>NC_056726.1:277238649-277348649 GCF_019279795.1 Protopterus annectens | reverse complement strand
AGTTTGATATATGGAGTCAGATTTTAGCTGGTCATCAATGATTGTTCCTAAGATATTTGTGTGAGTGTCTACATTTATTACTGTGTTGTTTAGTGAGGTGATGGTGAATGCAGATTTTTGATGGGTGAGTGTTTTGGGCAGAAAGAGCAGACATTTTATTTTAGCAGGGTTTAATATGAGCTGATTGTTAGTGGGCCAGTATTCAGCAGAAAAGAAGGAGTTCTGAGTTAGTGTGTTTAGGTCTGAGAGATTGACAGAGATGGAGATGATAGTAGAGTTATCAGCGTACTGAATGACTGTAGACAGGGGGCAGGAAGTGTGGAGGTGAAAATGTTGAATAGAAGTGGTCCCAGAAAAGAACCTTGTGGGACTCCTGTGGGGACTAAGAGGAAGGGGAGCAGGAGAAGAGCCATTTAACTGATTTTTGCCTGTTGGTGAGGTAGCTAGAGAACTAGGTTTGTGAGGAATTAGAAAAGTTAAGTTTGGACAGTTCGGTGAGAAGCCTGGGATAGGAGATGGTGTCAGATGCTTTGCAGAGATCTAGGAATAGGCAGGGGAGTAGTTTGTTGCTATCTCTAGCATGTGCTACAGTTTGTGTGAAGTAAATCAGAGCTGTGGATGTGCTATGGTCTAGGCAGAAACCGTGCTGGGGGGTGAGGACATTTTGCTGGAGTAGGAAGTGAAGGAGTTGCTTATGGATACATTTTTTAGTAGTGTCAAGAGAGGGGAGAGTATAGCAATGGGTTGGAAATTAGAGATGTCAGTAGACAGTCCCCCTTCGTGGACAGGAATCATGTAGAATTGTTTCCAGATGGAGGGTACAGTGGATTCTTGTACAGAACAGTTGGCAAGGATGGAAATAGGATAGGCAACAGAGTTTGCAGCAAGCCTGAGGAAGTAGGGAGGAAGGTTGTCAACTGAGGGAGAGCATGTCTTGAGTTTGTGTAGGAGGGATTTTATGTAGTCGTGGGGACAGGTTTGAGTGAGAAGGTAGTTGAAATAGTTGAGAGAGGGAGTGTGAGAGGTTGTTAGTGATAGTATTGAGGATTAGTTTGGCGACAGAGTCTTTAAAGTGGGAGTTAAAGACAGAGGTTGTTTTAGTGGAGGTATAGTTAGGTCAAGGGTTGGGGGGAGTTTAGTGGAGGTATTGTTAGGTCAAGAGTTGGGGGGAGGTGTTCCTGCATGTAGGATGTTACTGATGCTGTTCCAGAATTTTTTTTTGGATTGCTACAGTATTTAGTTTGGGGCAGTGAATAGAAGGTCTTCTTGTCCATGGTGATCTGTTATTTGGTATGGATGCGGAGTTGTTTATATTTTGCAGGGGTACCAGGGATTTTGATTGAGTCCAAGTTTTCCATGCTTTATCCCTTTGTAGCATGAGGGAGTGGGTGGACTTAGAGAACCAAGGTGCTGCGCGGGCTTTGTTCTAATTTACCTGGGGGGAGCTAATGAGTTTAGGACATCCAGGAATATGGTGTTAAATTTACTTACTTCTTCATCTAGTGGTAGATTGTGAATAGGGTCCATTTAATGGAGGAGAGTATGTCATTAAATCTGTTAGGGTCAAAGTTGGTAAAGGAACGATGATCTTTATACTTGTATAATTTGCAGTGTTGTTGGGTGTATTGTTGGAAAAAGATAGGAGTGTGATCACTGAGTATGTCTAGCAGGGTTTTGGCATTATGATATAAGTATGGATTGGAGACAAGGATCCAGTCCGGGATAGTGCCCGAGTTGGTTGGCTTAATAGTGTGAGTAGGAGTAGTGATGAGTTGGGTGAAGCCATGGAAGTTTATGGAAGAGTTAGTGTAGTCTGGAGTGAGGGTTTGCCAGTCTATACTGACATCTCCCATAATTATAGTTTCATTAGGTATAGAGCGAGTCATCCAGGATAGAATTTATTTGAGTAAGAGGATATTGTTGCCTGGGGGAATGTAGATAGCAGCAATGCTGAGTTTTTTATGACTATTGAGTTTACAGTGGACTAGTAGGATTTCAGCTGGGTGAAAGTTGGGAGTGGTGATATTTAGGGAGGTATGTTAATGTGATTGGTATAGAGTAAGGCTACGCCTCCACCTTTTTTTGTGGGCCCTATCTAGGTATCTGGGGGAAATAATTTATTTGTTACAGATGTGTGGTCTAATTCATGTTTCTGTTATAGATACTATGTCTGGGAGTGCTGGGATATCCAAGAATGGAATTCACTGATTTTATTAAGGAGGCTATGTATGTTGAGTGAGTATAAAGTTAGGAGTTTGGAAGGTGAATTGTGGGGTATATGACCAGATAGGTGTAATCTTTTGGAGATAAGTGTTTGCCTAGTAATTTTTAAGCCTGAGGTTTGATATTTTTCTGATTTTAGTGGGTGTGTTGAGTGGAGAACTATCTTGATTTTGACAGAAAGAAAAAGTGAGTAGGCGTGAGTAAGGGTGATGAGAGAGGGTGATATTTCATAGGTGTGTGGAGTATGTGGGTTAGAGGGTGCTTCTGTTAGAGTTGGAGAAATATGTGTGGGTGCTGTTATAGTTTGATAGGATGAGAGCTGAGTTAGTGAGAGAAGAAGAGTTAATAAGGTGAGGTGATGAAGCATTTTGAGGTGTATGAGTACTGTTTTGAGAGGGGGAGAAGGAGAGGGATTGATGGGTGGAGAAGAGTAGAAGAATAGATATGTGCGGTTAGGGCTAGGTGGAGGAGAGAAGAGGACTAGTTGTGTGAGTTTATAACAAGTTAAGAGGTGTGTGAATAGATAGGCTAGGTGATGTGCTGCTTTGGATGCAGTACTGTGATAAAAGTGTTAAGTACTGCCAGGAGAGAAGGGAGCAGTGGAAAGTTAGAGGAGGATGAGTGGTGGGTGGAGCAGGGAGAGTAGTGAGGGAAAGGGGTTGGCTAGGTAGAGAGGTTTAAAAGGGGGAGTGGTAAGGTAGTGGGATGGGATAAACTGTGATTGGTAATTAGGAGGAGGGAAGAGGGGGAGATTTGTGGGAGGGGTTGAATGGTTAGAAGTATAAATTTACAGTAAGTGCAGGTTGGTGGAAATGGGGGTAGGATAGGGGAACGGAGTGAGCACAAATGAAGAGAGGGGGAATGGAGTGGGTAGCAACTAGCTAGATCAAGACCCAGAAAAAAAATAATAAGTAACTGCTGGATCCCATGAGATTGCAAGTAAGCTGTGCCCAAGTTCTTAAGCAGGAGGCTGTGCACTAATGGGTTAAGCTGCTAATAATAATAAGCATGTTATATAAGATAAATTGGAAAGAGAAAGAATTTCAAAGTTAGCAGTGTAAGGCTGATAGGAACAAAGTACAGGAGTAGGAGGTGTCGCAGTGATGTGCTGTAACTACTACTGTATATTATTTATGTTGCAAAACAAGTTAAAGAAACATTTAAATACAAACATACATTGCTTTTCTGTTACTGCTTAATTTTAGTAACTGGAGGAAGCATGAGTATGTTGCTAGTGGTGGGGTACTTTTAGCAGACAGGAGAAGGATGCAGAATAGCTGTGCTATAGAGCGAAGTACCTAGGGGGAGAGAGAGAGAGAGAGAGAGAGAAGTTAAAACATATATATGTTTTAATTTTAAACAGAGACCATGCCACACACACTAGCATGCTCACTTACTACACATATATAGTTAGTTAATTATTTTAATAGTTAGGGCCCCTATCATATTTGTACTTTACACTTAGGTATTATTTTAAGTGTGCTTTCTTCGTGTCATTTTTATGCTTTATTAAGTGAATTTTATTGTGTTATGTCTAGTATTTCAAGATTTATTTGTACTCTAATTGTTTACGAATGCCGCTTTGCTATTTTTTGCATGCACATGAATAATCCTATGTATTAGTATGCACAGGTTTCAATTTGTCACGTTTAGTGACTGATTTTTGTTTTTACGGATTTATCATGCATACATACATATGTACCTGATGCATGATACAATTTGTATATAGATTCATTTTTATTTCTTAGGATTTCAAATGCTGTTTCTGTTTATAGTTTAATAGAAGTTTAAAACGTGCTCTTTGCACGTTGGGTGACTATGCGCAAGAAGTTAGGTTGTACTAATTGTATACATAGTTCTTGCAGCATACGGCTTGTCATCAATTTGCAAACATTCTGTTTTGCTTGCGACCTAGGAAATTCCTATCTGTGTATATATTTTTAATCTTGGATATACGATCCTTATGAACACGATGAGGTAGGATTCCTCGATGAAGGACATTACTTAGCACACCACATTTGTTCTGTTGCACTAATGGAAAGGTACGCCAACATTTTATACAGCGTTTTTATTGAATCAGGTTGTTTACTTGAGATTTGCGTATTTGCATTGGAGATACCTATTTAAATCTTAGTATAGATTTTATAGAATGAAACGAGATACAGTACGCGGTTTAGCCGTGATTTTTAGAGTTTATTGTACTAAGAGGAGCTGGAGTGTTAGTTTTTTAATGAATGTAGTAACAAATTTTTAATGATTGTAGCAATGAGATATATGTTTAAGCATAATGCTACATTTATTTTAAAATGTACTAGGTCCTATGTATTTTTATCTAATTGCACAGGCATTCTGTTTATTGAATGTGCATTTTGATGGAAGCAGTCTTTCTTAATCATGTTGCTTTTAATGATGCATTCGATGATACCAACATATTTGAGCCTCTGTGTTTTTAAGACAAGACAACATGTGACGAATTAATTTGTATGGTCCAATAGAAAGCATAAGGATATTTTAAAAATGATTTACACAGTTTCATCCACTGTTTTAGAGTCTGAAGAAGCCTTACTCACTGGAATAAACTTTACTATTTTTTATTAATACGTTTACTTGAAGTTCGTCTGAATTTCTGCTTTTCGTTTCATTGCCATTGGAGGGTTACACACTTTGGATTTGGATTGTTTTTATATTACGTTCTTGTTAGTCTCCTGCCTCAACTGATAGCAGCACTGCATTTGGCTCTCTGTGATATATTCTAGTTACACTTGTTGCAGCAGGTTAGGATATTTCAGGTGGAAAGTAAAGGAGAGAGAAAAAGAGCATACAGTACTGTATAGTGATAGAGGTGAGTAGAGCAACACTATTATGAGGGGGAGCAGCTTAGAAGGAGAACACTTCCAAATTGGTTTAGAGTAGTGGGAACATATGGAAATGTAGGAAGGGAGTCATAGTAGGGAGACCCTTGACCAAGGCAGGAGCAGAGATGAGAGAGAGAGAGCAAAGTGAGGGATTAGTTACCGGTTAGACACCAAGAATTAGGTAGTACAATAACTTGTCGAATGATTTGTCGGAACATGGGCCAAATTCTTGGTTAGGCTTGTAAAGGCCTCAGGGTCAATAGCCTAATAACTTCCTGTGATTCGATGATCCTATGAACAGCAAATAAAAAACATAATGAACACTAAAAGCATCAATGGAACAAACAGTGTCCTTCAGTCAAATGCAATTAAACATTAATAGCAAAAAGCAGTGTATATAATGAGTTAACTCTATTGCAATTCACTGCAATGACTGTTGCTTAATATCACGAGTAGCAAATAATACCCTTGTGTTTTTGAAACCTAGCCATTTAACAGAGCTTTAGTTAACACAAAAAATACAGCTTATTTATCCAGTACCAAATAATAACCTTGTAGCTTCAAAGTCTAGTCATTTAACAGAGCTTTAGGAATTACAATAATAGGGTTTTCTTATCCAGTAACATCTGGTATGTAGAGCAGGTTTAGAAAACTGTGAGGCGTTATAAGCAGTTAATGGCATGAACAATGAACTCATACCATTAACTGCTTACTACTACTTATGTTTCTAAGCAGAAGATGTTAGTTTACCATTCTATCCACTAATAACATCTCTGAGCTGCCATTCACATCTACCAGAGGCAGTAACAAACATAATTCAGCACAAGCACCAGTTAAAATTTCTGGAGACAAAGCTGACCTAGATCAGGGAATCTATATGGCAAAAATGGCAAAAATTACATCTATCCACCGCTGCTAAATCATAAATACAGCATGCATTTTAAAGGCTAACCCGTGGTTCCTTACTTCCTGGTTTAAAAGAAATCACTTCTTTACTCTTTATGATTGATGCACCATTTTGTGGAGTTTCTACTTTCATCAATGTTCTTCTCCTCCAGAGTTTTTATTTATAAGTTTAGGGTATAGGGAGTTTGGGGCAAAATGGGGCTTGCATCCCCCCAAAACATTGTTTTCAATCTGTGCCATAAATGGTGCTAACATGCTTTGATCAGTTGTGATAAGAGCAGTAATTTCCCAATGATTGCATTCAAATCTTTCATAGTTGAAGCATTTATAAAAGTCTACATACATACCTCCATCACTGGTCACACAGAAGATGCACCTATAAGACACTATGCTATTACATCAGCAAACTGCATCAAGTAATGCCAGTATGCAGCCTAAGTAAACATAGGCATTAATCATGTATAGTCTATACCCAACATAGGCAACTGCAGTATTTGCATAGACTGCTGATATATGAGTGTTATAACTGCTACCAAAATCTTTTATGGCACTGGTGTTTATTCCAAACAGGACTGGCATAATCTACTATTATCATAGGTGCACGTTGCTGATACCATCAAGCAAATGCAAAGTGACTTTGGGACCATGCAGAACATATCTTTGAGTTCTCACTTAATAAAGATAATTAAAACAAGCCTATCTAAACAAAAAAAATCATAACTTCAAACAAGAAAAGACAGAAGAATGGGGCCAAGACTAGTGAGAGAGGGAAGTGAAGCCACACATCAAGTGCTATGGTGAGTTCTCACAAAACAGTATACATCATTTGCTTTATGGCAGTCCATGCAAAGATGACATCTTGCATCATGTGGGACAAGCACATGATTCACCAAACAGGCTGTGGCCTGCTTCTCTTTTTGGGATTGATGCTAGCATTTTACTTTTGGTGAGTGAACAAGCAAAGGAGCATTGTATCTCAGCAGAGTGAAGCTGTGGTGAGACCAGCATTAATAGTAGCCAGGCAGTAGCCATTCATGCAACACCCCTCTTTTCATCATTATTGGCAAGCTAATTCATTGTTTTCAGTAAGTACTGCTTGATTTGTTCCTAACTTCAGAATATCTAGCTAAATACTTCATTCTTAAATTTTCAGGGTCTCCATATTAGTTTCCCCTCAAGTGTTTGGCAGTGCTCTGTACAGACTCACACACCTTGACTAACACCTTTCATGTAAAAGCACAACTGAAATTTCTCCAATACTTAGTTACACACAGGACAACTAATTTGCAGGGACAAGCACTGTCCACATAGTTGCAAACTGGTTACTCCTGACAATGATTGATATTCTCACTTCAACTGTCTAATCAATAAAAAAGGGTCTGTCGTCATGGATATGAACTTTCCTACTGTCTCCATTACCAGCTTGGTGGATATGGTCATCCTGAGGCAATGTAGAAATTGCCTCATGTTTACTGACATGTATTTAAATAATGTAATTGGAGGCAAAACACACACATAAAAGTACTTCTGATGTCAATAAGGTTGTCAGTAGTACACACACTGCATCCATTGTGCACAATTCAAAGCAGACATATCAACCACATATGCTGCGGCAACTACATGTAACCTTTCTAAACCACAAAGACCTCCTAGACAAAGTACACATAACAAATATCTCAGCAGCCTCAAATGTGCTCTTTCAAAACAACACCCACATCAACACATACAGCTACATGTCATGGAGCCTCTACCTCTATGCCAATAAGCCAAGTAACCACACAATCCAACATTCTAGTCATTGGAGATCCCATCATGAGACACACTGATGTCCCTCTCCCCAGGCTGAGTAAGGAGAAAGTTACGGTTAATGCTTATCAGGGGCTAGAATCTGCCACGTTATGCATGCACTCAGGTCATTGGACCACAATTACCAATAGTACTCACTCATAGTCCATGTGGGAGTAAATGACCTAAGTTGTACCTCCCTAGACTATATGATGAGAGACATAATGAAGCTCTCGGAATATGTGTTTCAGTCTGGTATGAGCCACAGAGATTCCTGAATTTTATGAACACAAACTCCCTGTACCAGATAGTCAATACACCAACCAGGGGTGCAAACATACTGGGTATGGTCCTCACTAATATGGGAGACTGTTGCACACCCCCCTACTCTAATGCCTTCCCTGGCAGGGTCAGACCACAAAATGGTCTCCTTTGAAGTAAATATAAAACCTGGACCTCCAGCTAAACCTGGAATATTCAGGAAGTATTCTAAGGCTAACCACCTGCTATTAAGAGAGAAACTGGAAAAATTTTAAGCCACCATAAACCCTTAGAACTCTGCTGCCTACACAGAACTGTTCACAGAAACCCTGTAGAAAAATGTTAATTGCTGCATAGAGGCAGCTGTACCCACCAGGTAGAAGTGCAGAACTAACTCAAAAAAACAAGCCACCCTGGTGGTATAACAGGAGGAAGAAAATCATGGTAAAAATTAGGAGATACAGCACCCAACATGATAAAAGCACTCTCATCAAACTAAATAAACAACTCAGAGGACACATAAAGTCTACCAAAGCCAAATTTGATGTAAGTTTGGCCTAACAGTCCAAGAACAACCATAGTGGATTCATTAGCTATGTCCACAGTCCCAAAGGCAATACACAATTGTGTGCAGAGCACATTGTAATTGGAGCCACCTATACCGAGACAGAAGATATAGCAAACCTCCTGGCTGATAAATTCATCTCCAGCTTTACCCTCCTCTCTCCCCCTCAACCTTCCCTTAGGAAATATCAAATATAAAACCCCTACTATCACTAGGAAACAGGTCCTTAATGCTCTCTCTAAGACCAAGAACATTGCATCAACGGGCCCAGACAATATTCCAGGATGCATTCTAAATAATATGAAACATTACCTACCAGGGTCTCTGGAATTACTGTTTAACTATAGCCTCCAAATAGGCTTCATGCCTCATGAATGGAAAAAGGCAACAGTTATCTCTCTGCACAAAGGTGGGCCATCTACAGACCCTGGAAACTACAGACCCATAAGTCTCACTAGTCCTATATGTAAAACCATGGAAAGAATTATCATGGAGATGATCAATAGAGATATAGCAAACCTCCAAACATTGGAGCCAACCCAGTTTGGTTTTGTCGAGGTCAGATAATGCCTACTCAGCCTGGTGGACTTCTTTGAGAAGGTCAGCAAAGCAATGGATGAGGGCAAAATTGTTCACACTGCTTACCTTGACCTGGCCAAGGCATTTGACACAATACCTCACTTGGTCATTGTAGACAAACTCAAGAGGTTAGGTACAAACGTGTATGTCACCCAGTGGATAGTCAACTGGCTCACAGACAGGACCCAAGAAGTTAGAATGGGGATTCCATCTCTACAAAGATGCCAAGTCACAAGTGGAGTCCCTCAGGGATCAGTCCTTGGACCACTCCTGTTTGGCATTTACTTCTCAGAAGTCAAGGCCAATGTCAGTAGTCTCTGGCTGACTAAATCTGCAGATGATTTCAAATTAGGTGCCGTCATTGAATCTCACACTGACACAAATGTTCTCCAGGAGGGGCTGACACAGACAAACAACTGGTGTCAGAGCCATGGACTGAAACTAAATGCCAAGAAATGCATAATAGTATCCTTTGTGAAGTCATCCATCCCTGGTAACTATCATATTGACAACACACCTCTTAGAGCTGACCCAGTAGTCAGGGACTTAGGGACACACATAGATAGTAATCTAGCCTTTGACCATGATGTGTCTACAGTGGTGAGAAAATCATTCTGTGTTGCACAATTTATAAACAAAGGTATGGCATCTAAGTCCAAGGAAGTCATTGTTCCACTGTATTCAGCCTTCATCACAACTATCATTGAGTACAATGCCCCCTTTGGCATGTACCAAACCAGGCATATCCAACAACTGAAACAACCACAGGGGTTCTGCACTAAAAGATTACAGGGCGTAAGTAAAATATCCTATGCAGACCGCCTAAATGCCCTATTCCTGTATTCTGTCTCCTACAGGCTTTTGAGGGGAGATCTACGCCTAGCCTACAGGGCATTGTCAGAACCCACCCTGATGGACCTCCTGCATATCCACAAAACAAACAGCACCAGAATTATCCATTCTAAACACTTAAACCTTGCCTGTGATATAAATAGGACCTGCTGGACAGATAGGTATATATCCCAGAGACTACCTCATCTATGGAACTGGCTCCCTATCCATGTGAAGCACAGTTCCTCCCTAACCTAATTCAAGTGTAACTTGGACAATTGGATGGGAAACTGGAAATTCATCCCTGGTTTGGCACCTATGTCACTAATGGACACAGGTAACCTGTAAATGGTTAATTTCCCAGGCCCATGCTTACACTTATCAAGGGTATCAGAACTTGTCAGAGATTTGGGATGCATAGTTGTTTTAAAAAAAGCCATTGTGGTCATTAGCCTAGTAAATGCCAATGAACCTATGAACCTAAGAATGACAAAGCATGCCTTTCTTTAACAGGAATAAGCTTCATTTAACATACATTCAGGGATCGTTACTGTGAAACCTTGTCTAACATCTAACATGTAATGTTCAATGAATACATGCTGATGTGTCCAACTTACCATTGTAAAAGCAAACTCATCTATATCTTTCCAAAGACGAAAATAGTCAAATGTTCAGCCCTGTCAGTAGAGTAGTTATTGATACAGTGCTAAATGGGATTGTTAGGAGAACCATATCAAAATCCAATGTTACTGGTAAGTCAGTTGGAAATAATCTGGTGGTTACACATGACCTCACAACTTAAAAAAAAAAAATCAGTCTGAAGACCTAATATCTAGAGTGTTGGAAAGAAAAGTCCCTATTTATCCTTTTAAATCCACCAAGCATAACTTCTTTTTCTGGTGTGTTGATATTGAGGTCTACTTCAGTTAGTCGAACTGCCTAATCATCAAACATCTATTCTTTGACTCCTTTTTGTCAAAGCTGCACTTCAGTGAAAGGACTTTTCATCAAAACGTTTCCCAGAGATAAACAATGGTAGGCTCACATCTGGAATTTGCCCTTTTCCACACTGTAGTGCAATCTTGAAGTTGGTATATTTAGTTGGGGGGTGTGGGGGCACATCCCCCACATTGCTTGGGTGGGGGGCATAGCCCCCACCTAGGTAGGTTTTAAATTTCTGCGATTTGTTTGACAGTTTCTGGGTTGGCCTACCATTGGTTATCCCTGGGAAAAGTTACAATAAAAAGTTCATTCACTGAAGTGTAGCTTCGACAAAAAGGGGTCGACAAATAGGTGTTCAATGATTAGTTATTACGACTAACTGATGTAGACCCGATATTGATGGTTGGTAACCTATGCTTTGGATGAAAAGGCACAGCAAATATTATTTCAGGAATAAAGGACTGAGTAATAGAGAAAGTCATCTTACTCTTAAGAAAGATGGTATGGGGGAAGGAGACAAAAAACTCTGCAGTTTTGACTCACTCCAAGCTTCAAGTGACTTTTAACAAGAGGAATGCTTTTTAGGGGAAGACTGTGAATGGATTAATGTCAATCATTAGGCCATTGCAGTAGAAACTGATCCTAACTCATAAGAATATGCAAGGACCAAACTAAGCACCTTAAATGAATGGACAACGTGGCTGTCTTGGTCAAAGAGGCACTTAAAATGAACCTCTAGTACTACTCTATGAATGAGAAGAAGGGGAGGAAATAGTTAAAGTGTGTACCCTGACCCAAGTCTCAGAAGATCATCCTATAATCTCAATCAGAATTTCAGAATCTGTCCTAAAGGTCACTCAGCCCTGTTTATCTATTAAAGGTCAAGAGCAATTTGTTGATTTTGGCAATGGCTTTGCTACATGAACAGCAGAAGAAAAGAACCATTAATGTAGTTGAAGGTGTTATAATCCAAAATGGAAGTGAAATGTAATTGAGACTGTGTTATTTATGTTAATAAACTTAACAAATTTATGGTTGGACTTGAGAGAGAGAGTATAACTTTTATTTTAGTCAGAGTGGTAGTTGTCAGTGTTGTTGAGACATCAAGTTGGAATACAGATCTCATTGAAAGATCTGGGAAATTGTAGGTGGTGGTGGTTTGCTATCTGGAAAGTTGAATACTGGTGGTGAGTGAAAAGTAGACCAACAGAGGTGGGGGCTGTAAGCAGCATTAGGAGAAATGGTACCATAGGCGAAGGGTTTCATGGTGACTCCCTCATACACATTTCTTAGTCTCTCCTAGGATTCCTCCATCCTGGTGTATTTCACAACACCATCCAGATTACTTTTTCTACCAGTTCTCTTGGTCTTCAACTTTTTTCCTGCACCATTTCAACACACCTACACTTTACTGGACTGGACTGTAGAAACTGTGAATTAAATAACTAAAATAAGCCAGGGATCAGTGAGCTACTAGGCCTCCAGAAACCATTGGATTCCAGATACTCTGGGGTACATTTTATAGTTATTTTAAACAACCCTGTCATTCAAAAACAGACATAATAATAGAATTAATAAGGAACAAAATCAGACTTACTCTTCAGCTTTGATTTTTCCTGTATCCTTTCAGTACACCATAACTGTCCAAGAGAGCAAGGTAGTAATTGTGAAATAAATAATTATACTAAACCGTGGGTCTGGGGACCATTAGGCCCTCCAGGAGCCTTGAGGTTATGGATAATCTGATGTACATTTCAGAACTTTTTCTCCAACCTTTTGATCCAATAAAGGTTTGAACAAAAGCCATGAATAAGTAAAGAAATTCAGTTGTATTTGTATCTCTCAAATAAGAAATAGGCTGCATCAGACAAAAGAGCAGTTGACAATAAAATGAGAAGATAACTGCTTGTTGGGATACATAAAAATATCTGGAAATAATGCCTGCACCTGCAGCCCATCCCTCTCCCCCAAAAAAGATAGCCAACTTCTGTATCCCCCCATTTTATTAGATTAGAATGAAGTCAAGACACCCATGTTCACAGTCATATATTTAAGTCGCAGCTGTCAAACATAGATCCAGAATGCCTCCTCACCCCTGTTCCAAAAGTCAGCCACTTTCTGTATATCACTGTGTTGTCATACTGAGATGAAATTGAAAGAAATATTAGAACACAGTAACATATTTCAGCCTTTTGCATTCAGATGTATATAAACAGCATGCCTCCTTAACCATTCCCACAAAAGACAAGACACCTGTATACGTCTGATGTCTAATTGTCAGGAAAGTGAAAAAAAAATATCAAAATAATGCATTTCATCTTGCTTCTCCTAAACAGTAGACAGCCCCTAGGCAAGCTATAGTGGCCTTTTTTTTACAAATCTGATGTTTGTGATGAAAGTTTAAGAAATAATGACCACCGTGTCCACAACTCCCACACAAGATATAGCAACCTTCTGCACATACCTCTGAGGTTTGATTGTAAGAAAAATTGAAGCAGTAATGATTATACCATTCCTAGCTCCCAAGTAAGTTACAGCAACCTTCTATGCAAACCTCTGAGCAAGGACAGCTTTAGACAGGGTGAGGTTTAGGGCAGAAAACACTAATTAGCCTGTGTCAAAATCCAGTTATACAGCCTAGAGTGTGGGGCTGCCAGGCACATAGAGGTTCAGAGGGCTTGGATGTTCTGTGTTGCATTTTTGCTTTATTTTTGAACTGCAGTGACTAGCTACCTGTACTCAAAAGAGTCATGCATGTGCCCAGCAACATTGTGTCTCCACAGATAAAGGAAACATTGGTGATATTTTTTACACACACATATGCACAAACACACACACACACACACACACACACACACACACACACACACACACACACACACACATATGTGTATACACATGCTGCATGATTGCAAATTGGAGGAATGCCAATTCACCTATGCATGGTTTGGGGTGTCAGAGGAAACCAGAGTGCACACACACACACACACACACACGTGCACACACACACACACACACACACACACACACACACACACACACACACACACACACACACACGCACACACACACACACACACACACACACATATATATATATATATATATATATATATATATATATAATATTTTTTATATATATATATATATATATATATATATATATATATATATATATATATATATATACACATACATTCCCACACAGAGACGGGAAGGACATGCAGTCACATAACAGTGGAAGCCACTGGGAAGAACGCAATCAGAGGTAAGATCAATTGCAAGACTATTGGCTTCACCATTGTGCCAAAGATCATTTGCTTTTACACAAATCTTGCTCCTGCCAGACAATCAAAGATAGGCAGTAATTGTGTGCAGTGCTGATGTTTGCAAATGAAAGTGAAAGAAAGGATGACAAACTATTTTAAAATTTAACACATTAATTTCGAATGGACTGAACAAAGAATGCAACTGGAAGTGTTTTTTATAAGCTTTTTTTTAAGAGAGAAGTTTTTAATTGTGATGGTAATGATGAGTTAAATGGGCAATGATGTCTAAATAGAGCAATTGGTTGAATGTTTGATGTACTCTGATAAAGGCTTTGAGAGCCAAGGTGCTAGAGGAAGAAGTTGGTGTATTTATAATAAAGAAGTGTAAAAGAACGTTGGCTTCATTTGTTGTGATTCATTGGAAGGATGACAAACTTGTTATTCTTAAATACACTGTAACCCCATTCACAACATCAGACCTACGCATTATACAAGCAGAGGACAAAGCAATGCTAGTTTTAAAGTGATGGCAGCAAATATAGTACATAGTATGACTCTACTCCTGCCACCCCAGATCAGTTACTGTTGTTTAACAGTGCTCCAGCAATATTGGGGTAAGACCCTTTTATCCATAGATGGCCTTTGCAGCCATCAGTTACAGCCACTCTACTGACTGTTTACACACTAGATATCTAATTGTGGTAAAAAATAAATTATAGTCATAGTAATGTATTTCAAATGTGCTTCATGTAATCATATAGTAGTCATAGTAAAGTATTCCATCTTACTTCACAGAAATATACACTAGTCCAGTAAAGCCATATTAGTGAAAGTTTAAGCTCAGCAAGCAATAGGTCAGTTACTTTCATCAGTGAACAGTTTTCCCCCTAACCAGCAGTTATAAACAGTTCTGTATATATTTCAGATGTCTGATTCTGATAAAAATATGTTTATGTAATACATTTCAATACTGATCCATACAAGCAGCATCCTAAAAGTGATGTATTTAAAATCACTTTACAGAAATTACATTAGTCTTGAAAAGCCATAATAATGCACAAACAGCAGTCACTTGTCATTTTCTTTGACAGACAGCCCCAGCCATTATAACTACTTTGCATTTATCTCAGATGCCTGAGCCTTATAAAATAAAAGTAAGTAAATAAGTTACACACAGTTAAAAATTCAAATCACAGCTTTCATCTGCTTAGTAAAATAATCAGGGATAAAGCTAAATACAATGCAGAGGACAAGGCACCAAAATCAGAGACAGTTCAGAGACAGATTTGAATCTTTGCTCTTATACTTACTTGTTAGAATAAACAGGTTGTATGCATTTTCAGAAGGATATGAAGTCGAAACACAAATATTTGCCATTATTTTGTAACTGCAATAATTATGGCTGTATCTTTTAAATTTTCCTCCTTAATGATAATTTGCAAATAGAAAAACATACATTTTATGGTGAATAAGCCAAAAAATAGGTGACAAAAATCAGGGACACTTTGAGGTAAACCCATTTATCCTAAGAGGTATCAGGTTGAAAAAAAATAATGAAAAGGAAACTTTTCCATAAGCTCCATAATGTTGGGTATAGTATAATGGTTAAGGTATTCATCTTATACAATATATATATATATATATATTTATAAAATAAAATAAAAATAAATAAAATAATACAATACAATATAACAAGGTTTGAGTCTCACCTCACATTATTGGCTATGCTTAAAATGTCCCTTCTGGACAGTTAACCTTGTATTCACCTATGTGCAAAATTTGAATTGGGGGGTTGGTATAAAGATTAAGGTGTTTACCTGACAAAGGCAAGGCACAAGGTTTGATTCTCACCTATGAGGGAAATTCCTTAGGCTTAAAATGGTCCAATAGGGCAGCTAGCCTAGTACATACCTTACACTCTTGCTAGTGGTTGCTGTTCACTGGCTGGCTTAGATATTCAGTGGTACTGACTGGCTCTGAGTTTTTATACAAGCACTGAAGTCTGTGCTGATATAATTTTAATAAGTCTTTCTCATGAGTGCTTTCTCAACTCATGATTGAAGAGTGTATGGAGGAGCCATTCAGCATCTTAGGATGATTAATTAACCCTTCCAATACCCCCCACCACAGTGTGTGCGCGCGCACGTGCACACACACACACACACACACACACACACACACACACACACACACACACAAATCAGTAAGAGCGGTCATACATTATGTGTTCAAGAATTTTGGACAAAGCCAAATACATTTAAATATTACTCTTAATTCCCTTAAATTATTAACAGAACAATAGATTTTGCAACAATGCGTATTTTTAGAACAGACGATGTATGAAATTCTAATGTTTGACATTATTACATATTTGTACATACTCAGTGGTTTAACAGAAAATTAAAATTTTGATGAGGGCTAGGGCAAAAATGTTTGGCAGAATACATTTATTTATTTGTCTTTGTTTACTGGGGAAGTCTGTATGGGTAATATCCATTTTCAGTGGAGGCCTGGGGAGAAAAACTCCATTTGTTTAGATTATATTATACTTAGTTGCAGTTAAACACATTTCTATTTACATTTATGCACAAATGGTAGTTCTAAGAATTTGCAGAGGTAGGCGTTGCTAAAGAGAAAGCCCACATGCAACTTAGCCGATTGTACAGGCAGCAGTTATGTATATAAACTGTTTTGTCATTTGAGTGAGAGGTTAAGAGTATTCTATGTAAGGGGAGTATTTGGAGAGTATCTTACAGTGAAACACAAAGTCTTAACCTAGTAATGAGCATGTGCAAGACCAGGACTGGTTAAGATGTTGTTTAAGCAGTGGTTTAAAACTACTGAGTTAGTCGGAGAGATTTATCTGTGTGGGGATACTATTCCAGAGTTAAGCAATGTAATGGGAGTAGAGCGAGTCTCCTGCAACATTATTTGACTTATTTGTGAGTAGTAAGAATTTGTTACTAGAATGGAGGTCCCTTGCTGGACAGTAGGGCAGTAATACATTTTGCAGTGGAGGTCATTTGTCTGGATGATGAATGAGACTGTGTGCTGTAGTTAGTTATGATATTAGGGCTGTCCTTCAAAATCAGGAACACATGAGAGGTATGAATGGTGTACTTTACCGACTGTGAATCACTTTGGCAATATATTTTCTGGGTTAGTGGTTTATTGATTTAGTGCAAAATCTGTACCTTGGGTCATCATAGCTAAACGGGAAGGTGGCTACCCCTGTACAGAAGCCTAAATCCATCACTAGATGTAGAGCTCACAGCTCATATGGTTGCCTGGTTAAGTGTGAACTCTGAGGTCTAGCCTGTGGAAAAACAGACATTGAGGACTGCTGCTGTGATACCTACCATACTGTTTTTACACCTTTTAGTATGCAGTCCAAATGCTTGGATGACTTCTCCTTAGGGAATATCCCACACATTAGTATTATTTCTTCCTGACTATGGCTGCAGGTGTGTGTTGTTCATGAAAAAGCATCCTTTTCTTCAGTGGACTCTGATGAAAGGATAAATGGAGATTTACTGTGCACTCTGTTTCATGGCTAGTGTCCTACTTTTGAAACCCAAGGTGTTGATATTACTCAGCATTTTAGAAGCATTCATATGTTAGTGTTATAAAAGCCTTATAAAAGCCTTATATTTTATCATAAGCATAACTTCTTAATGGGTAGTGTGTTATATTTATTATGTAGTTTGATGCATAACATAATAGTCTGTTAGGAAGGGATGTATCTCTCTAATAAGGAAAGATGATAGAACTGATGTTTCTAACAGTTTGTAACTTTCAACCTCTTTCAATATTTACAAAAAAGTATGTGTGTGTATATATATATATATATATATATATATATATATATATATATATATTGTAAATTACTGTTTTTCTCTCTGGTATGGTATTGTAACTTCCTACAATTTATTAGTCTGTTTTGCATTTTGTTATATTGTATTGTATTGTTTTATTTATTTTTATTTTATTGTATTTTAGTTTATATTTGTTGACTGGGAAATTATCTGATTGAGCTGAAATAGCCCTTTTGCAGCAGAAGCCCGTGGAGAAAAGCTCCGAAAAACATTATCAATACAATAGATAAAATTAACAGAAACAAGTATTCAAAAAAGGATGACAGTCAATTAATTGACAGGTATAACTAACATTAATATCAAGGAAAAACAGTATTTACAAGTCAAACATTAAAATCAGGCATGTGGATAAGACATATTCATACAATATAGTGAAAGTATTAATACGATATGAGAATTTGTTATTTCTGGTTTAGTGGAGATATGTAGGAAGAGAAGAAGTTAAAGCTGAGGCTAAAATGAATTCATGGCTTGAAAGAGAAAGGTTGGCGAGGCCATACGGGGAGAAGTGATAAGAGCCATAAGAGTGAAGAAGATAATTGTTAAGGTTTGTGGTCGATAGTGAAAGCGTTTAAGGATGGAGAGGCTGTTTATGGTGGGTGAGTACAGGGGCAGGACCTGAGAGATATTAAGTGTTCTTTAGCAGCTGCTTTGAATTGTTTTGGTTGATTTAGTAAACAAATTTGTAGTGGAAGCTTGTTTCAAGCAATGGTAGGATGATAGCTATATAGATTGCGTCCATTATTAGTTCTAGGTTTATGGATATGTAGTAGTTCTTGTCAGAGCTACGGAGTGATTTAGTTGGAGAATAGTAGGATATAAGGGAGGATATGTTAGAACAATAGTAAGGTTGGTATAGTATAGAGTGTATAATCTGGAGCTGAGAGAGAAGAAGCACGTTAGGAAGTTCCAGCCAGTTTAACTGTTTAAGTGAGCTACAGTGGTGGGTTTTATAAGTATGTTGAGCAGAGAATCTGGCTACCTTGTTATAAGTGGAATTATGTTTTACTAGGAGTGTGGTATTAAGGTTTGTGAGTATTTGAGAACCGTATAATAGACTGGGTAGGAGGTAAGTATGAAAGAGGGTTAATTTAGCATTGAGAATGAGAAACTTTCTATTTCTGTATAGAAGGCCTAGTTTCTTCTTGATGCAGTTGTTGATGTGCAGGTCAAATTTCAGTTGATCATCTATAGTGATGCCTAAGAGTTTGATGCTCGAGTCAGCTACTATTGGGGTGAAAGAAGATTTGAGATGGTTTAAGAGTGTTTGGAAGAAAGAGTAAGCGTTTGTTTTTTTAGGGATTTAGAATTAGTTGGTTGTTGGTGAGCCAGGTTTCCACTGATGTAAAGGCAGCCAGAGTAGTGGAGATGAGACTAGAGGGAGAGTGGGAAATAGTGATCACAGTAGACTCATCTGCATATTGTACAGGAGATGTCTGAGAACAAGAAGTATAAAGCAGATTGGTGAAAATATTAAATAGTAGTGAACTCAAAATAGATCCTTGGGGAACACCTATTTTTACAGGGAGGGGGAGAGTGTGGAGAGCCATTTCACTGATTGTAGTCGATCAGAGAGATAGCTAGAAAACCAGGTGATAGTAGCAGGGGAGAAATTTAGATTAGACAGTTTAACCAGAAGTAGAGAGTGAGAGACAGTATCAAAGGCCTTAAAATGGTCTAGGAATAAGCAGGAGATAAGTTTGTTGCTATCACAAGCCTGGGAAATAGTGTTTGTAAAGGAGATAAGGGCGGTGTGTGTACTGTGTTTTGGGCGGAAACCATGTTGTGTAGGAGTCAGTAGGTTTTCCTGTAGTAGGTATTCCAGAGTTTGCTTGTGTATGCATTTTTCAAGTAGTTTAGAAAGGGGTGATAGAATAGCTATAGGTCTAAAATTAGAGATTTCTTGGGAGTTTCCTCCTTTGTGGATAGGTAAAGTGTGAAATTCTTTCCAGATAGATTGAACTTTAGAAGTAATTTCTGTAAATACTTGTAAAATACTGTGCAATCATAAATGTGTTTGTGGAGCTTTTCTCCCCGGGACTCCTCTGAAAATGGGCTCCTTCCTGTCCCAGTCAGACTTTCACAGTCAACAAATATCAATAAATAAGTAAATAAATAAATAAATTATACTATGTGAGGGTTGGGCAAGGATCTGAACAAATATGTTTCAAACTGGGGAATCAGTAGCATATCTTTGATATTATGATTTTGTTATGTATCTATTTATTGGGTACTAGGATGCAAATTCATTCTACACTGATACATTCCAAGAGAAACCGTGTCTTTACAGCACAAGCCACGTTAGTGTAGGTGGTTGCAGTATCATTAGCTTGTTGGAGTTAGGCTGACTTAGCATGAGAGTCTAAGAAGCATAATACACAACCTTCATTTTATTAAAAATTAAATAATCTGTCACACTACATGATGTTTCATACTGTGGAGTAACTGCAGGTGCTGAGAATACCAATCTCAGCTCACATCAAAGATTGAAGTAATACTGATTTCATGAACCTTAATTATGCTCTGATTTAGGAATGGGGTCTATTCCTGTCAAAAAAAAAAAACATTTGGAGAAATTAATCCTGGAGTAATCCATTCAATCTAAATACAGTTCCTAAAATCAGCTATTTGTTTGCAAATTTATGAAGATGGTAACATAAGCAATCAGTTTTCAGTTAGTGCTATTATTAGTGACTATATGCATTCATAAAATAATATATAAACATCTCTTTGTCATTAGGAAATGTGATAATGACAATTCTCTCTACAAACGTTCATTGTCTGTAGCTCATTACACACACACACACACACACACACACACACACATATATATATATATATATATATATATATATATATATATATATATATATGTATATGTGTGTATGGATTAATTCTGCCTCTTGGACAGAGGTACATATGCTTATCAAGTTAAGTTATATATAGTGGTAGTATGTATATGAAAGTGACTACAATACTTTTCTAGCTACACTGTTTGCATTTCATTTTGTCTTGGAGGCCGTAGCCTTTGCATAAGTTTGCCAGCCCTCATTCTGCTCCAGTAGTCATTTAATGTTGAGATCTCTGCATTAGGGAATCTCCTAATAAGTCAAAAAGTAACTAACTCAGCATTTTGCTACAACTGATATCACCCTGTTCTATTACTGTAGCAATAACCCATGGCTGGGTGTAGGTAAAGCTAGATTTACCCACAGTTGGTGTGGTTTGGTCACGAGGGTGAACAAAGCCAACCATGGGTAAATCTAGCATTGCCCACACCCAGCTGCGGGTTCTTGCTGTTATACAATGGCATTATTTAAGAAAAAAAAACCGTACTTTTCTTAAATAATGTCTTTGTATAATGTATCCGTGCAGCCGTGCTGCCCTTCCTCATTGTGCAGGTATCCTGGGGATTTTTTTGATGTACTGCACATGCGTATGGAACTTGTGTTCTCATACTTATGCAGTACATCAGTGCTGTGCAGTGGTAGCAATGGAGAAAGGAAGATTACCATTGCTGCTTCTTCTTCTTCTTCTTTTTTTTATTGAATATAAAAAAGAAACCAGGAGACATTTTACATTCGGGAGCGTCGGGACAGACAAAAAAAAAAAGGATGATTAGGTAAGTTTTTTAGGTTTTGCAGAACGTATCTGATTATCCTTTTATTTTTGTCTGTGCCATCTCCCTAATTTGCTTCAAGTCTTCTGTTTTCTTTTTTTATTTAAAAAAAGAAAAAAAGTAAAAAAATTACGAGATATACTAACGGGAAAAAGTCCGGGCGACTGGACCTTTTGCCGTTGGTATATTTTCTGATTTACAACGGGCATTCTGGTTGGGCTGGCCAATCAGCATGCTCATTTTTGAATATTAATGGACAGTCATTGTATAATTAGTATTTTTCTGCATTTATCATTGGACGCTAATTGTCTAGTCATGATCTGGGGGTACCAGCTGCAATGTTTATTGGGAGGAATGATGGTGATTGCCATGGAAACATTGTATGAATAAAAGGGCGGGGATAGTTTCTGTACCATTTTGAAAATGTGGGACCCTTTCAAAATCAGGTTACCTTATTTAGACGGTCAACTGTATAGATCAGCTAGAACAGTTGGCAGTTAATCATTTGAACAGTTAGATCATTTGATGATGGGAGTTACTGTATGTGATGTTTACTTTTCCCTACAACTTGATCTTTGATATTTTTTTAGTGAGGGAGGTTCCAGAGAGGTGTTGGTTTATTCACACATGCATTCTGTTAGGTTCAGGAACATGGTATAGTGCAATGCAGGTGCATGATGTATGCCATTTGTTTGGAAGTTTCCTGACATTCTTGTAATGATATATGTTATATTCACACATAGGTTCTTAGGTAGTTACTAGGCTATTGATCGGTGAGTGTCATATTCACACATAGGTTTTTAGGTACTTACTAGGCTATTGATCTGTGAGTATCTTAAGAAGGTTAGCCTTACATTTCCATTGCAGTTTTTAGCCATTGTATTTTGTGTACAAATAACCCAGAGGCAAATGGAACATGGATATGTCAAGACATTTACTCATTGCCCCTGAATCACCAACATTTGCTGGTGATACTTATTTTTCCCTATAAGGACCACTTAGGAGCTGGCATTTTGGTCCTTTTCTATGAAGTTGTTCGTCCTTATTTTGTGATTCAGTCTCTTAGAATATTGCACCTGGTTTGCTACAGTCTGCAGTTGTTAAAATTTTATTTTGTTGCCAAGCACTTGTTGGGGAGTATATTTGTGTTTATGGTTTCCTTTATTTGAGCTCAGAAGATATTATCAGAGGTTGCTAATTTATTTATTTTTGTTTACTGGGAAAGTCCAACCAGGATGAAATCCTTTTCAGCAGATGCCTCAGGGAGAAAAGCTCCACATTTAACACCAGTTTTCACATATATATATATATATATATATATATATATATATATATATATATATATATATATATATATATATATATATAGTTTTATAATAGTAAATAAAAAAACAAAGAAAGAATAAAAGCTTACATGACCATAATTCAGAAACAGAACATGTACATAACTTGCAGAGGTATATACAGTGCTAAGCATTCATTAGAAATAAACACAAGCCAGTATTTAGCAAAGAGAGATATAACACTGCAAAATATATTGTAATACTACCTGAGATTTCTAGCAATTACAATAATGAGAACAAAAGACAGCATACCTAAGAAAATATTAGAATAGGAGGAAAGTGGTTGATAATGAAGTATAGTGTAATATGTTAGTAGTAGAGCACCTTTGAAAGTATAGCTACATTTATAGGTTCATAGATTCATAGGTAGATACTAGGCTATCTGCCCTAGGGCATTTATAAGCCTAGCCAGAGTGCATTTGGCTTCCGCCTCCCTATTAGATTAGCCTACTGTGCCTCTGTAAAGTTGGTCACAGAAGGTACCCTTTTTAAGATTAGTTTACTGTGCCTCTGTCTATCAGGGACACAGGAGAGATCCCAGGGGTGAATTTGCGATTTCCCATCCACGCATCCAAATTTCACCTGAAGAGGGTCAGCGAGGGGCTATGTCTAACATGAATTGGGATTCAATTCCAGAGTGAGGGGAGCATCTGTGAAATGAGTCTGTCCCTCCAGCATGTCCTATTTATTTTTGTGCTGAGGTTTAGGTCCCTGGAACATGTAGCTCTAAGGGACTTGGATTTTTTGAGGTGGAGCATGTCCATTAATTCTGGGTTTGACATGGCTTTGTACGTCAGGCATAGATCGCCTCTGAGTAGGCGGTAAGCAACTGAGTTGAGCTGGAGTTTCTTTAGTCAAGCTGCATAGGACATCTGTTTGTAGCCCATGATCCTCTTGGTGAGGTACTTTTGGGGTCTCTCCAGTTGCTGCAGGTGTTGGGTAAGTTACATCCCAAAAGGGGCATTGTATTCAATTATGGGCCTGATGAGTGATGAGTAAAGGGGCACAATGACCTCTCTTGATCTAGATGCGAACCCTTTCGTGATAAGGTGGGCTATATAGAAGGTCTTTCTAACCACTTTGGCAATGTGATTATCAAAGGAGAGATTACTATCTACGCTGGTCCCCAAATCTCTAATTACTTCTTCCGTACTTAATGGATTACCACCTATGTGGTAATTTGTGGGCACCTTGTTTTTCCCAAAGGGGATGACTATGCACTTTTTAGCATTTAGCTTGAGGCCGTGGCTCTGGCACCAAGCATCCGTCTCTGTGAGACCCTTTTGGAGGATGCTTGTGTCAGCTGGAGATTCAATTATGGCCCCAGTTTGCAGTCATCTGCGAACTTTGTCAGCCATAATCCCCCCGTGTTAGCCTGAACCTCAGAGAAGTATATACCGAATAAGAGAGGTCCCAGAACTGAGCCCTGTGGGATGCCACTTGTAACTGGTTTGGATTCGGACATGGCACCTGCGATTCTGACCATGTGGGTTCTATCTCTGAGCCAGTTTGCAACCCATCTTGTGATATAGGGGTTGATATTTAAGCTGGTAAGCTTATTTATGATACCTGAGTGGGGTATTGTGTTGAAGGTTTTTGCGAGGTCCAGGTAGGCTGTGTGGACTACCTTGCCTCATCTATGGCTTTGGTAACTGTTTCAAAGAAATCAACTAGGTTTAAGAGGCAAGATCTGCCCTTAACAAAGCCGAATTGGGTAGGGTCCAGTGTCTGGAGGCTCCCAATGTCTTTGTTTATGAGTTCCATGATGATACGCTCCATAGCTTTACAGACCCGACTAGTCAGGCTTATGGGGCGATAGTTTCCGGGGTCCGTTGTGGCACCACCTTTGTGGAGTGGGACCACTGTAGCTGTACGCCATTCTTTGGGTACATATCCTGTAGTAAGGCTAAGTTTGAACAGTGACTTAATGTGAGGGTTCAGTTCTTCTTGGAGATCATATAGGACACAGCCTGGGACACCATCCGGTCCCATAGATGCTGTGTTTTTTGCTTTGGAGAGGGCAGCTTTCACCTGTGCATCTGTGATGTCAGGGAGGTTACATTCAGTTGGGATAGGCATTTGCTCCTTTGGGGGGGAAGGGGGGGGAGTTTGCGCTGAATCTGTCTGCCAGGATGTTGGCTATGTCTGTAGGTTCGATATATTTTGTACCGTTATGCAACAATTCAGAGCATATCTGGGAGTTTCCGCCCATGTTCCTGACATAACTAAAGAAGGCCTTGTGATTATCTTTAGTGTCTAGGGCAATTTTTCTTTTGAAACTGGCCTTTGATGATTTTATGAGGGATTGAAGTTTCTTGCTAATACTGATCAGAGATGCCTTCCCTTTTTGGGATTTTGCTCTGTCATGTAGTAGCTTCCTCCTTCTGTTGTATAGCTTATTTATGGCCGGAGTCCACCAGACCGGTCTCCTGTTTTTGGAGGAGTGAGTCTTGGTTTTATTTGGGATAGCACGATCCATGCATTCCTACAGGTGCTCATAGAATGCATTTGTAAAGGATTCTGTGGATTGGGCTGTATTATCCTCTGGCCCAGGGGCTTTGAAGGATTCCACCTGAGTCTTGAGAAGTGAAAAGTTGGCTTTTGAGAAATTCTTTACAGTGATTTCCTTGGCTGGGGGTGGGGACGGGATATGGATGTCCAGGGAAATTTGTTTATGGTCTGATCTTACCAATGAGGGGTTTACCTCTGGTGTGGAACATAGAGTCACCATGTTGGTGATGACCAGGTCCAATATGTTGTTCCCTCTTGTGGGAGTGGTGACTAGTTGTTCCATTGCGTTAAAGTTTATAAATTCAAGGAACCGTTGGGCGAGGGTGTTTGGGCTTGAGTAGTTTTCCCTGTCAATGTTTGGGTAGTTGAAGTCACCCAATAACATAGTGTTTGGAGAGACCTTCATATTCTCCAGTGTTCTCATGAATTCCAAGTGGGGTTCCTGTAACAGGGAGGGTGTTCTGTAGCAGGCTACAAACTGAAAGGCAGTTTTGCCCGCTGTTAGTTGCACATGGATGGTTTTCGATGCTTCGTGCAGTGCCACTAACCTGGAGGTGTAGGTATCTTTGATGAATATAGATACTCCCCCTCCTTTTGTGCTTCGGTCCAAGTTTTGGGGCCAAAATGCATGGTATGAGTTGTAACCTGGTAGTGCTGGGGTGCTCTCAGGAGCCTTGAACCATGTTTCTGTTACTGCACAGACATCGATTTTCTCCATACTGAGGAGAGCCTCGAGTGCGTGCATCTTGAGGTTTAGACTTCTGGCATTGAGTAGCATTACCTTTAGTTTTTTTATCCTTGGGTTGTCTATGGAGGTGGGTTTGTCCTTTGAGCCTTGCCTAAAAAAGGCACTATGGGGGTGGCAAGAGCCTTGGCCAGTATACAAAAGCCTAAGGGTGACAGGTGCAAGCCATGCCTAGCAAAGCAACGTGGCTTGTCGAGCATGTCATCCCAGGCTGACCGACACTGGATCCCCTTTGAATGACACCAATACTTTAGCCAATTGTTGAAACTGATCATTTTTGTCTTTATACTGTGGCATCATTCTTGGTGAGGGCAAGATGCTACTCAAGGTCAGGGTCATACCAGCCTGGGCTACATGGTCAGAGAGCTCCTCTATGTCTCTTTTCATGTAGTCCAGGGTGGTATGTCTCAGGTCATTCACACCAGCATTGACAATGACGGAGTCATACTTGTACTTGCTTTGGAGTGACCTGAGTGCTTGCGTTATGTGGCAGATCCTGGCACCTGACAGGCAGCTTACTTAGGCAGCTTAGATTGAGATGCAATGGAATTAGGAATGTGAGAATGGTTGGGACTACCTGGACTGTAATAAGGAGTGATAGTTTTGGATAGATGAGAACAGAGAGAGTGATGAATCTCTGACAGAGAGGGACAACGAGTAACATGGTTTATCTAATTACAGAGAAGAAGTGATTGAGTCTTGTCACTTAGAGACTATGGTTGACATAATTTATGTAAACAAAGTTACTCCTTGAGATTTAAAGAGCGTATTTCTTACAGACATTCTTCAAGTACTTGGTGAAATGTTTGCTTGTCACTGAGATGTTGACTTCATGTTGAGCTTGGAGTATGTAGATAGCAGACAAACATTTTTTAGTACTTTTTTGATGCTTGCCTGAGTATTTTTTATCAAATATTAGAAATAAGTAGTTCCTGCAAATGTTAGCCCCCAGTGCCAACTATTTTATTCTATTTGTCAGTGACTAGGGTTAGCTGTAGAGATTAGTCTTATAACAGACAAATTTTTAAGTGGACAAAGACAGAAACTTGTATTGACAGAATGACTACTAATGTTCCTTGATTATTAATAGTTTTATTTCACCTGCCTGAATTTATTGGATATGCATTTTTGGACATTAATTAATAGAGGTGTAAATTTACATTCAGTACTTCTAATGATGTATCAGGCATTTCTAAGCACTATCTGGTAAAATTTTTACCTGTAGTGACAACTATATTTTGTTTGATTACAGTTACTCATGTCTGACTAGGGTCCCTCTCCTCCTTATTCTCTTGTCTCCCCTAACTTTGCCCTTGTCTTATAGGTTCATAGGTGTGTACTAGGCTAATGACCATAGGGCCTTTTAGGCCTAGCCATGCATCCCAAATCTTTGACAAGTTCTGGTACTCTTGATAAGTGCAAGCTGGGGCTTGGGAGATGGAACATTTACAGGCTGCCTGAGTCCTTTAGAAACACAAGTGCCAAACCAGGGATGAATTTCCTATTCCCTACGAAATTGTCCAAGTTACATTTGAATTGGGTTAGGGAGTAACTCTGCTTCACTTGGATGAGAAGCCTGTTCCAGAGAAGGGGTAGTCTCTGGGATATATACCTGTATCTCCAGCAGGTCCTATTTATATCACAGATATGGTTTAAGTCTTTAGAATGGGTAATTCTCTTACTGTTTGTTTTGCAGATATGCAGGAGGTCCATCAGACTGTGGTATGACAATGTCTTGTATGCCAGGCATAGATCTCCTCTCAACAGCCTGTAGGAGACAGAATACAGTGACAGGGCTTTGAGACGGTCTACATAAGACATGTCACTTGTATCCTGTATTCTTTTAGTGATGAACCTGTGTGGATGTTCCAACTGTTGGATGTGGTTGGTTAGGTAGGCACCAAAGGAGACAGTATACTCAATGATAGGTCAATTGAATGCTGAATACAGAGGAACAGTGATCTCCTTGGAACTAGATGCCATACTTTTGTTTATAAGTTTCATAACATAAAATTATTTCCTCACTATTGTAGACAAATTATATTCAAAGAACAGATTACAGTATATGTGTGTCCCCAAGTCCCTGACTACTGGGTCAACTCTTAGGGATGTGTTGTCAATATGATAGCTATCAGGGGTAGATAACTTCACTAAGGATACTATTATGCATTTTTTGCTATTTACTTTTAGTCTATGACTCTGACATAAGTTATTTGTCTGGGTCAGCCCTTCCTGGAGATCATTGGTGTCAGTGGGGGATTCTATGACTTCTCCTAATTTGCAATCATTTGCAAATTTGGTCAGCAAGAGGTTCTTGACATTGGTCATGACTTCAGAGAAGTCAATGCCAAACAGGAGGAGTCTCAGGACTGATCCCTAAGGGATTTCACTTGTGATTGGCCTGTTTGTAGAGGTGAACTCCTCAATTAAAACTTCCTGGGTCCTGTCTGTGAGGCAGCTGGCTATCCATTGGGTATCATAAGGGTTTATACTCAACCTCTTGAGGTTGTCAACAATGCCTGAGTAGGGTATTGTGTTAAATGCCTTGGCCAGGTCAAGGTAAGCAGTGTGAACCATTTTTCCCTCTGCCATTGCTTTGATGGTAGTCTCAAAGAAGTTAACCAGGTTGATAGGCATGATCTGTCCTTGACGAAACCAAACTGGGTTGGTTTTTAGTGTCTTTCCATGATAATTCTTTCCATGGCTTTGCACATGAGTTTACTCATACTGTGCTATTTAATAAAAATGACATAATGGAGATGGCTTGCCCATCTTCATCTTGAAAGCCATCACAGATCCGTGAAGTTTCTAGATAAAGCAGGACACCAAGGAAAGCTTCATGTTTGGAAGAGGAGTCCCCTGAATGGCAGGACAATCTCCTTTTGTGCTGTCTAGTACAAGACATACATGAGACTTGTAGACATACAAGCAACACAGCAGAGAAAGAAAGAAAGAAATTTCTCTGGCCTTCACCTTAGACCATGGCACCACACAGTGGACAGCTAGCAGTATCCTGACCATCCCATCTGGCAAAAGAATCAACACAGGTAAAGAGAAAGTATCAGGATTATGAAAAATAAATCCTATAGACAGGAACATAAATTAGACTTTTCTTTGTTGATTAGCAGGCCAAATGAATCCAATAAGTTGATAATAACAACCCTGAAAATGTAGTCCTAAAGGGAGACTCAGTCAGTTAGTTCAATACAAAGTGCATCATCTCTGAGGAAATACTAGCCTTCATATGAGGCTTTAAATGCTGAGCACCTTCAGAAAGAGCTGAACTGCAACTTACCATATTAAGCTCCGAAGGGAGACACATAGAAAATTCAGAACAGAGACAAAATGGGAGAAAGTCACTTTGGTTTCAACAGGTGAAAAAAATTGTGGGAGTACAATTCCAAACAAAATAAACTCATGGCACTAGAAAATCAACAAGCGAGGTATTAGATGAAGATTGTGAATGAGCAGTGTAGTGTCACTGAATGGGGAAGTGAGGTACAACCAGTGTGAAATATAAACAATGCTACAGTAAATAAAAGTGATGCTGACATATTGTAAATAGAATTGCTTCTTTAAAACAATAATATAAACAGTATTTTTTAAGGCAGACAGATACATGCTACATTAGTCAGAGAGTGTTCATACAGGAGTTTTGCTAATGAATTCATTAATTCTTTTACAAAGGTATAAACAGAGGAGGGCTATGGACCTGCTAGTCAGATAGGGTAGCCCTTGTCAAGGTGGTGTGTGTGTGTGTGTGTGTGTGTGTGTGTGTGTGTGTGTGTGTGTGTGTGTGTGTGTGTGTGTGTGTGTGTGTGTGTGTGTGTGTGTGTGTGTGTGTGTGTGTGCATAGCTTGGGGAAAAGTCCTGAATGAAAAACATCAGCTAAAGCTAGAGTGTTTGGTGTACTTTGAAGAAATTTGGACATCTTTCTTCGAGAAATCCAAGTGGCAAATATCTTTAGACTATGTTGGGACCTGCATATGAAATTCAGTATTTTTGCATGAAACTTTAACACAAGGGATAATTTATATTAATTGTTTTCCATGTTATTTCAGAAGAATTTGCATGAGGATGTTTGATTTTTTTTCATGAAACTATCTTATTTTGTTTTTAAGAACAAATGTACTATCATGCATTTTATTTTTATACATGCATTTGTATTTGTATACTGTAGCACTGAAAGCAGTAAATGTTCATCTTCCACAACAAACTACACTAAAACTGCAAAAAGTTGAGCTTCAAGATTACATTCTGAAAATATTCTCACATTCAGGTTGCTATATTAAACCATGCTTGCTTCCTAGGTAAAGTAATAAAGTTATAGCTTGAAAAGTCACAGCATAGCCAGTCATTTCCCATTTCTCCAACTGATTACTTTTTTTAATTGTATGTTGCAGTACTTGGAAATGATGCAGGCATACATTAAGAGTGCACAGAGCTGAGGATGGAGAAGTATACAGAGGCTTTAATTGTGATGTGGATGTGGGATGAGAGGACAGCAAAATGAGACCATGAACAAACAACTTTATGGTTTTATGCTAAAAGCACAATAAATTTCATGTACTTATTAACTTATTGTGCTTTTAGAGTAATACTCTAAAAGCACAGTAAGTTACATGATGGGTACATCTGTACACATGTCAAAAGAGTTTAGATGAAATGTTTGAACACTATGACCCTGTTCACTTTAATCACATAGAGGTATAGCTTGGTGAAGTGGGTCACATAAATCCACAACAAACAATTTAAAGCATCAGCATTAGTGCAGCCAGAAGAATGCATCTCCTTTCTTACCACATCAAACACCAGGGACTCTTTGTCTAGAAGTACAGCAGAATCATATCAGATGTCTAAAAGTAAACCTTTTCCTCAAAAATGTGAAATGCTAAATTAAATATGTAGGGAGTTAGCAATCCAGAGGGTTACAATCACTTTGTCGAGCACTTCGTGCAATTGACATTTGTCCGAAACTGCCTTTGGCAGAACTGAAATTATGAATGCCACAATGTCAACCCTTACAATAGTGAGCATTCACTGTTGTAAGGTTTGACATTGTGGTGCAGATCGCACTATAGTGGGGATCGAGAAATGTACCCTTTCCCTCACTCTAGTGCGATCTCAGAGTTTGTATATATAAGGGAAGGGTGAGGGGGTGCAGGCGGGCTTGCTCTCTGCAAAAGTGTTTGTTAATGTTGAGTGGAAGGGCAGAATTTCAGTAAAGTTTACATTTTCGAAATTTTGACTTTATTAAAATGCTGCCTTTGACATTTTTTGTGTTCAGTGTTGAGATTTCCAAACATGTGATTCAGACATCTTAACACTCGAATGGAGTAGATTTGAGTATGTGATAGTAAACCAAATCCAGACATATTAGAAAATAAGGTTCTTTAAAAGTTTCCTAAACAAAAATTTCAGCCATGAAATTCATTAAAATACTAAACCTGAGACTGTAGGGTCTATCAACAACTTCCTCTGCATTGATCTCTACAAATTTGTAATAAATGCTAGCAGCAGTATCCACAGATACAACTACTTAGACAGAGGGATGTAAAGATTATTTTTTGTTCTAATTAAATTAAAAACACCGAATACATTTTGCATCATTACAAGAAAACATTTAAACATCCATTTCAAATGAAATTCTATTATTCTGCCTTAAAAAGCACATTAACATTATTAGACTGACTGCAGCCATTATAGGTTCATACAGCTGCCATTTAAAGACTAGCCAGTTTCCATTTTGGTGCTTGAATTAACATTTCTTGTTTGGTGTTAGACTGGCCTTACCTATCCCATGGATGATAGTTATATGTTACTTCTAGTGAGATCAACTGGGATCATACCATAGGTAATTTGAGAGGACCCATGCATGGAATAAAACATTTAGGAGCTGCCAATGTCCATTAGTAGTAAACAGGTAGTCCTGGGCTAAATGTTCTATTACCAATCCAAGTTGCTCTTCAACATAGATAGCAATAAACTTTGTTTTAGGTGGATGGGGAGTCTGTTCCAGAGCAGTGGTATACTGGGCAAGATATACCTGTCTCTCCAAACTGTTCTTTTGATGCTGCAGAAGAGGATTACATCCCTAGGCTGAGTACTTCTGATGCCGTTTGACTTGCTGATGTGCAGTAGATCCATCAGTATTGGGCTGGGGGGTGATGTGTATGCCAGACACAGCTCACTTGTTAGCAGTCTGTAGCATACCAAGTGTAGAAAACAAAGTTTTGAGTTAGTCCATGTAGGATGTATATTTTAAGCTTTGTATTCTTTTAGTAAGGTATCTCTGTTGATATCCCAGTTATTGCTTGTGTCTGGACAAATGAACACCCCAGGGAGCATTATACTCAATGACTGGCCTATTGGGGGCTGAGTAAATGGGGAGGGTGATGACATCCCTAGTTCTCGACGCAATCCCTTTGTTTATAGTCTATGCAATATAGAAGGGCTTTCTTATGACAGTGGACATCTGTTGGTCATAATTTAGGTCACTGTCCACAGAAGTTCCCAAAATCCCTAACAACATATATGCACATTTCTATATTTTTTTACTATTTATTATTTTCTTATAACATCCTTATTATTATCCTTCCATAATTGATCCCTATTCTTTCTTCCACAACCATAATGCAATTTTTCACAATATATCTGCCAAAATCCATTTCCCATTAAAGAAAATTTCATCTAATCTTTCATTCCAAATAATTCACATTGTGTAAAATAAATCCTTATCTACCCTTCCAAAAAATCTTTCTTCTTGTTCTTATAATATCTATATACAATCATAATGAATAAATGTATTGTTTAAGACATTCATATTCTCCCCATAAAATAAACAGACTCTTTCAACTTTCTTTTTATATGGTGTATTCCCTTTACTAGTAGCACTTATTACCAGTTTCCACAGGAAATCCTGACACTCTGTACTATCTTGGTATACCCCTCTCCCCTTACTTTAATGGCTTTGATCACTTCTAGTAAATTTATCTGTGGATTTACATAATAATATTGTTTCATCACATTATTTTACCATATCCTTTTATTTTTCCCTGTATCATCAGTTTTTATTTTCCATGTTAGTATTTTTTCTTGATAATTTTGTACTTCTTCATTTACATATTCTTTTTTTTCTTTTTCTTATTCTTATAATCTCCCAGAACATTTTGTAGTTATAATTATAAATATTCTCAATATTAATTTATAATTTTCTTCCTTTATCCACGTTAATACTCTATACAAGTTTAAAGAACCATAATAAATAATTGGATTTAGTAACATCAAATCCCTTCATCTTCATTCATATACAGCACACTTTCACTGGGTTTAATCTTGAACCCGTTTTGAAAGAAAACACCAGTTGCACAATTTCCTTTTTATATTTTTCTTAGATCATATAAACATTTGACATTTATGCTATGTTTCCCATTAATCCAGAATTCACCAGATAAACATTTTCCTGAATGAGAATCCATATGACTTCCAGAAAAGACATATTTCTTCCATTTCTTTTAGCAAATGCTCCCTTTGCGTTATAACTGCATCCTTTTCCTCAAATACTTCATTACCCAATTTTCACCCTATCACCCAAGCACTTACTTTTATCCTTACTCAAGGCCATTCCCATTTCCTTTAAACATCAATTCAGACAAACCAACATTTCACTCATCCAAATGTTGTTCTTAGCAACTACAACTATATAATTTGCATATGTCAAAAACACTGGAACCACCACCACCTTTGTCATCATATATCTAGCAACTTTCATTTTAGAAGTTACTTCACTCATTATTGCATTAATTACCAATGGAAACAATATTCTACTTAAGGGACATCCTTGTCTTATACCACACTTCATAGGTTCATGGGTTCATAGGTTAGTACTAAGCTAACTGCCCTTGTGAGCCATTTTAAGCCTAGCCAATTATCCCTTCTGAGACTCAAACCCTGCACCTTGTGTTTCCACCCTCCCAACCCCTCATTCTTTACTTAGCCACTCATTCACCAACACTCTGTATTATTTTGATATGCTGACATACACATTCTCTAAATTCTACTATCTATTCCATACTTCTCCATAACATCCTATAAAGCATCATACCCTACTTTATCAAATGTCTTGTTAAGACCACTTACCATAACTTTCATATCCTTGCTTTTACTTATAATATCATCCACAAATTTTCTCACAGCCCATAACAATTCTTGACATCCCTTCCTTTTTATACCATATATACTTTCTTCCATTGTATCCATAATCCTTCCTTCCATTCTCATTGGTATTATTATCATTATTATTATTATTATTATTATTATTATGACTATTATTATAAACCCTTACTTCAACCATTCTTTCAATACATTTACTAAATACCCTTTCCTCATAGATTAGTATAGCAAAAACCCACGGCTGGATGTGGGTAAAGGATTTACCCATGGTTGGTGTGGATTGCTTATGGGGGTAAAGCCTGATTGACCAAACAAAGCCAACCATGGGTATAGCAGCATTATACACACCCAGCCATGGGTTATTGCTATTACACAATTACATTATTTAAGAAAAAGTTGCTTACTTTTCTTAAAGAATGCCTTTGTATAATGGTGCCATGCTGATCTGCATTTTTCCCCAGTAATCTGGGGCTTTCTTGATGTACTGCACATGCATATGGAGCTTATGTTCCCATGCTTATGCAGTATATCAGTGCTGTGTAAAGGAAGAAATAAAGAAAGGAAGATCTCCATTTCTTTTTTTTTTGTTTTTAATTTAAAAAAAATTAAATTGGCAAACTTTTAATGTATGGGAGAAATGGGGCAGAGAAAATCTAAGGATAATTAGGTATCTCTCTCTAGTTTTGCATAATGTTCATGATTATCCTTGCAATTTTCTCTGTCCCATCTGTCTTGTCATTTGAAGTCTCTGGTTTTTGAAAGTTTATTATTATTATTTTTTAATAATAAAAATAAAGTTTCCATAGCATATATTAATAGAAGAAAGTCCAAGTGACCAAACTTTTTTCCATTGGTATATGCTCAATTTACAATGGACACGCTGGTTGGGTTGACCAATCAGCATGCTCATTTTTGAATGTTAATGGCCAGTCATTGTATAATTTCTTGTACATTCCATATCCTGTACTACCTGGGCCTGATACTGAATCAGCATTTACTTTCCTAAGTACTTCACCCAATTTACTAATAGCAATTTATTTATAAAATTATTCCTTAACTCATTGTGGAATATTTTTTTATTTTGTATTCTATAATATTTTCTTCTTTTTACTCTTACACATATTTCCACATGATGTACTATCATTTTTCTTGATTTCTTTTATAAATTTATTTTTCAATGCCCTAATACTCTTTTGTATTATTTTTTTTAATTCTCTACTGCATATCTATAAATGTTCCCATACTTCACCTTTTCTTCCTTTCTTGTATCATTCTGCTATTAAAAAAAACAAAAAAACTTTTTATGCTTCTTTTTAAATTCAGACCACCATTAAGAACAGTTTTTATAGAAGTCCTTCATTGTTATATAATCCTTCCTTAACTGCAATACTTTTCCACTCTCCAACTTAATCCCAAAATTTCTGATTTATTCTTTTTGTTCCCTTTTTTATTTTAATGTTATCCCTCTCTTCCATCACCTCCATCCATATTGCTAAATGGTCTGAAAACTCATCACAACTGTATCACCATCTGCTACCCCAGGCCTTCTGTTAATAAAAAAATAATCAATTTTATATGCAACTGCCCTCCATTCTATGTCCATTGACTTTAGCTCCACACAGCTACTTTGCAACATTTTATCACTTCCTGTAGTTTTTACATCTTCTCCTTAAATCACAATTAATGTTTCCTGCAATTATAATTTTCATGTTAACTACCACAGTCTAATATTTGATAAAACAGACTCTCTCTTTCCTTGCCAGTTATATATGCATATAATTCTTTAATTCACATCCACAACAGTTAACCTTCCCATCCTTACCAATGTTACATTGCATATTTTTACTGTTTTTTTTTATTTACACAATACAGCCACTCCAGAAAAGTGTTCACTTCCTAAGTTCCATATTATATCCCCCCCAATTTTTCTGATTGCAGCCTTTCTTCACTTGTCAGGAATCTTACATTCTCTAACAAAATAAAATCCACCTCACCATTAGCGCACCATTCCTGCACACCTTTAAACCACTTAGTGCAAGAAATCTGGACAAAGCCAAAAATAATGGGGGACAAAAGCCCAAAAATCAAGACAGATTTAAAATGTTTTTCTCATAAACAAAGAAAGTTGATTGAATAACTGTTTTTGTGTTGGCATACATTTTCTGAAAGATTTGAAGTCTAAAACACAAATGTCTGTCATTATTTAATGACATCAGTCTCTAGAGATGTGTCAGAAAACCTCAAATTTTATGAGGAACAGATCAGAAATTTGAAACAAAAATTCTGACATCCTATGAAAAATCTGGATAACTGAGAGGTATGCCTTGCAATAACCCTGTTCTTCTTAGGGTGTTAATAGTACTGTCCACATTTATTGAAAGTGCTCTAAAATTGTTACTTTTCCTTCTTTTTTAAGTTTAAGAACTATTTTTAAATTTTTATTTTCTTAGTTTTTCTCTTTCCCCAACTAAATGTTTTTTCCTAGGTTTATATCCATGTAATCCTCGATCCTCAGAATCAGATTTTTCAATCCCTTCTCCTGACCTCTCTTCTTGCATGCACTCTCTTTTCCTCTGCATCAATCTTCATTTTTCCTTTCTTCCACAGTTTCTTCTTCAATTAGTTCACCCTCTCCCAAGCATCTTGTCAGAGTCGGCCTTAGGTCAAGTGGTCCCCTAGGCAAAAGGCTCCACAACACCTGCCCACACCACCTGGTGCCCCCATCCTGGTCTATTTACACCATCCAGTTTCCTAGAAAAGTGCCCCTGCTAGAGCAGCACCCTAGGGGGCCGCCTAATTAGCCTATGCCTAAGGCCAGCTATGCATCTTGTTGTCCTTCCTCATTTATGTTTTCTTCCCTTTCCGTTTCTTTTCATTATTTACTGTTTGCTCTTGATAATCCTGCCAAAAGTGTCCTTCTTTTATAAAGTCTGTATTCAGGCATATACCTTCTTGTATGTACCCTTTCTTCCCATACTGGTTACATTGTACCTTTTCACAATAGTTTATGAAATGATTTAGGATGACCATCATATCTTATTGTCCCTGTATGACCAGCCACAAAAATAACACTTGGCAAGTGTCTGACCATGTTTTTTCACATTTCAAAACAACTTTCTACCTCTACCTTCCATTATGTAAGTTTCTCTTTTCTCTAACTTTCATAATATTATGAACAGTTTCACATAGACCATGCATGCATTTTTTAACATTGTCTTATTCCATTTGGTCAGCTGTAAACTGCAGAGCAACTTTTTTATACATTCATGTTGCTACCATAAAACAAATGTTCCATGTATAAAAGCCCCTTTTTTGTTACACATTTCCAAAAATGTCATCATCACTCTATCAGTTTCAAATCATAAGTGGCAAAATGTCTCTGTCCCAATATGTATAAAAGATTGCATTTCTTGAGATTTAAAACCCAGACAGTCCTATACATAATATCTACCTATTACAGTGTAATTTTTTGTTCTTTTTTCACAGTTCTTCTCTTCCTGTTAAAAACAGGTTTACTTACAGTTTGTTGTTCCTTTCCTTTTTTACTTTCTGTCGATGCATATTTTTTTAGTTGCTGCATTATATGGTACTGTAAAACCAGACACCTTCTGAGTTTGTTGCTACTTTTCATTTTTACTTTTTATCACTGCTGCATAGGTTTTAACTGCTACATTCCCTGCTGCCACATCACATGGTTCCTTTTCTATATTACTATCCTCAGCACTTTTGAAAAAGTTACATGCTATCTCACCCCATAAAACAGCAGAACTGTCACCTGGATCATCCTGTTTGATTATTTTTAGCTGAACATCATCTTTAAGCCCTCCTGGTAAGTGGTGTTATTTGCACCATTTCAACAGGCTCTCTTACTTCCTTTTCCACGGAGCAAGCTAAATGGTATTTATTTGTTAACAACCACCACACAGGAAACTTTGTTTATATTCTGTAGCTCCTGACCAAGCAAAATGTTATCCAAATTCTCACCTTCCACCTTCAAACTCTACATACTTTTCTCTGCTCCTCCATGCTGGTGCTTCCCTTAGGCCTCTTCCCCCCTCTGGTGCCATCTAGTACTTACAAAGCGTAGGGGAAGTACACCGATGCCCTGGCCATATTTCTGTTGGTACTATAAATACTGCTTCATCTGTCCCCTGAAAAGAGGCTACTAGCATAGTGGAACTAATTTGGTCAAGAAAGAATAAATAAATTGAGATACTCTGTTGTTCTTCAGGATTATGTACCTTGTATCATATGCACATGGTTTTATACTTTTATCCAGACATTTGACTCTACTTCTCCCTTACCTATCTTATTTAGCATTATGTATGAAGATGGCACAGGTGATCTTCTGCATTCTGAGGTATATGTTATTCTTTTGATTCAGTCAAATGTATTTGAAGTACAGCTTGCTGTATAAAACATCACATGTTCTCTTACTTCTGTTTTATTAATTTATTTATTTATTTACTTTAGAGTGGCATGGTATAACAGTCAGGGTACACAGATGTATCCTATGCAGCTATGTACATACCGCATTCAGTGCTATACAGTATTTTGATCATGTTCATTGCTTGCTCTCAGTTTTTTCTCTACAGTTGCATGGCATATCATAACTAAGTTATGTTCTATTACACTACATTTCATCCTTAAGAAAGTAACTCAGTATCATTAGGTCATGCTGCCATGGAGATATAAACCCATAATGTGAACCAGTTTTCTGAGAAAAAGAAATTACTTCACAGTTATATTTTTTGTGATATTACTAAAATAACTAGGACCGAGATGCATCATGGGATAGTTACGGGCACCTAAATTGAAAAAAGTAATAAAACAATGCAATATCCAAAGATGGAGGAAGATTTTATACCGTGAAATAATTCTACTAGTAACAGTGAAAGGACATAAGGTGCTAAACTTTTCCTTCTTATTAAGCCATTTAATTGGTAAGTATTGCACTGTTACATTGTCATGCTCTGAAACATGTTCTGAAGCATTTCCCTGAAAAATGTGTTACATTAGAAAATAGTAACAGGTAGCTAATACCAGCATTTGGTTTTGGACACTAGCACTCTCCTCAGGGAGGTTAGTTCCCTTCATACTCTCACATTACACTTTGAATAACAAATTCCAAGAATCTTTTATCACAGCGAAAGAAAGATGTCTCACTTCTTGCAGCATTCTTGAAGTAAAAGTAATATTTCAATAAAACAGCTCTTTGACTATTTTCTGTGGAAAAATATTAATCAAGTCAAGAAAATCAGAATGTCATTCTGTTGTCTTGCATATTTTTGACTGCCAGCCTGAGGTCCTTTAATCTAAAACATTATTGTTTGTTTGATATGTTTAAGACAATTGGACAGCTGCCTTTTTTCAACAGAACCTGAAGGGAAACAGCTTCCAGTCTACAAGTACAGTAACACAAAATATCATGATGTGCAGGAAGAGGCTTTGAGCTGTGATGCCATGAAAAGTATGAATGGGCAGTAACTAGGAAAGCATCAAAATTTCAGATGCAGCTGCTGTCCTTCTAACAAGTGTGCACCCTTATAATTATAATTAAAACAATAATTCTATGTCATTCAATTTTAGCATATTTTGATGAAGCCTTAAAATAAAATGTTGAAGATTTTTGAACATATAATCTACTAAAAAATTCTATATATAGTGTTATATAGTCTATCTTCATCAAACAAAAGGAAACAAAATGATAAATTAGATGGCAGAGCCCACAGTGAGAATTCATTCATTGAACCATATGTAGGGAGAGAGAATTCCTTTGAAGCACTTAGGGTAACTCTACACCAGGAAGACATCACAAAACTACATTTGCACTGAGCTATGGAATATAACTGCATTCCCATACAGGCTTTTACCCCTTTACTAAGTACAATTAATTCTGAAATTGCCAAATTGCAAAAAAAACATGCTTATGCTTTGCTTATCTAAAAGTAAAACAGTTGATTCCCCGTGAAAATGACTATGTTCATAATCTCAACTGCTGTAGCAACCCATAGGTGCTATGAGTTGTTTGCTGCCCAGGAAACAATGACCGGACAGATTCAAAAAGGTGTGGGTCCCCCCCACCCCCACCCACTCCTTCACACTGGCTGCTGATTGGCTAATACCATGGAGGGAAATCAGAAGTCAGAGTGAAGCTTTCTTTAGTACTTGACAGGGACAGCAATCAAATAAGAACTTTGTTTCTAGTAGAGACGTTCCCATTCAGAACCCTCCACTCAGAAATCAGTGCCCTTTACAAAAATAGCAGTGTTTCGTCTTTAGGAAACCTATTTTTAGCTCATAGTGTTTATCAAGGTACTTGGGGCTAATTTTGTGAAAGATTGTATACTGCTTGTGTAAAATTTGAATTTTGTGGAACAGGAAAGTTTACAAAGAAACTGGTGGGGAAGAATGTGTCAATGTAATACTTATGTTCACTCTGTAACAAAACTACTTGCTATTTTGATCCTGTCAATGTGGGTGTGAGTGTTTGAACAATGCTGATGGGAATTTTTTGAACTGTGTCCTGCTTGTCCAAATTTGAACTTTGTGGATCAGAATATATTAAGGAGAAACTGGTGGTGAATTGTTTATTGTGTAATATTTCTGGTCACTTTCTGACAACCTACCAGCCATTTAGATTCTGTCAGTGAGTGTGTGTGTGTGTGTGTGTGTGTGTGTGTGTGTGTGTGTGTGTGTGTGTGTGTGTGTGTGTGTGTGTGTGTGTGTGTGTGTGCGCGCAAGTGTCTAAACAGTACTGATATTAGAATTATGTCTTTCTTTTACATTTTGTAATCTACTTGGGAAAGTGTAAGTGTGCTTCTTGTGAACACTCAGTGACAACTTACCTTCTGATCAACTTGTTCCAGCTATGTTTATCGCTGTTGGTGTTTCTTCCCCAGTTATAGCATGGATACTTACTCAATCCCAGCTGTTTCTTCTCCTGCAATACCTAGAAAGAAGCAAATTACTTACCAAGGAGTCTTTGCCATTGTTGCTGATTCAGTCTACACTTCAGCTGATAGTGGGTGAACCAACAGTAACCATTTGTTGCTCCTCAGACAACTCACTTATTTCTCTGGCATCCTCTGTTGTAGTCTTTTCAGCCATCATGACCTGGAGGTCAGCCATGTCCTCATCAGCTGTCCCAGTGCGTGATGAAGGCATGGAGGAACCATCTTCTCTGAGTCTGGGAGATACTCATAGAGATTCTTATCAGGGTAACTGGGGCAAGAGACCACAGGTGTCCCTCCTTTGAGTCAATCCTGATATGCTGGAATGCCTATTGAAAAAAAAGTTAGACATTATTCTTCTAATGAAGTTATTACTGTTAAAAAGATAAGTTTCTTAACTTGAATAGATAGGCATTACATGTGATAAATCTTGGTATTTAGAATACTTTACATATGAGCACTCCTGGTAAAATATTCCTGAAAAAAGAGTCTGGTGATTCTAATTTTTACAGAGATAGCATTTCTTCTCCTGTAGATTCCAAATCCCAGCTATCTGGCTGGGAGAGAAACTTTAATTCTTTTAATCATCTAGAGGAAATTTCTTTTAATTAGACCTTTGCCAGGATAAATTAGGTATTTTTTTAAGAGAGCAAATAGATATTCCTCCTGAACTAAGCACTATAATGATATGTTACAAATGGATATACCTCATTCCTCTCCCATCCATTCTATACTGCCAGTCCTGGAGGATATGTTGAATGCTGCCAGTAGTTTTCCTGCTACTCATCTATCAGTCTCTAAAAAATCAGATAAGCTGTGTTAGGTATTGTAGGCATTTATGTGAAAATATATCAGCTTTCATCTTAACAGTCTGAGGCTATTGGCTTCTACTCTTCCTACAGAATTCTCTTTTTTGAACCAAACAGTTTCTACCCATTTTCAGGTATTTAAATATACTCTGAAGAGTGTGCATGATTGTGCAGATACTATGTCTAGGACAACAGCTACTGCTACAATGTTAAGAAGATATGCTTGGGTACGTAACCAAAGGTATGATAACGAAGTAAAGTCTAACCTCTTAGATTCAGCTTTAGATAAGGATAGTGGCAGCTGGTGACTTTAAATTAAGGGGGGACTGCAGAAGACAGCTGAATGGGTTGGGCCAATGGGAAGGGGGGTGGCCAACTAGAAAGGGGTGGAGCTATGCTCAAAATCACAACAACTGGAACTTTAATTAAATACACTGCCCTGGGTGCCAAACTGTCATTACGAGAGTCCAATCAAGACAAAATGAAGTGTAGAAAAAAAAATGTCAATGCATTGGTACATGACAGCTTACTTAATATCTAGATGGAAACACAAAGGCTGTGATGCATAAAAAAATAAATTACTTTTTAAATGCATTACTGGAATGCCAGTCAAAATAAAGTATAAAAAACAAGCAGCACTCAACTCAAACCCCTTCTCCTTGCACTGCAGTTCTAATTATAATTTATATTCAGCTTTATAAAATTACCAAGTGACATGCTGAAAGTAGCAATCTCTGTGATACCCCCACTTGTAAAAATGTGTCTTATCCAAAAAAGAGCTGCTGCCTGACAACAACTATCTACTTGTTTCATGGGGAAGACATGATCAAAGTAAAAAAATGAACAGCAAACAAGAAACATGCTCAAGATAAATTGCTTAAAGGATTACTGTACAAGTTATGGGTCACACATGATAGACTGGCAGTTTAGTTTATGGGTAAAGCCTGCAAAGATGACTGCAAGTCTCCAACAAATGTAATGAGCTTCTGAAAATACTGTAATCCTGTCCTTTATTACAAATACTGTCATTTGCATTTCAATACCTAAGGCTTATACTTTATCTAGTTATGTAAATATTCTCTGCATGGCAACAACAAAAAGGCTTTCAATGTTGGTAATTATTTAACAGTATGCTTATTAAAGCTTATTTGCATCTTACAATCTCCGACAAGCTTACCTGATGGTCATTAAAGCATTGCTACTTAAACACAGAGCAACAGGGCACTGCGACAGCATGCATTTTCTGAATAATAAGAAGCATAAATTAACAGTATAAAAATATGACAGGAAACCAGAACATTCTGCAAAGTCAAGGACAGATGAAAAGCCACTGTTGTGCTTGTGTCTACCTTAGATGGGGGAATACTCTGCACACTTACACTGCATAACTACTCCTTGCCTTGCTTGGACACATCCAGAGTCACTACATGGGGGAGTGGGGTGCAACAAGTATGTCACAATTTAAAATGTCTCTGGCTGACGGTGATGGCTCTGACACTCATATCTCTCAACCTCAGAGCAAGAAATCTGGACAAAGCCATACATAGAAGTAGGACACAGGCCCAAAAATAAGGACATTTTTTAAATATTGCTCTTATAAACTTAGAATGATAATAGAATAGCAGTAGGTCTTGCATTAGTATGAATTTTCTGAAGGGTATGAAATCTGAAACTCAAATGTCTGCCATTATTTAGCAACTTCAATCTTTAATGATTTGCCACTAATTTGCCAGAAAACCACAATTTTATGAAAAATGAACCAAAAATGTGATGCAAAAATATAAAATTGCCACACAATACAGCTGGGAACCTGTCAAAGAAGGGACACCTTTTTAATATTAGTACTGTTAACTTGAGCAGCTGACAAAATAAGAGAATCTATATGCATTTCTGAAATAAAAGTAATCTATAACTCTGATCATTACAGTTATTTATAATTGTAAACCCTCCATGTTTTCTTCCAAAATTGCCATTTTGAGGAGGGATTATTAGGGGGAGAGCAACATTTTGAGCCAAAATTGGGGACAGTTGAGAGGTTTGGATATTCCTAATTCTATAAAGTGATTTATTTGCACATACCTCTCAACCTCTTAATGCATGAAATCTGGACAAGGCTAAATATATTGGGGGAACATACAAACAGTACTAAAATTCGCTCTTGTATAAACTTAAGACAGTTGATAGAATAACAGGTCTTGCTTTAGCATGCATTTTTCTGAAGGTTATGACATCTGAAACTCAATGTCTGTCATTCATTCCTAAATCAGTTGCCAGAAAACCACAAATTTTATGAGGAACAAACCAAAAATAAGAAGCAAAAATCTATTCATTCTGCAAAAATTTGGACAGTTGAGAGGTATAGTTCAGCCGGGGCTGTCTTTGGGTTTGCTGCCCTTCCCCCCTCACAAAATCATGGTAAAATGGAGCCTCCCCCCTGCAGCCATTCCAATGTCCCATTCCTTGGCTATTTCACCAGATTTACCATAAACACTGTAATGTGCATACTGCTTTACTTCTGCAATGATTTGGATTTAATTTGAAAGTTTTATTTTGCATTTTACAGCAGAAACACTAATAGATATCTGCTAAACAAAGCAATACAGTCTCACAATGAAAATAGACTTAGCATTAAAACTTCTCTGTCCTTGAAACTCACATTCATTGAAACAGCATTGAAACCCACATTCAAAGAAAATACATCTGGCCAGTGGCAGATAAAGATTAACTTTGGGCTGTTTTCAAATCATCGGCCCCTTGCACATGAAACATACACAAGCTCTTTGATACACCTTCCTGATTGTATTAAATTACATTCCTTGTACAATACAGTACAGTTGTAAGAGGGCATTTGTAATGTATTGTTTTGAACATTTTTGCAGTAAACAATGAAACAAAATGCATGCACCAATAATGACAAAACTGCTCAATTCAGAACATTTCCATCATAAAAAGTCTATTCAAACTTCTACAGTCCACCAGTATCAGTAAATATGTACAATCTCTGAAGAAGTAAAAGTCATCTAGATAATTCCACATTGAAGAGATCTGTAACTAATGAAGAGGTTGCTGCTAGAAACAACTTTATATTTCACTGTTTCATCTACAAATAAAGTGTCTGTTGCCCTTGAGGAATAAATTGCTAGTAATATTGCAATAGGGAGTGGATGACAAACTGAAAACAGGTTCATAGTTACTAGGTATAGTTGTCAAAAAAGGCTTATAACACAGTATAGTATCAGCAATGCATCTACCTACTGTGGGAGTAGAACCCACAACCTTCTGCATCAAAAGCAAGTACACTATCTGTTGTGCTATTAACAATGCAAGCCAATGCACCATAAGCAGCACTAAACTTTTGTTCCCCTGCAGCTCTCAGCTCCTCATAAAATCTACTCGACACTCAGCTGTATCTCTGAACTTTGCAGCACAAGAAATCTGGTAAAAGCCAAAATTTATTGGGGGGAGACAAAAGCCCCAAAACCAGGGACACATTTTTAACATTGCTTGTATAATGTTGGAAAGTTGGTAGAATAAATGCTGTGTTACCACCATACATTTCACTGCCAAGTCTTGAACCCAGGACTCTGTGTAAAATAGCTAGAAGAACATACCACTATGCCAAATCAGCTGTTTTGTGAAAGAGAGGAAGGCTGAAACTTAAATGGCTACAATTTAGTGAATTCAGTTCTCACCATAGCTCTCAACCTCTTAGCAAAAAACACCTGGGCAAAGCCAGTAATGGGGGAATACAGCCTCAAAACATATTCAGTGAATTTAGTTCTAAGCATAACTCTCAACCTTAGCACAAAATACCTGGACGAAGCCAATAATGGGGGGAATACAGTCCCCAAAATAAGGACACATTTCAAATATCCATCTTATAAATTTAAAATAAAAGGTTTTGTGTTACTATGTGCTTTCTGAAGAATATGAAGGCTGAAATTCAAATCCCTGTCATTTTTATTTATTTAACATTTGTTAACCAGGAAAGTCTGACTTGGAACAAAAGCCAATTTTCAGCAGAGGCCCAGGGAGAAACACTCCAGACATGTGTCTTTATAAGATGGGAGGACACCAGAGCACCCAGAGGAAACCCACACAAACACAGGGAGGACATGCAGACTCCACACAGAAGGCACCCCAGCCAAGAATCAAGCCAGAGAACCTGCAGCTGACAGGCAACACTGCACCATTGCACTACTGCCTATGCAAGGAAAAAAATACAGAAACCACAGATTTTATTTTTCCTTATTTAACATTTGTTAACCAGAAAAGTCTAACTTGGAACAAAAGCCAATTTTCAGCAGAGGACCAGGGAGAAACACTCTAGACACACGTCTTTGTAAGATGGGTAGACACCAGAGCACCCAGAGGAAACCCACACATACACAGGGAGGACATGCAGACTCCACACAGAAGGCACCCCAGCCAAGAATCAAACCAGGGAACCTGTAGTTGTCAAACAACAATGCTACCACTGCACCACTGCACTACTGACTGTGCAAGGAAAAAATACACAGAAACCAGAGATTTTATTTTTTTAACATTTGTTAACCAGGAAAGTCTAACTTGGAACCAAAGCCAATTTTTAGCAGAGGCCCAGGGAGAAACACTCCAGGCACATGTCTTTGTAAGATGGGAGGACACCAAAGCACAGCCACACAAACAGAGGGAAGACATGCAGACTTCACACAGAAGGCACCCCAGCCAAGAATCAAACCAGAGAACCTGAACCTATTAGGCAACAATGCTATCACTGCACCACTGCACTACTACTGATGTGAGGAAAAAAATGCAGAAACCACAGATTGTATGAGGAACAGAACAGAACAAATATGAGGCAAAAATCTGCAAATGTTTTACAAATGGTGGTGGGTAGGGAATTTGGGCTGTTGCCACCTGCACCCAAGGTACAGGGTTCAAGCCTGCCACCATGTATCCTGAGTTCTCTCTAACCACCAGTATATAGCAACTAGGGCATTGCACACATGCAGTTCATCTGTAGTACTTGTAGTACTTGACTTCAGTTGAGTGTTTGTCCTCAGTCCCATTCAAGTTCTTCTGCAGTATCAGCTCCCTGAGTCCATGTCCCATTCAGTGTTTCCTAAGTCCTGTGCAAGCTAATGGCTGGTTTCCCCCATGAGAGTGTAGGCTCAACTGTCCTCCCGGCTGGTTTCCCCATGATATTAGGTTCCAGCCTGCAGACAATGCAGTCCGGAGTTCTTACATTCTATGCAGTCATCACCACATAGACTTCTGGGCATCTGTAGGGCAGAGATGCCTTCCCCCCTATCCAGACTGCTGACACAGCAGTCAAGAGTTCTGTGAGTTCCAGGAACTCCAAGCACGCATGTGTGGAGTTCTGGGACTAGGATTTTTTTTTGTTTTGTTTTTTTCTTTTTTCTACAGCTGGGGGGTGGGGGGCTGCAGTCCTGCAGCACTATAGCACGAGCCACCCCTGGATAAGGAGTTATTGCCTGGTCCTTTTCTGGCTAGTACAATATAAAAAAGAGATGGATAAGGGTAACAAAAAAATAGAGTTATTTCGGAATAAGGGACAGACCATCAGTGCAGACTGGCTATGCCAGCATTCCTGACCCTCCCTCCCCAGCCATTATTTCTACAAATCCTTCCCAAAAAATGACCCTCAACATTTCCCTTTGGCATAAAATTATTTCAGATTCCTGGGTGTTAAAGTGATGCAGGAGGGTTACAGATGGCACTGGATGCAAAAACCTCCTTTCAGGGTGTGATGCCCCCACCAATGGCAACAGAAATCAAGGATCCTCAATCCTCACCACTAGCACCAGTGGTGGATGTACATTGGGAGGATGACAAGCACACACACAGTAAAGTGCAATTTCCCTTAAGAGCACAAAGTGACCACAGTCAGTCTGGGGCTTATTTCTTCCTCTTTCTCCAGATCCCCAATAAGACATTTCACTGGCACAGCTATAGAGTTGAGATCTCAGCTGAGTGGCCAAGCTAAGACCCCAGCACCCTCATTGTTCAACCAGTTCTTTGTGTCCCTGCCCAAGTAGCTGACTCACACACTCTTTGAAATTTGATTTATACACAAACACACACACAAACACACACACACACACACACACACACACACACACACACACACACACACACACACACACACACACACACACACACACACACACACCTGGAAAAGGCTGGCACAGGTTTACTAGCTATGCCCCCTTTTCCACAGACTATAACATAGTTATCACTGCTACCAGCTATGTTTTTATCAGCTACTTTAAGACCCTTACCAAAAGGTGTCCAATCTTACTGTGTAATGTTACTATTAATCCAAATGGTAGTTTGACCAAGAGCAACGCTATTAGGAGTGGCCCACAGTGTTGCAAAATAAATATGCCAGTACTCTCAGAACTCAGATATGTCTCACAAATATCAGCCACAATCAAAAAAGTTTAAATATATTTAATAATAAATAATAAAAAATAAGAAAATACTCAGTATATAATCACAGTTACATCAGAGTTCAAAATCACAGAAAATATTTAAAACAACATTGCAGGACATTCTCAAATAAATAAAGAAAAACGTCTAAATTAAGCTTTGCTATATTCCTTTTTTACTATTTTTACTATTTTACTATTTTACTATTCCCTAGACTTACTTACAGAGCAAGCAAGCAGATGTGGTGAGTGGATGTTCTTGTCAATTCAAAGACAAAATTCTCTCAGAGAATTTTTTAATTAATATCCGAAATATTACTGCTGGGATAGCTTACAGAATTACATCATTTCTTGTCATATGAATCTATCCCAGGTGAAACTCCCCCACTGATGCAGCTGGTAGCATTTAGCATCTACCTGTGAAAGTACATAAACAAGGACTTCTCTTAGATCTAAGGCAGATCCTGGAAGTCATAAAACAATAAACACTTCCAAGACAATACAAAAAAAGAAAACTACTAGTTCTAGACACTGTGTCCCTTACTGCATTGAAACTGAGAGATAACATATTTTATTTATGGTCCAACCATAAAGTAACTTCATTTCAACTATTTTTGAAGTTTTGCAAGATAATCTCCTGTGTTCCAGTTTCCTGTGTTAAAATATATACACTTAAACAGTTACAGTAGTGCATATACATTTATGCCCAGTACTTTACACAATATCTCTTCAGCACATGTCTGTACAATATGACATAGAGTTCTAATACATCTGTAACACAAACATCTTACATGAAGCATGTTGACATTCACAAATGACACATATCCATTTACAAAATTCCAGACAGCTGTGCTGGTAGTATCTCCTATTGTTACACTTCTATATAAATCATATTAATGTTCACAAATGACATATAATTATTTACAAAATTCCAGCTAGCTGGGCTGGCAGTACCTCCTTTTTGTGACATTTTCCCCCACCCCTGAAGAATCAAGCTAGTTTTTCAAGTGACCCTTGAGAAACGTTACTTGAGAGGGTAGAGCCTATCTGGGAATACATTACCCCATTCCCTGTTTAGAGATTCCAGCTGCCTTGGCATTGCTGCTCCCAGTACAATGTTATACTATTATATCATGTGCCTGCAATCCTAGGCTCCACCATAGTAATTTGGGATTTGGCTGGCTGGCTCCCTGTAGCCATTCATCCCCCTCAGACTCTTCCTGCCTTATACTGGAAACACTTAGCACCAGGGCCTCCCTATCATGGTAAAGTTTCATCATGTTAATATGGTACAATTTATGCCCTGTTCTCCTTACTAGCAGTTCTAACATGCAGTTAACAGCATTGACCTTTCTTACCACTTTGAAGGTTCTCATCCCAGCTGCCTGCAGCTTGTTGTGTCTGAAGGAATAAGAACCATGACCTGCTACCCTTCAGCATACTCTCTAGCTCGATTATTCCTGTCATACCATCCCTTTTTCTGCTGTTGGGCCTCTGCCAGATTCTCCTGGGCCAAGCCCATGAGTTCCCTGAGCCTTGTTCTGAGGTTTAGTACATATGCCACAACAGACTCCTTGTGGGATTCACACTCACCCTCCCACTCATCCTGAATCAAATCCAGAGGTCCCTTCACCCTATGCCCATACAGCAACTCAAAGGGTGAAATACCTGTGGATTCCCGGGACACCTCTTTGTAAGCAAACAACAGATGGGGCAAATATTTGTCCCACTCTCTCTTAAACTGGTCTGCAAGTGCCCATAGCATGGTCTTGAGTGTAGAGTTTAATCTCTCAACAATACCATTAGTCTGGCCATGGTAGGGGGTGGTCTTTAAGTGCTTCACACCACAGTGGTTCCACAGACAAGCCAGTAGATCTGACATGAAATGGCACCTCTTTCAGTCAGTATTTCTTTTGGAGAACCTTCCCTGCTGAAAATCTTTTACAAAGCATTTGCCACCTTTTCTTCCTCAGTGGAGGATAGGGCCACCACCTCAGGGTATTTGGCAGCATAATCTACTACCACTAGGATATATTTCTTCCCTGTGGAACTTGGGGTATTCAGAAGTCCCACAATATCCATAGCTACCCTCTGAAATGGCTCCTCAATCAGAGGCAACGGCATAAAAGGAGCTTTCACCTTGTCTCCTGCCTTGCCTACTTTATGGCACTACTCACAGGTCCTGCAGTATCCTATTACATCCCTGGAAATCCCAGGACAATAAAAGTTCTGTATAATACATCTCTTTGTATGCTTTATGCCATATGACCTGCAAAGGGAATATCATGGGCTATGGCTAGCAGTGCCAGACTATAGGCTCTGGGCACTACCAACTGCTATATTCACCTTCTACCCTCCCTCGGGGGTCCACTCTCTATACAGATTCTCCCTTCCCTTGAGAATCAGGTGTCTCACTAGCTACCTCCCTCAGGCCTTATAATGTAGGGTCTGAGAGCTGAGCCTGTCTCAACTCTCTTTGTAACCCTTCCCATCTCCCCTTCCACAGGAAGTCTGGTATTCTCTGAAAGTGATGCCTCACTGTCAGCCTGAGTACTTCTACTCACCTCTGCCCTTGCAGTCATTATTTGTAAGGGAACATTGGTATCCAGAAGCAGCTGTGGCTCACCTTCAATCTCACTGCTACACAGTCTCACTGCTACATGGTAGCTCCCTCTCTGAAGTAACCACCACACCAGTCTTGGCTTCAAATCTGCAGTCTGTCTGGGTCCCCAAGCTACCAGACCCACATGCTTGTCTCCACACCTGACTGCATGTCACTGCATGCACACAAGGTACTGCATTATCAAAATCATTCCTTATCCAGACATATGCAGGGATATCCTCAAACACACCTACTTGCTTGCTTCCTTTTCTACCCTCACAGTCAAGGTGAACCCTAGAAAAAGGTATATGGAATGGGGTCCTTCCTAAAGCTCTGATATATGTAGACTGTCCAAGCAAATAGTGCTCCTCTTTAACCATTGCAGGCTTCACAATGGTTAGGTCAGAGGCTGTGTCTCTCTTAGTAGTGGCCTCTTTTCCATCTACTAAGATAGGATATAACCTCTTGTGGTGGCTTAGTATCCTAGTTGTCTCAAGACAACTCACTGCTGGCATTCTGTCATTCCCAGTTACTGGCTCTCCCACCTTTCGTTCCCCACCTTGCCTCAGTGGACATCTATATGCTACATGGATCCCCTGTTTCCATTTAAAACATTTAACCTTTGGTCCTGGCAGTGTACCTGTACTGGTTGCTTACCCTGCTACTGGTACACTCTTTTGGGGCAGTCTAGGCTGGCCAGAATGGGTTCTCTTAGACCCATGAGCAGCACTGGGTAGCCTTTCCTATGCGGTAATGCCCTGCTTGCTAGGTAAAGGTCTCACCAACTAATCTGCTGTGTTACATTCTCTAAATGCTAACCAGATTCTCATGTCCTCAGGCAATGTGCTAAGGGCTTGTTCTCTCACCAAAAGGTCTGCCAACCCTTCAAAATTGGTGACCTGACACCCACTCACCCATCCATGAAAATAAATACTTAACTTAGGAATATATTCACAAACATTTTCATCTGCCTTTTTTTTCTGTAAGCTTCAGGTGTTAACTTAAAACACTTTAAGAAACAATTTTTAACTGTATTATAATTTAAGCAATGAGTATCAGACAATTTAGAAATAGCAGTTACAGCTTTACCATGGAGTAAGGGGGTCAGGAACAGTACCTGGAGCTCTTGGTCAGTATTATACTGCTTACATACCCTTTCAAACATATGAATAAAACTGTCAAAATGATCCCCCTCTGTAAATTGTGGAAGAAATTTACTGACCTAATTTACTGACCTTTGTTGCTTCTGGAGTATGGTTACTCCCTTGCACATTACATCCATGATCCTGTTGAAGAGTCAGTATCTCCTTTTCATGTTGCTGCTGCCTCTCATTCTCCTCTGTTTTCAAATGTTGCAGTTTCTCATTTTTCTCAGCCTCCAGATGTCTCAGCTTCTCATTTTCCTCATCCTCCAGGCATCTCAGTCTCTCTGCTGATTATATTTCCAAACATTTGGCCTCCAGTTCAAATCTCTTTAACTCCAAACAGATTTTTATGTCCTCTCTGGAAAGGTTGAACTGTACCCCAAGGCCAGTCTGATTTTCCTTCTGGTTGCTAGTCTGTAATGCAGCTGTAACTAAGGCTGCGATCATCTCTGTTTTAGTCAGCTTGGCATGCACCAGTCCTTTGTCTTGGCACATCTCAGCCAACTGGCCCCTTGTCAGCTTGCCATACTCCTCTGCTGAAATTCCTGACTGCTCTCCCTGACTAACTAATCTAACAAAAAAATAACATTATTGTGATATGAAACTCTGAATGTTCATTGTAGGGCTGACTGAGAGTACAAACACCTTCAGTGAACACTGTTTACAGGTTACAGGAATTCAATATCTACACCACTGAATCCTAATATGTGGATATCCCACCACTGTTACCAATATATCTGACACCCCACCAGTGGCAACAGTAATTGAGGAGCCTCAATCCTCACCACTAACACCAGTGGGGGACATACATTGGATGAATGACACGTACATACACAGTAAAGTGCAATTTCCCTTAAGAGCACACATAGATCACAGTAATTCTAGGGCTGGTTTCTCGGTTTGTCCCTCTTTCTCCAGATCCTCAATAAGACTCCCCACTGGCACAGCTATAGAGCTGAGATCTCAACTGAGTGGCCAAGCCAAGACCTCCAGCACCCTCTCTGTGCAACTAGTGTTAAATGTCCCTGCCCAAGTAGCTGACACACACACACACTCTTTGAGATTTGATTTATACATAAACACACACACACACACACACACACACACACACACACACACACACACACACACACACACCTGGGAAAGGCTTGCACAAGTTTACTAGCTATGCCCCCTTTTGCCCAGACAATAAGGTAGTTATCACTGCCGCCAGCCAGGTCCTTATCAGCTACTTTAAGACCCTTAACAAAGGGTGTCCAATCTTACTGTGTAATGTTATATTACTCCAAATGATAGTTTGACCAAGAGCAAGGCTATTAGGAGTGGCCCGCAGTGTCACCAAATAAATATGCAAGTACTCTCAGAACTTAAATATGTCTCACAAATATCAGTCACAATGAAAAATTTAAATATATTTAATAATAAATAATAAAAGAACAAGAAAATGCTCAGTGTATAATCATAGTTGCATCAGAGTTCAAAATCACAGGAATATTTAAAACAACATTGCAAGACAGTTTCAAATAAATAAAGAAAAATAACTAAATTAAGCTTTGCTATATTCTTGGCTATATCCAAAAGAACTATACTGTTCCCTAGACTTACTTACAGAGGAAGCAAACAGATGTGGTAAGCGGATGTTCTTGTCAGGTTAAAGGCAAAATACAAATGCCCTATCTCTCTCTGAGAGTTATTAAATTAATATCCCAAATATTACTGCTGGGATAGCTTGCAGAATGATGTCACTTCTTGTCATCTGACTCTATCCCAGGTGAAAACCCCCACTGATGCAGCTGGTAGCATTTAGCATCTACCTGTGAGAATACATAAACAAAGACTTCTCTTAGATCTAAGGCAGATCCTGGAAGTCATAAAACAATAAACACTTCCAAGACAATAGAAATAACTTCTAATTCTAGACATTGTGTATGTTACTGCACTGAAACTGAGAGATAGCATCTTTTGTTCATGGCCCAGCCACAAAGTAACTTAATTTCAACTATTCTTCTGAAGTATTGCAAGATAATCTCCTATGTTCCAGTTTCCTCTGTTAAAATATATACATTTAAATAGTTACAATAGTGTATATACATTTCTGCTCAGTACTTTACAAAATATCTCTTCAGCACACGTCTGTACAATATGACATACAGTTCTAATACATCTGTCACACAAGCATCTTACATGAAGCATGTTGACATTCACAAATGACACATAACCATTTACAAACTTCCAGACAGCTGTGCTGGTAGCATCTCCGTTTGTGACACAGGGGAATACCTCCTCACCCTTCAAATCAAACATAGTTTTCCTCATGTTCTTCCATCTTTACACATCTAAGGAGTCATAGAACCAGTACCATTGAGTCAAAGGGGCAAAGACTTGTATTAATGAATGTTTCTGGCAACAAACAAAAAGGTTTATTGGTGATCAGCATTAGATCTTTTTTAAATACAGATGTGAAAGTTCCAAATTCAAAATTCTGACTTTACAGGACTGGTTACCTCTCATTCCTCACATGAGGTACTTGGTAACTCTAAACCTAAAGGATGCTTACTACCATATTCCCAGAGCCATAGGTTTCAGGAAATTTCTAACATTCTATGTTTCAGGTTTGCATTATCAGTCCTCTGTATTATCTTTGCAGAGTCTCCATCCAGATGTCAAGTCATTAACATGGTTTATGTCTATTTTGACCAACCGGGACTTCCAAATAAATACTTCAAAATGCTTCTAGACTCTGTCTCACAAGATTGTGTTTCTGGGATGCCTTATGGATTCACTTCATAATCTGGAAATACTGAAACATCAAATTTCAGTATCTCAAGACCATGAAACCGAATCCATAAAACACCGAAACTACAAAACCCGAGCCCAAAACCGCGAAATTCAAAAACCCAAACAAACCGCACACACCACACATACACCAAAACACCCACATTACAATTTAAAACATAAAACTACACACATACACAACTCATACACACATAAGCAGAGAGGCAAGCACCCCCTGCAACCCCCTCATGTGGGGGCTGCCCCCCCACACACCCCCTACATATATATATATATACTAACTCTGAGATCAAACATACAAGAAACAAAAGCAAACTCACACACGCACATTCTCCAGTCCCTCACACACACATCAAACATATCAGCACACTCACATACACTCTACCTCCCACTCAAAACCCTTACAAAACACTCACTTACCTGACATAACACCTAGATCCACACACGGCACTGCGCACCATCAACACACAAACCCGGAAACAACATAGCGTAAGTCCATAACCGTGAATTCGAGATATTCGAATTCACGATTATGAACTTTCACTATTTCCAACATTCGGCTGTATAGTCTCGAGATACTGAAATTCGACATTTCAGTATTTCGAGATTATAAAGTGTTCTCTGACTTACATATTCTTTTCTTCAAAAGGCTTTATTAACGCAAACAATAAGGTAGTTCTTTATCTGTATTTTTTCCTGAACTTCTCCAATCAGTCTCAGACTTCTGCAAGAGAATTTGATTCTAGGGTTTATGGCTTATATGATTCTCATGGTACTGCTTGCCAGATTACACATTTAAAAAGCACATGGACATAGCACTTGCATTCTCTGAGCTAACACATTCCAGCTTTGGGCTTTACAAAAAGGGAACTGCATTGCTGGAGACAGCATATTCAACTAAACCAGTGTCTCCACTTCTTTCCTCATTTCCCAAACCAGTTTGTCAGCACAGATAGACCAGATTCTGTTGCAGAGCAGTTTTAAGGTGCAACATTTGTAGAATCCTTCAGACAGACCAAATCACATCAACCAAAAAGAGACGTTGTCTGTAATCCATGACTTGAAGTCTCTCCATCAGCTTTCAGGACATCTTCTAGTGATTACAGACATACTACAGTCATATGGTATATTAAGAACCATGGAGGAACAAGGTCGTACCTCCTACGCAGGCTGGCATTGGTGGCTTGGGAGTTAGTGCTTCATTATTTTTTAAGCCTCCAAACATCTTACATTCCATCAGAGCAAAACACAGTGGCAGACTAGCTGAGCAGGACCAGGACAGACCCTCACAAATGGAAAATGAATGAGGAGCTCTTCCAGGAATTGATCCAGTTGTGGAGAACACCTGTAATACATCTCTTTTCCTCCTTTCAAAACAGACATCTAAACAAGTTTTTTTCCAGGGCTCCTAGAAAACAAGCCTGGAAAATAGATGCAATTTTGATTTCCCTTCTTATGAAATTGGCCATGGACAACTACCACAAGCTTCCTCACAAACTGGATTTACTCACACAAGACAGAGGGAGTTTATATACCCAGTATGAATTAACTTCAACTGTCTGCCAAGATGAATCAATTTTAATACCTTTTAAATACTCATTTCATGAGAATGTGCAGCAGGTACTAAAGAAGCAATAAAACCTACTACTAGAAAAGTCTATGTTGGTAAGTGGAAATGATTTCCTAGTCAGTACTTAACCAATAACTAGGGACCCATCCTGAATTTTCTACCTCTGGCCTCACATATTCCTTTGTAAATGTTCATCTTGTGGCCATTTTAGAATGTCTGGCAATGGATCTTCCTTTTGCTTCTCCATAGTTGTGAAACAGTTTTTGTAAGTTTTACATCTGAAACATCCTTGTAAACAGATTTTTCCTCTCTGGGATCTCAACTATGTGCTACCCATTAAGCTGATTTAAGGTTCTTGACTTGAAAAACTACACTCATCATTGCTCTGACATCTGCAAAGAGTAACTGAGTTGCAAGATGTCATGGTGGGTGAGCCTTATTGGATTTCCATAGGGATAGGGTATTTTTAAGAACAACCCCTTCATTCATGGCCAAAATTGTTTTAGAGTATATTTCAAATCAAGCCAACAATCTCACAGTTTTTTACCCAGAGCATAAACACCAAGAAAAACAGATTCTACATGGTCTGGACATGCATAGGTAATTCAAGTTTCATTTTGTAGAACTAAACCATTTATAAAAGCTGATCAGCTACTTCTTTCTTATCAAGGGTCAGAAAAGGGACACCCTGGGTCTAGACAAACAATTTCCAGATGCTTGTCCTCGGCTATTGTTATTGGTTATTCCCACCATGACAAATCCATTTGAAGTAGTAGCAAGGCATATCCCACTAGAGCCTTGTCTTCTTCGATGGCATCCTGGGAAGGGGTGGACTCAAGAAGCATTCTAGAGACAGCTACCTAGTCCTCTATGCACATCTTTATTGGATTCTTTACCTAGGTCCAGGTCAAACTTTGCTAGGACTCCTCGATCCATATTAGCAGAAAAAAGACAGAAAATCCACCCAAGGATGGCCAATCAACGAAATCCACAAGTGTTCCAATTAAAATGTAGTCCTCTAATATGAATAAAACTTTGACTTGAAAATAAAATAAAAAATAAAAAGCTCAAAACTGTCCCTTGAAGATACCCGATAAGTGCTTTCGACTGTTGTCTTCCTCAGATTGTATGTAGGACACATATACTTTGGTACTCATCCCATACAGCCTAGCGGTTACTGTAGCAGTGGGAATGATGGACATAACACTGTTGTATATGTTGCAATTACCTATAACAGTCAATGTTTTGAATTCCTCACTGCTGCAGTAGCCACACCCACCTTCCACCCCCTACTCTTGTATATATTTGTATTTGGGACATAAATTAAAGTTGTGTTTGGTTTCTGCGTTATACGTTGTATTGTTAATACTGATTAGTTATTTCAGAATGTTAGGCTCTTCTCTCGTTGTATGGGCAAGAACATCTTGAAGACAGAGTCACTCTGATTGCTGATTTCCTTCCATGGTATTAGTCAATCAGCAGTTAAAGTGATGGAGTAGGGTAAACCAGAGCTATTTGAAGCTGACTGGACATCGTATATAGCTCAAGGGTCCCTGCAGTAGTCAGGAATTCAAACATATACTGTTATACGTATGTGCAATGTACACAACTGTACTTTTTCAGTGCCAACAAAGCTGTGTCTGTATTTATTGACTTTTTTAACATTTATTGACAGGTGTTGTGAACCAAATCTAATAGAACCATGTTAGTCCTGACCTAGGCTAGAAAGAAAAGACATCATGTACCTGATGTATTACAATAGTACAGTGAATATAATTGGAATCATAGCGCATAAACATATGAATTTTTAACACTTATTGACAGGTGTTGTGGACTGAACCTAATGGAACCATGTCAGTCCTTGTATGGGATAAAAAGAGAAGAGATAATGCATCTGCTGTAGTACAGCATTACAGTGAATTTAATTGGAATCAGGTCTCATAAACATGCTAAACGTAAATGCTTATATTCATCAAGATAGGAATCAAATTTTCTTTCAGCTACGAAGCTTTGGATAAGCACAAGGCAGCATTATTAAAACATTAAGATGATACTAGTTATGACTTAGAAATAATGGGCAAAGTGACACTGTTGGTATAATACAGGTCAAGTGACAGGTGGAGTAAAGCAGATGCTTTTGACATATTCTTTCATACAGACAATGAGATTAATCCAAACAGCATACAGATTCAGAGAATTCCATATGTGTATGTATTTTCTATTTATTTATCATTTTGTTTATCTGGGAAAGTCCAACTAGGACAGAGCCTATTTTCAGCGGAGGCCCACGGAGAAACACTTCAGATGCATGTCTTTGGATTGTGGGAGAAATCCAGCATACCCAGAGGAAACCAAAGCAAATACAGGGTGAGCATGCAAACTCCACACAGAAGGCACCCCAGATGAGAATCTATGAGGCAACAACATTAACCACTGTACCACTGCGCCACCCAAGGGCTAGGTCTTCAAACCCAGCATAGAGAAGAAATGGTCAACTGCATACACTTTATTATAAGGCCTTTTAAACAAGATAAACAATATATCAGCATTTGAAGTAAAATCAAAGTAAAAATGTATTTGCCTTATTAAAAAAAAAAGGTAGGAATAGAGCAAAACTCAGTGACGTCTGGACTGTATAGTATTATAGTATTGGACAGATTACCATTTTGGCATGGCTGAAAAGTAAAATGAAAGACGGCTTTGACTAATAATTTGAAAGTGTTCTATTCATGACAGATCCCTGTGCTATTAGAATTGTTTCAGACAAGGTCTTATCCAGAACCATCTGTGTTTTTGTTTCCTCACAATTGTTAATGGAAATACTTTTCCTGAAGTGAGCAGGATCAGTAGCCACACACAGACATTTTTAAATAGTACTGTTTAAGTCAAAAATCAGAATTTATTCTCAATGTCATTTTTAAATCTGGTAGCAAAGAGTATCATTGGAAGCTTTGGTCTGTTTCACATTCATAAGAATTTCATAGGTTAGTGGTCACAGAGATATAAAGGAGTTTTCAAGAGTTTAATCCTAACATGTTTATTAATTATTGCAAAATCAAGAAAGGAGTATTTTTCTGTAAGAAAATTTGGTCAAGTGTGTTCCACACAATTTGGATAAGACCTTGTTCAAACAAGCTTGTCTTGGTCTCAAGGTAATCTTCTAATCAAAGTGAATAGTTTTCAACTGCTATCATGTTGGTTTATGACTAAGACAGTAGGCAATGTTGTTGTAAATGGTGGCAACGAGTGACTGCTCCATAGTCATTTTTGATCATAACTCATTTCAGGTCTCACCTATCTTTAAGTGCTGAATTAACTATACATTACATGTTCAAATAGAATTTGATGGCTACAATTATCCCTCCTCCAGTTCTTTTTCCAGGTCTGGCAAATCTTGTACAGCTGAAAGTACAAACAAGATGGTTAGAGAATTGCACATCTGTTTTCACATAGGTATCAGTGGCTTTATTCATCTTAAATGTCCTTAATCCAAGCATCTAATTCCTTGTATATGTTTATAATGATGCCCAGATTTAGCAGTGCAAATACGAGGCCACGTGCTTCCAGACCAGATGGTAGAACAGGTCTTGCTGCAGAGCACATTACATGTGGTGACAGGAAATCTAGATCTGGGTTAAAAGCAATGTCATGAGATTTCTGAGAAGTAGATTTCTAAGGCTAGTTGAGTGGAATAGTCTGCATGAAGTTTATGGTGACAGATACAGAATCTAAAAAAATCCATTCAGCTGGCAGAGGTTTCAGATGTAACAATGTAGGATATTGTTATGCTGCTCTGCAAAAACAAATCATGAAAGTCCACGATATGGATAATAAACACAGATACTCCTTAACCAATGAGTAGCTATAACAACCGTAGTGAGGAAAAAAATAATTCCAATTGAAAGCAGTAAACGGCACTATGTTTAAGGATAATGGAGGCGTATAATGACAAGACTGACAAGCAGACATACAGCAAAGAGCTGAATTGAAATTTGCCTAGGTCTTTAAAATTCCAATCAAGTTTATCTCATGGGAAGTAATTCTCTTTAATGAGTTCTTGTGCATCTTAAGACTTGGTTTACTGAATTAGCAGAGTATTTCTTTTCAACAAAGCATTTTGTGCTTATAAAAAATGCTAATGCAACAAAGAGTGGTTGAAGATACAGACACAGATGAACAGTTTTTGGATTAGCTTAAAATGTTACATTACAGTACACATTAATCAGATTTACTCTAAATTTCAAAGCCTTAGAGCTTTTCAGTCAGTTCACTAGCTTTCAAGAGAATGCCTTTCACTGTTCATCTGTGCCATTAAGATAATGTAAATTAATCATTCCCCATACTTTCAAACGCAACACTGACTTTAAGGAGTTCAGCAGACTGGTATTCTTTAATATGCCACTGATACAAATATTTTCTGTATCAAAAACATCATTCCAGGTCACTTAAAACTGCATGCATTTTCCTTCACTGATGGCTGATGCAAACTAGCACTAGAATGGAAAGGAACTAATTTTAAGAGCAACATATGGTAGCAGAGCTATATTTAAAACCATATGTTTGCAGTTATGTTAAATAATGCATAAAATAGAAACAGGACATAAAAGGAAAATAACTATGCAAAAAGTAATTTGGGAGCAGATTTTGTCAATTCCACATCTACTTTGCTCTAGACATATCTTAATTAAAAGGTATTAAGTAAAATAAAAAGTAATGCAAGCATACATGCACCCATATATTTATCCATCTATATATATATATATATATATATATATATATATATATATATATATATATATATATATATATATATATATATATATATATATAGTTTACGATCAAAATGTGGAATGACACTTATGCAAAACTGGGATCGTCGAATGCATCTTTTCCAGTTTCTGTAATGCCGTTCTGAAAAATGTTTGAATGCACATTAGCTAATGGTAGTGTACATTCACTATATATATATATGTATATGTATATATATATATATCTATATATATGTATGTATATATATATATATATATGTATATGTATATATATATATGTGTGTGTGTGTGTGTGTGTATGTGTGTAGATATAGATACAGATAGATATCTTTATATCTATCTCTATATCTCTGTACTTATCTATCTGATATAGGTGCGTGTGTGTTTGTGTATGTGTATGCATGCATATGTGTGTGTGTGTGTCTATGAAGATGGATAAAAGGTACAGTCAGGGCACAGTAAATGACTGCTCTCCAATGGCCTGCTATACTTTTGAGCAATCTTTGTTGCTTGAACAGAAACATGGAACCCACTTTATCTCATTCTCCCCCTCACTGTCTCTCTGTCTTTCTCTCTCTGTCTTTGTACCTGCCTCTGTCTCTCAATAACCCCCCCCCCCCCACCTCTTCCTCTACACCACTTCCCATGACTGGCTCTCTCTCTCCCTCTGTCTCTCATTGTTTTGGTTCCATTTTGGATCTAGAAAGATTTCATTGTGCAGGTCACTCTCCCTACCAAACAATATCAAAAGTCATGCTAGTGTTCATAACTACTGCGGTGGTGGTGCTGCGGTAGCATTGTCGCCTCACAGTTAGATGTTGCCCGTTCAATTCTCAGTTAGAGCGTCTTCTGTGTGGCAACATGAGTGAATGGGCATTCCTTCATTGAAGGTTGTGCGTTAGGCCCGGCAAGCCAGCACATAAAACTCTACTGCCAATCATTAGCAGACCGAAGTTCCGCTGTGGCAACCCCTAACCGGGAAAAGCTGAAAGACCCATGCTAGTGTTCATAAGTCCATATTTTTTTGTACAATATACATTACACATCTAAACTTAGAGCATTACAGATGTACAATACAATACTATCAAAGGTTTTTTTCGAAACATGTTACGTCCATCACATTTTTAGAAATCCTGCAGTTATGTGGTGCGTCTAGTAAGTTATTTACTTTCTAAGCACACACACACACACACACACACACACACACACACACACACACACACACACACACACACACACAGTACTACGCAAGCCATACCCTTTGCTATGTCTGCATTTTTCTGAACAGAATCTCTGCATCTCACTGCCATGTGCTTGCAGTTTGACATGAAATTATATTTTACTAAATAATACATTGCAATTTGGGAGTCATGAACATTTATTTGAGAACCCCTAAAAAGGGATTATGTTAAAACTGCTAATATATTACTATGCAGATTGATTTAATAGTTTTACAATTACTGTTCTGTGGTCTTTTATAATGCTTATTTGGAACACAAGATGCAGGCTCACCAACCCTATTCCAAATATCCAACATTCATGGCAGTCACTTCCCTCAGCCATTTCAGGCAAGGTGACTTACTTTCCAACTGCTGCTTAGCAATAATTGATTTATAACTGGCACAAGGTACTTTATAGGTTACTAGAGCAACTCTCTTACCAGAACTTGGTGGCCATGGGTTAGCTCAGCTCCATCTCTAAAATATTATTTGTTTGTTTTTCATTTTGTGTACCTGGTTTGTCCAACTGGGTTTAGTCAAAAAAAAAAAAGATTTTCAGCATAGGATGGAGAGAAAAGCTACAATGAAACAAAAACAAAAAGGGCATTAGCTCAATCAGATTATCCCGGTCAACAAATGTCAAATAAATAAATAAATAAAAACATATTACACACATTTTTAAATAGAGAATTAGTACAATTCATGACCAGATATTAAATAATATTCATTAACAATTACGCATAGATTTACTAGTTAGATTATATTCATATGGAAAAGAGGCATCTATTTTAATATAAAAGATACTCATGCTTTAGCAGGTGTTGAACGTTGAGCATTTGAAGAGGTGTATTAATGGGTTTGTCAGGTATATAAAAGATTCTATGATGTGTGCTTAAAAATTCAAAGAAATATAGGTGAAGAAAGGAGCTAAGTAGGGAAGAATATGTTCATATTGTAGTTAAGAGATGGGGTTTAATTAAAGGAACTTATGAGACAATGTTTTATATATATATATATATATATATATATATATATATATATATATATGGTCTACATTTTAACGATGAACGCTTAAATGTTCAAAACTGTAAAGGTCAACCTTAACAGATCGAACAGTTAAATGATTGAAGTTGTAAGAAATAAATAAAAAAAAAAAGAAAAATGACAAGGAAAGGGTTATAGCAGGGGGGCACCCCCCACACCTCCAGCTACTTAAATATACCAACTCCAGGATCGCACTTCAGTGACCTACAGTGCGCAAATGGGAAATTTCCCATTCCCTACACTGTAGCACAATCTTGGAGTTCGGATATTTAAGTAGCGGGGGTGTTGGGGGTGCAGAGTCGCTTACCCCTGCTTAAACCCTTTAGTTTTTTGTTTTCATTACTGATTTTTTTTTTTATAATTTTTAATGAAATTCAAACGCTTAAATGTTCATTCTGTTAAGGTCGACCTTTGCAGATTCGAACATTTAAGCGTTCGTGGATCTAATATATATGTGTATATATATATATATATATATATATATATATATATATATATATAGGTCTACTTCATATGACCTAAATTTCATTTGACTGGAATTCATTTGACTGTGACCAAAACACTGAAAGTTCAAAAGACTGAAAACTCATTTGACTGAAACCCATAACACTGACACTTTAAATAAAAGGTATATGCCCTTTTCCCCACTGTAGTGCGATCCTGGAGTTAGTATATATAGTTAGGCGGGTGAGTGGCACAGCCCCCCACATACTTTATACATTTTAAACCATACACATGGATATTTATAACTGCAATGACTAACTCTTTGCAGAAAACAATATTTGCCCCCCACACCCCCTAACTGTGTATACCAACTCCAGGATCACACTACAGTGGGGAAAAGGGCATATATCTTTTACTTTAATGTGTCAGCGTTATGAGTTTCAGTCAAATGAGTTTTCAGTCTTTTGAACTTTTATTGTTTTGGACTCAGTCAAATGAATTTCAGTCAAATGAAATTTAGGTCATATGAAGAAGACCTATATATATATATATATATATATATATATATATATATATATATATATATATATATATATATATATACAACTACCAGAAGAGTTATATCAGCAATATAGAGGTGGGGAGTGAGCAGTAAACAATGGCTAGAAAACCTGTTCAGATATTGGTGAAGACTGGTTGTGGGCTATAGGATTCTGAATGCAGAAAATGGTTTGACAGTATGGCTGAAGATAACAATGGCATTTATCCTGGAGGTGTACAGGAGCAGATCCATTTATCTGATAGGTTAACTTTTAGTTATTTGTTTTAAACAAGTTTGCATTCTGAATGGATTTCAGTGGCAGTGGGATGTGGTTTCATTGTTTAATTACACTATTTGAAAATAGAGGGTGACCTGCAGTATTAGATAATTTGGTTATAGTGATTTTTCTCTAGAGCATAAAATTCTATTGGTGGAGTAGTATTACACTGAGTTGTTAAGGGCTGTGAAAAGTTTTGGCTTATAGAGAAGTCTGCGTATTGTAGTTAGCTGAGAAATAGCTATGTGATGTGATAGTTCCTGCATATTTCACACTGGAGATATGCTATTGTTAAAGTTTGCTGCAAATTTGGCTATTTTATTATAACATTGCTCAAGTCTGGAAGGTTTTGAATCTTGAAAGGTAATGGAGATTAGGGCACCATAAAGAACGGATGGCAATAAGGAGGTAGAGGGTATGCATCTTCTGGTTATCAGTGAGGCAGAGTTTTACTCTTTTTAATGTATCTAGTCTTGGATGATTTTTTTAAATGTGTGATACATGGTGGTTGAATTTTGACTTCTCATCTACAATGAGTACAGTAATTTTGTGTGATTTACTTGTGCTATTGTGGTGTTATTGGCAGAGAATGTAGTGAATACTGTTGTTTTGGTATAGATGCATTTTGGAGCAAAGATCAGTTGTTTAATTTTTTAAGTGTCTGACAAGTTCTGATACCCTTGATAAGTCTAACCCCAAGGATCAGTTTTGGGTCCTCTACTGTTTGGGATATACTTTTCTGAGGTGCAAGCCAAAACCAGTGGTCTGTGGCTGACCACGTTTGCAGATGACTGCAAGCTGGGTGCTGTCTTAATTTTCCCTAGTGATGTGAACATCTTCCAAGAGGGCCTTACCCAAACTAATGGCTGGTGCCAGAAGCATGGCCTCAAACTAAATGCCAAGAAATGCATCATTATCCCCTTTGGGGAAAATGTCATCTCCACTAATTATCACATTAATAACAACATACTAAGCATGCAATCAGTCGTGAGGGACTTGGGTATCCAGGTTGATAGCAACCTGACTTTTGACCACCAAGCTGCCTCCATTGTATGGAAGGCTTTCTACATGGCCCACCTCATAAATAAGGTTATTTCATCCAGGAATAAGGAGGTCATAACATCCCTGTACTCCTCCCTTATCAAACCCATAATTGAGTACAATTCCCCCTTCGCCATGTACCTTGCCAAGCACATGCAGCAGTTTGAGAGACCACAGAGGTTCCTGACCAGGAAAATCCAGGGTCTCAAACACCTATCCTATACAGATAGGCTAAAAGCCCAGTCCCCTTACTCAGTCTCATACAGACTGCTCACAGGTGACCTGTGTCTGGCATACAAGGCCATTTCAGACCCAGCCTTGATGGAGTTGCTGCATATCTGTAAGACAAACTCCACAACCCACATGCAAAGCCTTAACCTGGTCTGTGACATTAATAGAACTTGTTAGCAGGATAGATTTGTACCCAAAGACTCCCACATCTGTGGAATAGACTCCCTCTCCATGTCAAGCAGAGTACCTCTCTAGTCCTCTTTAAGAGCAACCTGGACAACTGGATGGGAAACAGAAAATATACCCCTGGGATCCCACCTGTGTCCCTGCTGGACAGGGGAAACATGTGCTGACTTTGTGGGAACATGGGCAAAATTCTTGGCTAGGCTTATAAGGGCCTCTAGGCCAATAGCCTAGTATCATCATATGAACCTACGAATCCTAAGGTTTACGAATAGTTCTGAATTATTTTGCCATGTTTCAATGGATAAGAAGAATTGCTGTATAAGTCTTAGAGTTTACAAATAGATTTGGCAGAGCAGATTTGGGATGAATCATCAGTGTTTTGAGCAAGTGTAGCATTTGTTGTAGCAGTGTAGAGGAAATTGATGAATATGTTGAAAAGTATGGGGCCTAATATAGATACTTGTAAAATACCAATAGTTACAGTCAAGATGGTAGAAACATCATTTTTCAAGTTCACTACTTGTGTTCTGTTTAAGAGGTAGCTACAACCATTGCAGTGAAGAGCTGGTAAGCTCTAAGGATGACAGTTTATGCAAGAGCTTCTGATAGGAGATGATATCAAAAGCTTTTGAAAAGTCTAGGAAGATAGTAAGGACTAGGCTTCTGGTGTTTCTGTCAGTGTTAAAACAGTATTAAGAAAATTCAGCAAAGCAGTAGTTCTGCTGTAATGAGGATGGGAGCAGTGCTGGGTTGAAGACAGAATGTTTTTAGATATTAAGTAGTGGAGACGTTGCATATAATTATGTTTTTCTAACATTTTTGATAGGGAAAATACAGCAGCAATGGGTCTATAGATTGAAAGTTCTGTACTGATTCCACCCTCATGCAGTGGAATAATGAATGAGTTTTTTTCCATAGATTCATAGGTTCATATGTGTTTTACTAGGCCAATGACCAAAAGGGTCTTTTTAAACCTAGCCATGCATCCCAAATCTCTGACATGTTCGGATGCCCTTGATAAGTCTAAGCAGGGGTTTGGGAGATGAAACATTTACAAGCATGGGCCTGGGCCATTTACAGGTTCCCTGTGTCCATTAGAGACATAGGTGCCAATCTAGGGATGAATTTCTGGTTTCCCATCCAGTTGTCTAAGTTGCACTTGAATTGGGTTAGGGAAGAACTCTGCTTCATATGGATGGGGAACCTGTTCCATAGAGTCAGGGTAGTCTCTGGGATACATACCTATCTCTCCAGCAGGTCTTGTTTATATCGTATGCAAGGTTTATGTCTTTAGAATGGGTAATTCTGGTGCTGTTTGTTTTGTGGATATGTAGGAGGTCCATCAGAGTGGGGTCTGACAGTGGCTGGTATGCCAGGCATAGATCTCCCCTTAAAAGCCTGTAAGAGACAGAATACACTGATAGGACCTTGAGGCAGTCTGCATAGGACATTTTACTTACACCCTGTATTCTTTTAGTGAGGAACCTCTGTGGACATTCCAATAGTTGGATGTGCCTGGTTAGGTAGGTACCAAAGGGGGAATTGTACTCAATGATAGATATGATGAATGCCGAATACAGTGGAACAATGACTTCCTTGGAATTAGATGCCATACCTTTATTTATAAGTTGCACAACATAGAATGATTTCCTCACCACTGTAGACACGTGATGATCAAAGGCTAGATTACTATCTATGTGTGCCCACAAGTCCCTGACTACTGGGTCAGGTCTAAGGGGTGCGTTGTCAATATGATAGTTACCAGAGATGGATTACTTCCCAAAGGATACTATTATGCCTTTCCATAGTAAAGGGACTGTTGCTTGTCTTGTGTAGCTAGTTAAGACAAAGAGGCTCAGGTGTTCATTTATATACTTTATTACATTCAAACACATCAGGATTGATAGTAGGAACATAAAATATACATGAACTAACTAACTGACTACTACACATACATACATGCTTACACCTCTGCAGCTCACTACAAAATGGCAGTCTTGCTTGCACGTGCTCAGTATTTATATACACGTGTTAGCTCACTGGAAAGCTTCTTAAAGATCCATACACACTCTGATATACATCCTCCCACTTTACTGAGCTGTCTAGCAATGCTAATGACATTTGAATAGGCATGCAAATTATACAAACAATAATGAATAAAACAACATTCATGTCCAAGTTGCCGTGTATCTGGAACAAGGTCTGGAAATGTGACCTAATCTTGTAATGTGGCAATTAGTACTGTTAGCAACAGGGAGAATCATTGGTGAATGATCAACTTTAGGACTCTTGGGGATATTCTCAGGAACAAGGATATTTGCTGGAATGTCCTCTGGAACTAGAACATTAGATAAGTCTGTCTGAGAACTAGAGTCTTTATCACAGACAAGATGCTGCAATACTGGCTCAGACACCAGTGATAAATGTTTCCGATACCATCTAAATTCTAGTCCTTGCGATTCCACAATGTTTGATCTTGGCTCTGGACATAAAATTTTCATGACTCCAACCTGATCAAAACCTTTTGCTGTCTGCATCCTCACTATCTCCTACCTTCTTGTAAGGGATTGAGCGGTTTGCTGGGCTTATCATAATAGGACTTATGGGACAGATGCTTTTTCAGTAGTTGAGCTTTCACTGCTTTGTTGTTCTTAGCACATGGAACCAAAAATTGCTACTGATTGGTAGTATAGTTCTGGTTTGTCTCGACATAAGTCTCTGGGCAGGCGAACCAAGATGATTATCCTGAGGAATGTTTCAGAGATTCAGGAGATTTAGAAAAACATTGCTATTGTCTCATTTTGACTTCTCAAACAACTGTTTTGCACTTTGAACTGCACGTTCTGTCAAACCATTTGACAGTGGATTCTAAGGACTATTTGTAACATGAAAAAAGTCCCACTCTTCAGCAAATCTCTTGAACTGCTGACTTATGAACTGTGCACCATTGTCAGAAATAACTTTGTGTAGACTACCGTGGACGGGAAAATGTCTCTTCAACTTAGTAATGACAGTATTCAATGTGATATTAGGAAGTAGGTCAATCTGGAACCAATCTGAATAAGAGTTTACTAATACCAGGTAATGTTGACCATTCCATTCAAAGATGTCTGTAGCTACTGTCAACCAAGGTAGTTCAGGAATCTGGTTTAACTAAAGTAGTTCTTTCTGTTGATGTGGTTTAGTACTATTATAAATGGAACAAGATGAAAGTACTTTCTCAATATCTCATGACATAGAAGGCCAAAATACTAGTTCTCTTGGCCTTCGTTTTGGTAGAATCAGTTCCTGAGTGGCCACAGTGCAAGATGTTAATATACTCTTGTTGCAAGGATTTTGGAACAATGACTTTTGGACCTTTATGATGATACCATTGTCAGACAAAATCTCATCTCTGTAGGGAAAATATTGTTGCACTTCTACTGGTAAACAAGATTTTTTGACAGCCATCCTCAACTGATAAAATGGTTGAAATTCTGAAGAATTGTATCTGAAGCTGTGTGACTTCTAAGCTTATCAAGATGTGTGAAAGAAACATTTCTCACATCCATGACTTCAAAATCAGGTTTCTCATTTTCATGCTTTATGTGTTTTTTTCTGGGCAATCTGGATAAAGTATCAGCAAGATAAAGATGTTTGCCTTTTGTGCAAAGAAGATTGAAATTATACTTTTGGAGTCTGAGCATCATGCATTGCAATCTGGCAGGAGCTATGTGCATTGGCTTTCTGAAAATAGTGACTAGATATTGGTGATCTGTTTTAATCTGGATAGGTCTACCACAAATATAATCATGGAACTTCGAACATGCAAACACAATTGCAAAAATATCTTTCTCTATCTGAGCATATTGCATCTCAGTTTGGGTTAGAATTCTCGATGCATAGGCTACTGGTCTACCCTCTTGAAGAATGACTGCACCAAGACCGAATTTAGAAGCATCACAAGAAAGAGTTACTGGCTTGTGAACATCATAATATCTTAAAGTAGGTGGACTGGCAATTCTTTGTTTCAGGGCATCAAATGCTCTTTGGTGTTGTTCTATCTAGGACCAAGTTACATCTTTGGATGTCAGTTCTCTTAACACTGCTGAAAATTGGCTCAAATCTGAAATGAACTTACCTAGATAGTTGACCATGCCAAGAAAATGTTGTAGGGCTTGGACATTGTCTGGACCTGGCATCTCAAGAATTGCTAATTGCTTGGAAGCATCTGGTCGTAAGCCTGAAATAGTAAACAAATTATCAACATAAGTAAATTCTTGCATCCTGAATTTGCAATTCTGAGGATTCAGCTTAAGATACACTTCATCAGCTTGTTTCACAATGTGCTTGAGGTTTCTATCATGTTTGACTTCACCATTGCCTCCTACAAAATTTCATCTATTATAACAGCACATGTATAGCCAGAAAAACAAAATTGTTCTATTGCATGCTGAAAGACTTCACTGGCGGAATTTATCCCAAATGGTATTCTCAGAAATCTGTACCTGCCAAATGGTGTACTGAAAGTGGTTAACAATTAAGATTTTCAGTCAAGCAAAATTTGCCAAAATGAACTTTTTGCATCCAAGACAGAAAAAATCAGTGGCATTTGGCATAAGAGCAGCAACTTCCTTGACTGTGCGCATAGGAGGATGAGGTCATTTTAGTGCTTTGTTCAAGTATCATGGATCAATACACATTCTAATATTATCTGAGCTTTTCTTAAGAGCTGCCACCATGGAGGATACCCATTCACTTGGTTCTTCTACTGGACAAATCACTCCTTGCTGCACCATTCTGGCTAGCTTGGCTTTGACTTTACCCTGCATAGCTGCTGGAACTTTCCTTGCTGCTCTGACAACTGGGCTGACTTCAGAGTTTAACTTCATGGAGTACACAGCTGAGAGTTTGCCTAGTTTATCTTAGTCTGGGCAAAATCAGAACTACTGTCCTTCAAGTTCACACGGTGGATTTCCTTATTAAATGAAAGCAGTCTCATTTTCAAACTCTCTCTGAGGCCTAATAATGACTGTATGTGCCTTTTGACTATGTAAAATTGCAAGTCATAGCTGTTCCCAGCAGAGTAACATGAAAGCACTACTGAGCCTTCAGATTGAATTTCTTCACCATCAAAAGCAACAAGCTTTGCACACTTTGCCAAATCAAGCTTCTCACCAGCTCTTACTCTAGCAAACGTTTCTGCTGATATAACATTGCACTTTGAATTAGTATCAGTTTTGAGCTCTGTGGGTCTCCCATCATTCCAAACAGTACAACATACTTCATTCTTTGCCCACAAATCTACTGCATTAACTATTTCATCAAACACAGACACACCATCAACATAAAAAGTTGGGTCACAGCTCTTTGATCAACTTGCCTCTTTGAATGTTGTCTTTAAATAAAAGAATGGACCTCTTTTGATTTACAAAACCTTTCGAAATGATTCCACTTTTTACATTTGGGGCACGGCTGACCAAAAGCTAAGCACTTTTCTCTTTTAGGCTCATGATTACTACCACAATTATGGCAGATGACTATGAGGCTAGGTGGAGGCACATTCTTTGAATTTGCTGACTCACTCTTGTGCTTCACTGAGCATGTCTGCTTTACAGAGCACACCTTAAAATTTGCTAGAAAGATTCCGGGTTTCACTGAAGCTGACCCGCCCTTAGACCTCTATCTTTTAACCACATGCTGCATACTATTAACATTAGCACTGGAAGGTGCTGGAAACATGCATTTCTCATTCATAAGCATTTTTTTGTGTTTTTCTGTGAGCTCTTGTATTTGACAAATCTCTATGGCCTTATTCAAAGTTAAATCACTGTCTCGAAGCAAAATCTTTCTCACTGCATGTAAGATTTGAAAATACTGTACTGTACTATAATTAGCTGGAAACACCGTATACAATGAGACTGAGAAACAAAAGTCTTAATTACCCAAGCTTGTGCTGAATAGGTGTCAGTCTCTTCCTTATGGACCAAGTCTTGTGCATTCAGAATGAATTATCTAAACACTGTAGTTCATTTAATAAGGCTTTATTAGATGTTCACAATATCTGAATACTGCCTCCATTAACAGTACTAATAAACAATTAAAGTTGCTGCACATTATTCTGATTGTCCTGAACAACATAAACTGGCATAGTCTCTAGCTGACCTGTTTTTTGTACTCAGGCTTGAGTGTTTGTCATCTTCTCTGAAGTAACAGGTCAAACAAACTTTCTAACCTTACCTGCCCTGCTATCTTGAACACAGCATATTATATTCTCTTTTTCAGTAATTTTCCTCTGTTGACTATATCCACACCCTAACCTGATCCTCAGGCTACATCTTGTTTTTTTAACTTAACTTATCTCTTGATTCTTTCCTTGAGAAAGGAACATAACAAGAACTGTCTGCAATCTTCCCTTGAGAAACTGCTATTTCAGCAAGGTTAACATTCAGTGGAAGATTCTTTGTTTCTGCTTTTCTAAAATGTATGTCTAAATGAAACACCATTTCTATGCTTATTTTATTCTTTAGCCTGTCTAATGTCCAATAACTACTGTACAATGAAAAACCCTGATCTAACACTGCATAATCTTTAATGCTACACACAAGCCTGTCTTTTATCAACTTATCCCTTAAATCATCATATCTGCACATTTTAGCCTTGTTTCTCAAGTCAGTTGTATATGCTGCAAAAGTTTCACCAGGCTTTTAATGTCTTTTGTAAAATATGTGCCTTTCCATTGTAATATTCTTTTGGGTGTTACACATTTCTCTAAATTCACATTTTAAGCTCTCTTGGTCTTCCCTTGTCTCAGCTGGTACCACCATATGGCAGTTTCCCCCTCCACTGCATACACAGCAGGTACATACACAAATGAATATTCTCTTTCAATGGCTTCTGATCCAGCTAAATTAAGCATAATAAATGCATTTCTTCATGCATCTTTGTCAGAAAAAGTAGCCTGTATGAAAATATCATACTCTTGCTCAAACAGTCTCTGATTTTCTGCAATGTTACTATCAAATACAAGTGGAGCAGGTCTGCAAAATCATTCTGCCATGCCAACAAATTATATCTAAACACAATGCAAAATATGGCCATTGTAATTATGTACAAACACGCCCACATACCAGGTACTTGTAATAACATTCAGATGCACAATAAACTCTTTGAAAGACTGTACTTTGGGAAATATTCTTTGAAATGGCTGTACTTTGCAAAATAACTGTACTGTAATGCTGCACACACTTGCAAACACCTTGTATACCTCAGTCACTTTGAATAGCTTAGTTAATGCGAAAAAGTAGTACATAGTGAAAAAATACAGTTGTTTTCCTTGTTTTATACATTTTATGTGATTCAGACATTGCTTCAAATATTTTGAATATTTCTATCAATATGTCACAGTTTGGGACATTTTGTTTAAAGAAATTCATTTTGAGCATTCTAAGTGTTTTGTTTTATATTTGTTGAATAAAAAATCATGCAAGCAAACTTTAGTACCTGGAATTCATTTCTGATCTGTTTGTGAGTTGTTTGAGCAGTAGGGATGATCCACTCCTATTTTTCCACCAACATTAACTGTGTGCCTTATGGTTTTGACTCTGGATCTCCTTCATGTTGGTCATCTTGTGCTAGTTAAGATGAAGAGGCTCAGGCGTTCGTTTATATACTTTATTACATGCAAACACATCAGGATTGATATAAGGAACATAAAATATAAACAAACTAACTGATTGACTACTACACATGCACACATGCTTACACCTCTGCAGCTCACTACAAAATGGCAGTCTTGCTTGCACGTGCTCTGCATTTATATTCATGTGCTAGCTCACTGGAAAGATTCTTAAAGTTACATACACACTCTGATCTACAGGGAATTTATATTTAGATATGGACTGATTTATCAGGATTGACCCTGGGTATGCAGTTGCCTCAGTTGCTATTTTAAAATATTTGCCATGTAGATTGTCGAGAGCAGTTGTAGTAGGCTTTAATTTTTTGAGGTATTTTTTATGCCATCTGTAGGAAATGGTCGTAAGGAGAAATGATGAAGGAGGTTATATGACTGAGTAGGGACCTCAAGAGCTTGATTAGTCACTTAGTTGGCTAATGAAATGAATTGATTGGCTATAGTAACATTTTGTTTCTGTGTTTGGTGTTGCATGTGTAGCTTGTCCTGGGTTTATTGACTGAGGCCCAGAACAGTTTTAGAATATTAGTGTATATGTTTTAATTGGCTGACTGGTGGGTTTTCTTATCTCTGTTGATAAGTTGTTTTGTTAGATTTCTTAGTTGCCTATATGCTACTAAAATAGGAGCTGTTTTACTTTTTCTTCCATGCTTTGTCTCATTATTTCACAAGTTGTTAAGTTACTAAGGATACCCATGGGGCAGGGTTGGCTTTGACTTTTTTTTCTCTGAGGTGGGCTAGTGTGTTAAAAATACCTAGGAAGATTTTGTTGATCTCAGAGACAGAATCGTCTATGGGAGAGTATTTAATGACTCACAGTTAAGCTGATGTTATGTCTTCATAAAAAGTAGTACATTTTCTTACCAGGCTATAATGATATATTTTGGGATTGTTGCTTTGGTACCTTATGGTATAGATTGGTAAGTAAGTACTTAGTCTGTCTGACAGAGGTTTCACGAGATGATATCTTAATTGGAGAGATGTTAGGATCCAGTCAAGAGCTGATTGTCCTTTGGTAGTTTTTTTAAGTTTCTGCAAGTGGCCATTATGGTATTGAGATCTTTTTCAAAGACTCTTCACTTATCTTTTTTCGTTCATGGAGGTTTCAGCTTTTATAAATTTGGCTTAGTGCAGCAATACATTTTTGATTTCATTATGATGGAAAACAATAGAAAATGTTAGCAATTAGCTATCTTATGGAGTGTTGCAAAATATTTGTTTGATATAGGCCACAGAGAAACCTCCTACATGACACATATGCACACATGACTTGTAATATGCAGGTCATTGCAGAACACAGGAAAATCGAAAAGTTTAGATAAGGTCAACCATCTCAAAATACTCTGGCATACCATTCTGGAAGTATCAGAGTGCAAGTTCAACCATCGCAAAATACTCTGGCATACCATTCTGGAAGTATCAGAGTGCAAGTTCAACCATCTCAAAATACTCTGGCATACCATTCTGGAAGTATCAGAGTGCATATCTGAACAAACTTGATATTCAGACTGAGGTAGAAGTCTGTAGGAGGAATGCAAAACAAGTACAGGATGAATTTCACTTCATAAAAGAGTGAAAGCATTTTCGTTTTGAGAATTTCATAGAATCTAGCTAACAAACTGGGACCCGCACCACCACAGTGTTATCAGAGTTATCAGTGGGTAAATTACATTATTTTGTCATATCACTTGGCAGATTTTAAATATCACCTACATTATTTTAAATTGGATTTTTCAAAATAAAGCTCTGATATTTCCCACCAGACCTGTAATCTGAAAATTACTGGATATACTGCACACTTGCATATTTAAAAAACTGCATCTATAACAAATGAAAGTGTGGTTTCACTCTGATATGGAACATGAGCTGTGATGCAAAATGCAACATATTGTAGTAGCAGATAAATGGTGGACTCTGAAAATATGTTACTTTCTCACAAAAATGTGCTCCTAATGTGAGCCACAGAAGGGCATACTGTATGCCAAATAAATGCCAAATATCCAGAATGTCTGTCGAAAGGCCTACCTTGAATGGGAAGTAGTTTTGCAAAGTTTTCTATTTTTGAGTGTTTATCTTTTTTTTTTAGGTTGCTGTAAAAGATTGTTATGATGGCTTAGTTGTAATATCGCTGGCTCAGAGCTGTAGTGATAGGTTTTAGCCATGACTTCAGGTTACTGTTTATATGGAGTTTTTCAGCTTCACCATGTGTGAATAGGTTTTCTCCTTGTAGTTCATTTTCTAACCCCAACATGTATTTGTTTGCTGAACTATATGTGTATACATTGTATCTGCTCTTGTCCTCATTGGCAAAGGTTACCGGAAAAGTGTCTGAGAAGGACTTCTTCACTTCTTCAGTTAACAAATAAATAGAACATTGGACTCATTCATACCAGGAAATTTAGATTGTTACTGCTTGACATATTTATTTTAGTTACTTATTAAGTTGTTAACTGTACAAACTAATAGGTGCACTTTTTTTATGAGTGCCTCAAGATCTCTGAGTTTGTTAAATTACTTCCAGAGGGTCAAAGAGCATGCAGGTGGTGATTAAAAGAATCCTCAGGATGACAGGCTGATACTTTCAAATAAATCATGGATTTGATTTTCTATGATATACACTCAAACTGGACAACGGCGGTGGTGCTGTGGTAGTGTTGTCACCTCACAGTAAGACGTTGTCCTGTTCGATTCTCAGCTAAAGCATCTTCTGTGCGGAGACATGCATGAATGGGCGTACCTTCGTTGAAGGTTGTGCATCAGGCCTGGCAAGTCGGTACGTAAAAATCTAGTGCTAATCATTAGCGGACCGGAGTTCCACTGTGGCGACCCCTAACCGGGAAAAAGCTGAAAGATACAACAACAGCTCTCAAATTGCACAAGACAAAAAAAAATCCATGTTTTTAGCAGCAATTGTTTTACAAATTGTACAATGATATTTAACGATGATCCACATTTTGCAGTTGAAGCCTGGCAAATTTATTTTTTCTTTAAAGTCGAGCATGCATTTGAGTTGCTGTTACATAGCAGACTTGCAGAGCTGATTTGGCCTATTGGTGCAGTTCTTTGACTGTGCTGTACTCAGTCTTGGGTTCAATACTTGTCAGTGGTGTCTTTTCAGAGTTAATTTGGCTTAGTAGTGTGTTGCTCTGACTTTTGGGCACAGGGCCCTGGCTTCAATACTTGGCAGTGGTGTCTTTTTTTTTAGCGCAACATGGATAACTGGATGGGGAACATGAAATACACCCCTGGGATTCCACCTATGTCACTGCTGGACAGTGACATAGGGTGCTGACTTGTTGGGACATGGGCTAAATTCTTAGCTAGGCTTGTAAGGGCCTCAGGGCCAATAGCCTAGTAACTTCCTATGATCCTATGATCCTAAATGACACTGGGGTAAGGTACCACATCAAAGCTGGGAACATTAACATAGTGGCTGTGATTCTGAAAGAATGCTTGTGGAAAATTTACTTGGATAAGGATGTGCAATCATTCACTGGTCATCGACACTATATACATAATTCCACAAGAGTGTTGCTACATGCTGTGTTGAAAAGTCACTTGCACCACAGAATTTTCTTGAAACCTAGAATGCAGATGGAACCAAGGCAATGGTAGAGAGAGTGAGAGAAAGAAAGAGAGTCATGGACAGTCGAGGTGATGAAGAAAGATAAAGCCAGTAGCCCTACAATGTCAGAACAAAATGCTATAATTTCTAGCAGCTGCTGTGTCCTAGGTGAATGTGCTGATGCTGAAGAGTTGGTGCCACCTGCAGGCTGACCTGCTGGCATCATCATAGATTTTAGGTAGTCTAGTTATCTGACCCGGATTTTTCTGATTTATACTGCCTGGCCTTGGAGATGGTGCAGGGTGTGAGTTCTGTGCTTCATGCACGGCTGCATGTAGCATGTGGGGGACCCTATTTTTCTTGAAAACAAAAGTGCACCTTTAGGGAGTGTTCATAATTTTTATATCTGCAGAGCTAGTGATCTCAGAAAAAGGATACATATGGTATGATCCCCGATGGATGTTTAGACAGTGAGTATTGATAGCTTATACTGAAGTACTAGGTCACACACAGACGCTATGTTTTAAAGTACACATATATTATTTTACCTCAGACTGGATGGCAGCTGTTGACTTAGGTGATCTACTGTCCTCATAATGCTGCAGGGGAGTCATAAAATGAAGCATCCAAGGTGAAATACACAGTAACTGAGCATAACTATGACCTGCTGAAGTCTAGATTCAAGTGCCTGGATACACTCTGGGGTACTCTGCAATACTCACCTGAGGAAATATCAGATCTGGTCCTTGTGTGTGTGTGTGTGTGTGTGTGTGTGTGTCTGTGTGTGTGTGTGTGTGTGTGTGTGTGTGTGTGTGTGTGTGTGTGTGCGTGTGTGTGTGTGTGTGCGTGTGTGTGTGTGTGTGTGTGTGTGTGTGTGTGTGTGTGTGTGTGTGTGTGTATGTGTAGTTTTGAGTGGCTACCCACTCTATATTGCACAACACAGTAACATCCAAGCACACAAGTCTGCAAGCCATGGGTAATGCAACTTTCCTTTATCACACACACAGCTTTTGTAATTAATAAATTCCTTGCTCAATTAACAATGCTACCAGATCAGTCACCTCCTTTCACATGCTGCTGCACAGTGCCATTGCTAAAAATATTTCAGTGCCCAGGCTTGAATATGGCTCTTCTTTAAGAGTGAAACAAGCTTTATAAGACAACCCTTATGTATGCAGAAGTTCACAGGGCAACAGTTTCACGCTAGTACATCTTCCATTTAAAACTGCTGTAGATGAGAAAGCCTTATACCTCAAACTATCTGCCTATAGACATCAGAAATCTAGAAACCATTAAAATCTTCATAGATTCACTTAAAGAGTATCTCTTTACTGAGTCTACCTGCAACTGCTGCCATGAAAATGGTTAAGTTACTTACCATCCCATATCATGAGTACTAAATACATTTAATAAACTTTTCTCACCCTGTTAATGTGGCATCATGTAAGCAAATATTTCACAAGTATATAGGAGTTTACATATTATATGTATAACTGCACTGTATTTTATGTACATCTTAGCCTGAATTTTGTATATCTTTTTCAAAATGCAGAACCAAAGTCTTCAACTTAAAGCTAAGTACCCCGTTGGGGAAACTTTTTCTTGCTCCTTACCGATGTCAGTAAAGGTTAATAATTGCATTACTTGTGGAAAGCAAATACCTCATAAAGATTTTCATCTGTACTGTATTCCTTGCCTAGGCCCTGACCACGAGGTACCTTGCTGTCAGTTTTGTGCTTTGTTTAATCAGTGCACTATCTGTCGTCGGTACATTTTTGCCTGTAAATATTTCGGTTCTCGGTTTAATTATCCAGAAATGACGTCGGTTAGCCATCCGACTACCGGGATTTTGAAAAAATGCAAAGATAAAGACACAGACAGGCTGTTGAGGTTCAAAACTGCCGACGACACTTCTACTAAGCCAGTCACCAGTTTGCCGGTACTCAGCGAGGTGCTTTCGCAGCCCCTGATACCCGCTACTTCTGACTCGCAGGCCTCTACTGAGAACCGTTCTGAGTCCTGTATGCTGTGAGATACTTCACCTATGGAACCCGTGGATGTCTCTACCTTGGATGGGTCTGGAGCCACTGTGCAGGCACCTGCTTCTGAGGGTGTAATCAGGCCTATAGATTTGCATATTAAACCAACTCCACCTTCAATACTAAGGCCTATATCTCGATCTATGTTGAAAAAACTGACGCCCAGGCCACATGTTCAGACCCCTATGCCTAAAAAACAAATAATCAAAATGGCATAGATCTAATTACTCTAATTAGGGGTAGTCAACCTCCTCCCCTTCTAAGAGGGCCTGAGATTGACTATGAATCTTGTGATCAGGACTCTGTTTCATCTGACTCTTCTAATGACCTGGATTTGTCCATACCTACTTATGAGGATACTGATAGAGAGGATTCCATTCCCTCTGCTTCCCCCCCCCAGAGGATTTTTATTTTGGTGAAACTTTACATACCTTAAGGGAGCATTTCCACTGGGAAAGTCAGGAATTCTCTGATTCAAAAAGGAGGCTTAGGGATTTTCTTCTTTTACCTCAGCATAGGCTTTTGGCTATACCTCCTCTACTAGACATTGCTGATGATGTGTTTTCGGAATCCAGTATGGCCCCTGATTCCCTGCCTCCAGCTCCTAGTAAACCTGACAGATACTACAGGGTTCCTGAGTCCCACAAATTCCTTTTCAAAAATCCTGTTGCAGATCCTGAAACCATTTCTCAGGGGCCTAAAGGCATTAAGGCTTCTACTGCTAAAAATCCTACCCCTTCTGACAACCCTTCCCCTTTATACTATATTTCCTTTATCCTAGCCATATTGCAAGATGACCAGAAAATCCTGTTTAAACTACCGCCCCTTCTCCTATAACTAAACCTTCTGATACTATAAAATAATCTATTTCAATTCTGTACATACCCCTTTTGTAAGTCCATGACTTTTTGCCCCAAAGTTTTAACTTACTACATATTATAACTTCTGTTGTTTTTCTTACGTCATTTCCTTGTCTCTTAAATCACAATTAAACTTTCCTGTTATTATAATATTCATATGTTCACCACAGTCTAAAATCTGATGAAATAAGCTTTCTCTTTCTTTATAATTAGTATAAGCATATAATGTTATAATTCTATATACATGTCCTTTCCATTTTAAATCTATAATGGCTAATCTTATTTTTGCTAAAGTTACATCTAATATCTTTCCTATATTTCTACAGAATATAGCTATTCCAGAGTATCTCTCATTTCCCAAATTCCAGATTATCTTTCCGACCCATAGTTTCTCTGTTTGTAATCTTTCTTCATTCATTAAAAATCTTGCATCTTTTAATATAATCACAACTATATCACATGCACTATACCACTCCAAGATCCCTATTCTTTTTTCTATATTCTTAATACTGTTCACATGTACAGAAAGTGCTCTAAAATTTTAATTTTCCCTTTTCCTTAGAGTCATGGTTTCTTAAGTTTATAGCTAATTACTAAGCTAACTTTCTTAATACACCATTCTAAGCCTAGCCAATTTCTGTCCCAAAGGTTAGAATCAAACACTGTACCAGGTGTCTGTATTTTAAACATCTTAACCATTATACCAACCTTAAGTTGTTAGCTGTATATATTCTTTTTCAGCCATTTCCTTTCTGTTTTCTTTTGTACTTGTCCCTTTAAATTTTCTTTTTCTGTCTTTTACCCTTTTACTAACTGAATTCCTTTTTATTACCTCCCAATTTATGTTGTTTTCATCACTTATTTCAGAACCTTCTTCTATGTCCTCTTTATTATTTTTTCTCATCTAATTTTCTTCTATTTCTACTACATCGTTGTTTATTTTCCCTACTCTTATTTTCATTTGTCCAATCTATCCATAAATGTCCAATTTTATTACATTTATAACATTTCAATTCACATTCTTTTGCATCATGTCCCATTTCCCCACAAATATATTTTCTTTTGTCAAAGTTATTTATCAAATGTCCTTCTTTTCACAAAAAAATCATATTTTATGCTGTCCACAGTATTTTACAACACCCATATTCCCCTTCCCATTTATCAAATTTGGTATATGTATATTTTTTCAACTTCTATTTTAAACACAATATTACAATCCCATCCAGCAGTCCACAAGCTCCTTTTGTCATAAGCTTTTGCAATGTCCAGTACTTCTTTACATAATATTTTCAAATTTTAAAATTGTACATGCATTTTCTTTTTTCACATACAGATTCCATGAGTTACAGTCTTTCTTTTTTATATTCTCCAAGAAACTTTTCCAGTAGAAAAACTGTCTCAAAAATGTCACAAAACATCTGTTTATTAATAAGAAGAAATGCTCTTACCTCATGTGCTTTTATACCCAAAGGATCTGTTAAATTGCCCACACTTCAAACCTGTCCATTTCTTTGTCTTCTTTACTTTGAATCCTTACTATGTACTTCCATTTTTCATTTTCTTCTGCTCCTCTTTTGCTTTCTTTTACTTTCTCTGCATATGTTTTCTTTTCCATCTGACCACTATTCTTCAGGATTGTCTCTGCATTCTCCTTTTGTATTTTCTCCATAATGTCCCTCCAGGAAACATCTCCTTCATTTTCTGTCTCACACTGCATCACAATTTCTTTAAGTAAATCATCCTGCAACCTTCCCAACTATAGGGTTGTAATTATGCATCCATCACTTGCTAACTCATATCCATCAAATAGATTTCTTTGAAACGTCTTCTCAAAACCTTGCACACATTCTCTGGTTTCAATATTTTCTTTCTCCTTCACTTCTCTTACCACTGCATTAGGACGATGGATAGATGGGGTAAAAAGGTTTATACTTCTGCAACCTTGGCAATCAGGGCTTTAAACTGCCAATTTCATATGTTAAAATATTAACAGCATATTATTGGACTGCTTAATTGCTGCGATGGTGCAGCGGTAGCATTGTTGCCTCACAGCAAGAGGTTCTCCCATTTGATTCTCGGCTGGAGTGCAAGGAGTGCCTTCTGTGTGGAGTCTGCATGTCCTCCCCATGTTGGGTGGGAGTTAAAAAGACATGCGTAAATGGCCTTGCCTTTGTTGAAGGTTGAACATCGAGCTAGCACCTTGGCGTTCATGAAAAATTTACTGCCAATCATTAGCGGACTGGAGTTCCGCTGTGGCGACCCCTAACCGGGAAAAGCCGAAAGACAACAACTCTGACTGCATCTTTTAATGTTACTGTATCTGCATTCAGTCTTACTATGTTCGGAATTTTGCTATGTACTTATTTGTATATAATATTGTTGATTAAAAGAGTATGATGTATTTTCTGCTCTTTGATCTTGGGTCATGGCTGAAAAGGGTCAATAGACCATTCTACTTACCTAGTGGACAAGTAGTAAATAAATAATAAATAACTCTGTCATGAGAGTGCCAAGTCAGGATAATGAGAAGAACATGATAATAATGGCATTAAGGATGCAGTTTGGGAGGAATGACAGCAAAGAAGTGGAAAATTGGGTACCCAGTAAAGTGAGGTACAAGCAAAGCTCAGATGCTATGTTGTAGTGGGCATCATGTCCCATTTCTCAGTGGTAGTGGTGCAGAAGGGCTTGCTAAAAGATAGGTGAAAAAAGTGTGCTAAGAACTGTATCTGTCCCCAAGCAGTCACAGTGCATGGTACTATCATATGATAATTCTGAACCACCACCTTCATCTACTTCTACTTCAAGGAATTAAAACATTGAGCCAAGTCCAGAACAGCACATGACAAAGTTGTTACCTGGCCTTGCTGAGACTGCATTGCCAGTGAAAGTTCCAGAACTTCATTAATCAATTCTTGAATTTCTTGCTCTGACATTCCTTGTATTGCCTGCAACATTTTATCATACTTGAAGCACACTATACGCAATACATCAATTCTCAGGTTTACGTCCATAGAAAGCCATGGACCTCAGGTAACCCATGGTCCCCATAAGCAGCACTGGCACCAGCCTGATCCCCGTGGCAGCTACTGTCTCAACACATATGCTGAAAGGGGCATTTGATCTTGTGGAATCAAAAGTAAGGTCCACATGTTCATCCACACTGCATACAGTTGTCAAAAACTCTGTGGCTGGAGAAACATGCTCAAGTTTTCCTAGGAACATGTCCTTTACATTATCAGAATACCCATTTATAGTGTCAGTATCACTGATGACACCCACTGAATGGTGATCAGCAACTTTACAGCCACATGAACAATATAGCCAAAATGAACTGCAGTTATGACCTCCAAATATTAATGAAAATCTTATTAAATACAGTATATAATAATTACTTGTTCATAAGTATGCCATATCAACTTAAGCCTATGCATTTTCTTTGCTTCCACATATGCAGTTTCTGATGGCCCTGAAATGAAATGTATGTACAAACTATTTACAAACATCATGTTCTTACGATATAAAAGTATAATAATTGAAGGCGATATTCATAAACATGGTGAACCATTTCCTAGGGCTGATACAAAGTAAGAAACATCTACCAGAGTCCTATGCATTTTGTAGGTACCATAAAAATGCAAATTAAGGCATTTTGTGCCATTGCCTGAAGCAGACCATGCACATTGTAGTTATGCAAATGAGGACAGATGATAATATCCACACAGCAGATCAATGGAACATGTGCCTCAGTGACAGGTAAAATAAATGGGCCTCTTAAGTACAGCCTAACAACACTTAATTGTAAAAGTACAACATCCCAAACTGCCTGCAGAACTGATTGTTACTCAGCATATCATGCCTGGAAAACTACATCAACACATAATTTAAAAAAACAAAAATGCATATCAAAACAGACTATAACGACAAATTGCTACATGTAACAGAGGGGAATCATATAAAACAAGCACTTTAGGAAAATCACCTTTAGTTCATCCCACAACACAGTAACATCATGAATCTGCCACTGAGAGGTAGCATAAGAACAGTCCCATTCATTATAATTAATGCAAAGAGCTATCCTTTGCAGTAATGACCAGTAATATCAATGGCCAGAAATATCAATGAATCTGTCCAGGCCATGTCTGCAGACTGTGAGAATAACATAGTGTTGCCATCACACACGGCAATAATGGGTATGTCTGAAGCTTGCACAGTGATGTCCATACACATTGTGATGTGTGCGCTATCGAGAACTGCCATCTGCACATATCCATGAAGTATGACACTGGTGCAGGGGTTAAAATTGTACATGTTTGTGCTGTACCTGCATATAGTGATGTGACCCCTGTCCTATATGTAGTGTCTCCTCAATACATTTCCCAAGATTTCCTGTAAACAAACATTTACACACACATGGCACACTACTCTGCAGCACCATACAAATCACCCATAAACCCTCATGCTAAGCCTATAATCTGCTGTTGCCCCTTGTGGAGTGAATTTTCTGAACCATATTGCTAAGATAAAAGGAATGCTTGCCAGTGTGACATATCTCCATTTGCAGGCTGACACACAGGATGTAAGTTTTTAAATGTGCACATCTGTAAAGGGGCAGTAGTATTTAAATTGTGTAATTATGTTTTCAACATGTATGCCAAATCTATACACAGGCATCTTTGTAGACACTCTCATTTCAGAAGTTATATATGCACTTGAAAAGTAGATGTGCTATATGCTCTAAGGTGTTCATTAATGATGTGCATCTTGGTCAGTGCATGGCACATCACTATGCACTAATCAGTCTGAAAGGTAGGTCTTTTCATGGTGGAACATCAACAAAGCTTCCTTTTATGAATCAACTAATACCAGCACTGCTTATGAGATGCATTGCACAAAACCCATTTATGTAACTTTATGCCATATTTGCAAATCTGCCTGAAGAATAATAGTAGCATATAGCACAAATGCTGTATTTAGTTAAGTAAGATACACAGCTGTGAATCTGAAACTCTGAATGGTTATCTAATTTGTTTAAATAAAGTTCAGTCAGTTGACTGAACATACATATGACAACAATACATTATCTCTCTCTATGCATATAAAAGTCTAAAATAATGGTTTCGGTTTACAAAGCAGGAGTACAAACTTGTCTACATAAAGATTCTTATTTCAAAATAGATAGCATTGATTAGTGAGATATGGACAAGATATTAACTTATTTTTGTTAGAGGGAAGGGAAATAGTGAAATGCTGTAGGAAAGGAAGGATAAAAGAAAGAGAGAAGGAAGGAGGATTTTGATGTGATAAATATTAGTTTGGCATAATTTAAATTTTGTTTCCAGTGAATCGTGGGATGAAAGTATGGATTTACTGGATCCCTTCAATTCATTTGAATGTCGTTAGGGTTTTATGATGTATAATATGTAGGTAATGCTTTATCCACAGGCAATGGAGGTGCTGAAAAAGGAAGCTGCAAATATCAAGGTTTAAAATTGCTTAGAAGGCAAGGCATAGATCAGCTCATAGGAGTCTATAGACCAGAGAAAATAATGTCAGGGTTTTTAGTTTATTAGATTAAAAGCAGTTTTTTAAATTTTGGATTTTTTTGGCTCTAAACCACTAGGGTACTTTTCAATAGAAGCATTGTTTAGAGCTATACATGCCAAATTGAGCAATGAATTCTATTAAGGCATGAACGAGAGCGTGACAGTGGTGCACGGGTTTATATTGTACTCCATACAAGGAAGAAGTGGGGATCTAGGCAAGAGCCCTTGATAGATAATATTAGACAGTCAAAAATATTTTCTGACAAAACTGAACTATGCCACTAGGAACATTTTGCTTTTTAGGAGACACTACCTTTTTTCCTTGATCTAATGCATTCTGTTATATAGCCTATTCACAATCCAGTGAAGTATAAACCAATGGATGTTTTCTTGGGTTAGCTTATTTATGATGCCATAGTATGGAAATGCATAAAATGCTTTGACTAATCCAGATGAACAGTTTGGAAGGGAAGTCCTTTATCTGGGGCTTTGATGACTTTTTCAAAGAAGCTAACACAATCAAGAAGCTACACTCTACTCTTGACAAAGCCAAACTGCAAAAGTACTAGAGTCTGCATATCTTGTATGTCTTTATTTTTTGGTTCTTTGATAATTTATTCAATGGATTTAGACAAGGCTAATGAGAGGAATGAGTCTATAGTTACCTGGGTCAGCAGAGGGGTCACGCTTAGGGAGTGGGATGACTATGGCATTTTTCATTTCTTCGGCTAAATACTGAATGCATATCCACATGACCAGACTTTGACCTGAAGATGTTTAGCAGAGGTGATGCTTTTTGCTTAACAGTTAATAGCTAGGTGTATTGGTTTATGGAGTGTTTTATTTATTTGTTTATTTATTTATTAATTTTTATACAGAAAAGTTGAGATTGAGTCAGCAGTCTTGATGGGGTGGCCTGGCCTAGCCTTAGTAGGGCTGAGAGAATATTATGTAGAATAAAAGCTGAGTGGAATTTATTAATGTTAGATTCTGTCTTGATGTGAATAGTGTAATTTATGAGTTCAGAGCTTGGCAGGATATTATTGCAGATTTTACTCAGTTAAAAATGCCGTTATGGTTATCTTTAATGTTGAGGTCTGTCATGTGCTTATAGACAGCACTAGTGCTTTTCATAGTATTTTTAGTTCCTTACCTATTTGGTAGTTTTATTTTATGAAGTGAGGAGACAATAGATGCATAGAAGCATGCGTTTCTTATTTTATAATCTGTTGATTCTATTCTCCTACCAGATTGGTTAATGCATTTATTGTTTTTCATAATGATGGAAAGGGACAGTTTTACTATATAGTAATTTAATAAGTCCCAAAATTCCTTGGTTAATATTTTGGTGTCAGTATTCAGTGATTTGAGATGATATGATCATTTATTTGTGATTGTCAGAAGGCTTTTATTAGGGAAAATAGTATGGTTAAAAGAATAATATTGGAGCATGTCAGAGATATTAAGAATGGAAGACTTAACATATGAGGCAGCAAGACCTTTATGGAAATGAACATGTTAAAACTCTAACCCCAGCATTCAGAAAAGCTAAAACTCCATGTAGGAACAGTGTAGCAGCTCGTGCATGGAGTTTGGCCACCGAGCGATTCAGCAAACAGCTGATCTGATGTTCATGAGCCTGTCTACACTGTTCCTGCAGGGAAGACCATGTGGCATGCTAATTACCTCATTTGCTGGTGAAAACCATGCAAATGAGGTGAATTAGCGATTCAGGAAGCTGCCAGGTCTCCATGCCGGAACAGTGTCAGTGCAGAAATATGTTCAGTTACTAACTGAACACATTTCTGCAAAAAAGAAAACGGAGGCATGACAGCACAAATAAAAGCATGTATTCACATCTGTAGGCATGCCAATGGCCAAATATATGCCCATTGGCATGAATAAATGTTTAATTTTAATAATTTTTTTTTTTTGTGGCCGATCTTGGCCATTTAAGCATAACGCAGTGGCATGCAAACACAATAGTGCCAAAAATAAAAAAAATGTGAAAACCCAAGTTTAAAGAAAAATCTGCATTTTGCCATTATAGTCTATGGGATGCAGAATCAAAACAATACCAGGGAACAGTGATTGTTAAGGGGAAAAGCTCTGTGGTAGTGCAGTAACTATGGACTTTGGCAGTGGAGTATGCAAATGGGGAAATTTACTGAATCACAAAATATTCTAAGTCCAAAACCTGCACCTAACCAGGTAGGTGCTAGAACAGGATCATGTAGGCAGGAGGAGCAACTAACATGAAAAGGGCGTGTGTCATGCTTGTTGTAAGCACATTAGAGCTCTGTTGCCCGGGTTTGCACTTAGCTAAGCACAGCTAAGCAAGGAGGTGTGTCTGAGGCTCTAATGTCTTACACCATGAAATGAAGAGCGTGTTCGCATCCAGGGAGAGACATTTCTGCTAAAATCTGTTTAACTTAGCTAAATGGGTTTGCATGGCAAGCACTGGGACTTAAACAAACAAACAAACAAACAAACAAACAAACAAACAAACAAACAAAACCCACAGGAAATGGATGCACTGTGCATATGTAAGCAAGGGGATGTGTCCGAGGCTGTATAGCATTGTTTACCTTGCCTAAACAAGTTTACATGACAAGCGCCACAAAAATAAAAATAATACAAGACATGGCAAGTGAAACAAGAAAAAAGGGAAACAGCAGAATATAGGCACTCAAAAACAAGTAATAGAGCTGGCAGGTTGAATGTATCATACTCAGCCAATCACACAGGCATCATCTGCAGCACACCACTATAAATAATGCAAACACCTTTCAGTCTGTTTTTTTTCCCACAAACTCTACACCACTGGTGTACACAGATGGGGAAATTTTATCTCACAAAACTTACAAAATGTTAGGGGCTCTGTCACCCTCATACATCAGTATGTGCAAGAGGTTGATGGTGTTGAAGAGGAAAATGCTGACAACTGGCCCAGACTTATGAGGAGGAGGAGAAGAGTGTTCAGGCCCAGGGTAACCTACCAGGGGCTATATGATCTGGAGATAGTAGAGCGCTACAGAGTGGACAGAGACATACTGCAGCAAATTGTGGAGCTGTGCTGGCCTCGCCTCACATCCAAAACAAACAGAGGGGAACCCATCCCAATGGATACCAAGGTATGTGTAGCTTTAAGAATACTAGTCACAGGTACTTTCCAAAGACCAACTGGGGATATCATGGAGGTCTCACAGGCATCTGCATCCAAGATAGTCCACCAGTTCCAGGATACCATGCGACCACATGCTGAAGAGCAGATTAAATTCCCCACCACCCGTGAGGAGAGGACCCGCAATATGCATCTCTTCCACCATGTAGCAGACTACCCAGCGGTACTGGGTGCCATAGACTGCACGCACATCCACATCAAGGCACCAGCTGGTGACCAGGGTACAGTCTACATAAACCACAAGGGGTTGCACTCCATCAACTGCCAGGTCATGTGCGATGCCCAGAGCATTATCATGAATGTGTGTGCTGGCTGCCCTGGAAGCTATCACGACTCCCACATCTGGAATTCCTCACAGCTGTATCAGTGGTTTGCCAAGGGGGACATCCATTGAGACCATTTAGTGGGGGATTTTGGCTACACACTGGAGCCATGAATGATGACACCCATCAGAAATGCACTCACACCCACACAAGAATGCCATAATGAGGCACACGCACAAACCATGATCATTATAGAGTGTGTGTTTGGAATGCTCAAGTCCTAGTTCTGCTGCTTTGACATATCCGGTGGAGAATTGCAGTACTCTCCAGCCACATGTGCACACATGGTCATAGAATGTGCCATGTTACACAATATGATCCTGTGGAAACAGCTGCAGCAGGAACAAAATGGGGAAGGGACACACAGCACCCCACCATTGCCAAGGCCTCCACAGGCACAGAAGGACTCGGGGGAGGAACATCCTTTGCCTGCCCCTGTAGGCAGACTGAGGCATGCCCAATATGCCCTAGCCTTTGAAAAGAGGCAAGCATAGCACATACACTGACACTGTAGGGCCCTGGGGACTGATCTATTTCTCTGTTTGACTCACACACACAGTAAAATGGATGTCAAACATCACACCACCTATACCTGACCATGTATAGGCAGTGTATTGTGTGCATTCGACATAGTCAGCCCTCAATCACCACCCTCACAACAGCTGCAGGCAAAAGGTAAGCCAGTCTATGTAACAAATTAAACTAATGGAGTGGAATTTTCTGATAGCATATCTATGGTATTGATGAAGCATGTAAGGGAATGGGGTGGCTAATTGGGATAGCAGCAGACAAATGATAGCTCTGTGGGACAGCAGGATGTGTATTCCCAGTACTGCCCTACCCACACCATGCAGTACCACCCTAGTCGATAAATACCACTACAGTATATGTGGTGAGCCAAATGGGTCTGTATCACATTGTCGAACTCTTAAACATTTGAACATCATATGGTCGACACCATATGATCAAACTTTTAAAAGTTTGACTGTTTCAACGGAGATCTCCGTACTGTGTAGAATGGGAAGATTTCCCTTTTCTGCACTGTAGTGCAATCTTGGAGTTGGTATATTTAAAGAGCGAGGGGTGTGGGGGTGCCTTGACCCTCTGCTTAAACCATTCAGGTAGGTCTTTTTCTTTGGTTTATTTTTTTTTATTACATTTTCAAACTTCTAAAAGTTTGATCATATGGTGTTGACCATATGATGTTCAAACTTTAAAAAATTTGATTATGTAATATAGATGCAGACAAATAACTGGGGAGGGGGTCATAGGACACATGCATGGATGTCAGAGTGGGGGTCCCATATACACCACCAACCCCACACAGCAGATCAGCTACAAACAACCATACAGAAATTAATGGCAAAGGCTCCCACATGGTGACAGCCATGAAATCCCCACCCACAGAGTTTTACATAGTGATATCACAGCAGGTCTGGCAGTGGCAGTATGGCTCTGAAAGGTAAGAAGTTTGAAACTGCAAATGTCTATGGCAGAACAATCTGACCTGTGGTTTGATACTGTTATGCTTGTAATCTGAAAGATAGGGCACACCACTATGCTACATAGGACCAAAATGTTAAGCAAATATCAGCACAGTCTGTGCAGATGTGTATCATGTACAGTCATGTCACGCCCCCCATAGTCCCATAGAAATGCTGTAACATTCCTAGACTTAAGCAGCATCCAGCTGTCACCCAGAGTGTTGGCACAATACAAACAGAAAGCAATTGTCAGTAACAGCCACAGTCAACTTAGAGGTGCCATCCCAGAGGTGTCTCCTGCCAGCAGCCTGGGAACATATGATCATCAGAATGCACTGCTCTGCTACTGATGGCCTGCATCTGTCACACCTCGCCTACAGCCTCTTGCAAATGCCTATGCCTCACCCACAGTGCCCTTTAGGGAGTGTCATGGGGTACATAACACCAACGTAACACAGTCCCCAAAATGCAAAGAAAGGCCATGCTGACAACTGCTAGGAGCAAACCTGCCACCCTCAGGGAGCCAAAAATTGCGACAAAGCCATGAATAATGGGGTGATAAAGGTCCAAAGAGAAGGACACCTGTGAAATACTGCCCTAATAATGTTATAAAGTTGATGGAATGATTTGTAGTAGCATGGAATGTCTGATGGGTACGAAGTCCTAAACTGCAATGTCAACTGTCAGTAATATCTGACTTCAACCCTGAGTGATTTGCAAAACAGTTTTTCTGGAAAACCACAATTGTTTGGGTAACCAATAAGATATATGAGTTATGGATGTGGACATTCTGTGATACTCTGTAAAGTTGACAGGCAGGGCTAGGAGTTTAAACATGGGAATGCACTCACTGCAGACAGGCCTAACTCTGGAAGATGGTGACATGTCTGCACCCACAGAACCCTGGTCTACAGCCATGGGGAGTAACACACCCCTCCTTGATCACTCATCCTATGTAACATCCTGACCCCAACATGTGGCCATCCAAGCAAAATGAGGTGGGCCACACTTATATGTGCGACAAACACACACCTCCAAGCTTGTCAAACAGTCTGACACACACAAGACCCTCCAAGAGCAGTCAACCTTTGAGAGATCCCAATGCAAAGTACTGGTAGCTATAGGCAAACATATCTGCCCAGGACACCCCCCACATATCCTATCCCCTACAAATCTATCTGGAGTCTGCCTGTCACCCTGGTCCTGTCTGACTTATATTATCCAACTGTGAACTGGAAATCAGATTAGGCCAGAACATAAATGCACAGAGATTCCACTATTGTAATATATCACCAATGCCCTGGACCATTTCCACAGCACCAACAGTCAATTACTTGCAGTCACACCCTTCAAAAGGCTGGATTGTGCAAGAATGTGTAGCATTTGGCCCATAAACCTTGTGTGTGCATCATCCATCCTGTATTCCTCTGGTAAATCACTTTGATGATCTGAGGAGGTATGTCACCAGGTACTGAAACAATACATGACAGTGTCAAATGGCATATATGACAGATGACTGCTAAAACAAGCCCTGTAACCCTAGCAACCCATACATTACTGAAATAAAGTGTCACAATTAATGCATGGCCCATTATCCCCACAATTAAATAGGCTATCTCCAGATATCCTGCACCAACAGGTTGAGAGGTATGACTGTAGCACAAAACAAACCGGACTGGAGTACAACAATCCCTGGAATGGAGTCTCACATGTACTATTGAAGGACACACTGAGCATGCTCATACACTTAGAGAAATGTCAGTAGGATCTAGGAATGAACAGGCCTTTGCCACCCAGTGCAATTTTCATTGCCCCACCTTAGCAGTCCTGAATATGCCTGTCACCATAGAAGTCACTTTTGTTAGGCCTAGCCCCATAATCTTTGTGGTGTGTACAATAACTGCACAACATGATATTACAAATAATTAGTTAGGTAGAAGTTCCAATATCAGTCCTGGCAAATGTAACAGTGTGGGTGTGGTTATGACTAAAAGCATTTGGGCCCATTCCAACCCAGTACAATTGCCCTTTCCCTACTTTAGCAGTTCTGCAGATATCTATCATCTTAGAAGTACCTTCCATCAGCCTTAACCTCGGCCCTGTAAGCTCATTAGTGCATGTGATAAATGCTTAACACTATAGTATAAATGACAAGTTTGGCAGGTGTTCTACTCTTGTATTGAGCAAATATGTGTGTGAGTATGTATGTTTGTAAGTACAAGTATTTTGATATGTTTCCCACCCACTACCCTACTTTATCAGTCCTGCTGATGTCATTCCCCATATCAGCACCTTTGGCCAGCTCTCAGTCTAGTAAGCTCGGTAGCATCTGCCATAACTGCATAACCACTATGATACAAATCCCTAGTTAGGTAAGGGTTCTACTCTCACATATGGCAAGTGTGTGCCTGTTTGTAGGACAAAGTATTTTGATAGGTTAGACACCCACTGCACTACTTTGTCAGTCCTGCTGATGTCATTCCTTTTATAGGTTCACGAGTGTGTAGTAGGTAATGGCCCAGGAGCCTTAACAAGCCTAGGACATAGAAGGGCCCTGCCATTATGCCACCTGATGTTACTTCCCAGTGCCTGTATCACGTATAACCACTGCAGTGATCCTTGGGTTGAACTGTCTATTACATATCCACTCATGACGATTCCTCTGGAACAGGGTCAGCTAGGTGCTCAGCATGATATGTATGGGAAGTGTATTCCAGGGCATGTGCAGTCTCTTGGTAAGGGACCTGTCCCACCAGCATGTTGTGGTGATTGTGGTACTAAGGTAGAGGTCTCTAGAGTGTGTGGTGTGGATGGATTTATATGTAACATTTCTAAATTAGCTGGGTCAGACATGGCTTTGTAAGTCAAGCACATATAGCTGCTAATTAGGTGATATGACAGAGAATAGCTTGGGACTTCTGAATCTGTCTGTGCAGGATGTGTAATTAATGCCTAGGAACCCCTTTTTTAGGTGCTTCTGTGGCTTTTCCAGCTGTAGCAGGTGTCTAGTGAGGTACATGGCAAATGGACCATAATACTTGGGGAGTGGTCTAATGAGGGAATAGTAGAAAGAGATCATTACCTCTGTCTTCCTAGATGCAAAACCCTTGATAATGCAATGTGCCATATAGAAGGACTTCGTGACCACAGTGGCAATGTGGTGCTTGAAGGAGAAGTTGCTGTCAACCTGTGTCCCCAGATCTCTTATAATTCCTACAGTGTTCATTGGGCTCCCTTTGATGTGGAACTTACTGGGAACTGACTGTTTCACCAAAGGAGATGATGATGCATTTTGTTGTGTTAAGCTTCTGGCCATGGTTTCCACAGCACTCATTGGTCTCACTGATGACTTTATGTAGGATGTCCGCATCACTTGTGGAGTTCATGATAGCTGCCAGCTTGAAGTCCTCTGTGAACTTGGTCAGCCAGAGTTCCTCTGTGTTGGGCTGAACTCCTGAGAAGTAGATGCTGGACAGGGCACTATCCAGTACTGATCCCTGTGGGACTACACTCGTGACTGCTTGCCAAGCCAGCATGATCTGCCATTCACAAAGCCAAACTGTGTGGGGTCCAGAGTTAGGAGATCACCCATATCTTTGTCAATCAGGTCCCTGATGATGCTCCCATACGTGTACATAGTAGACTTGTCAGGCTAAAGCCCAATAATCCCCAGGGTCTGTAGATGCTATCCCGTCATGGACAGGGGTGACTGTAGCAGTGTGCCATTTTGGAAGGACAAAGCCTGAGTTGAGGCTGTGACTGAACAGGGCACACAGATGTGTTTCCAGGTCTCTTTGTATGTCATGTAGAACACAGCCACAGATATGTTGGGGTCCCACGGAAGCTGTATCCTTGCCTGTGGACAATGCAGGTCTAACCTGGCCTGCAGTATAGCTGGGTGCCTGGCATTCATCTGCCATTGTGATCATCCCCTTGGGGCAGAGAGAGGGGTGAAACTGGCACTGAATGTGTTGGCAAGACTGTGGCAAATATTTGTTTTGTCAGGATAGGAATCAGCATTGTGCAGTAACTCACAGCACTTGTGGTTATTGCTGTGGAGGTTGTTGATATAAAAATCAAAGGCTTTTGTGATTTTTGTCAGTGTCTGCTGCAAATCTGTCTTCATAGCTGCCTGTAGGTGATTCCATGAGTTATCTCAAGTTGTGTTTGAGGCTAATAAAGGGAGTTCACCAGTCTTGGGACACCACCATTTTCTACAGCAGTGTCCTCTTTCTGTTGTACACATAAGTAATGGCAGGGGACCATCACAGTGGCTTCCAGTGTTTGGATGACAGTGCCTGTGTTCTGTTGGGTATGGCTAGTACCATGCATCCATGTACATGTTTATGCAGTGCATATGTGTATGATGTGGCAGTCATGCAGCTATTTCCCATTGGCATGGGTGCAGTGAAGTCATCTTCCCCTGTTTTTATGACTGCATTGTCAGCATTGGAGATGTTTTGCAAAGTGGTTACCTTTGTGGGGGGGTGTGGGTGAGATGTTGAGCTCCTTGTTGATTACATCATGTTTAGATCTGACCAAGTAGGGTATGACAGTCCCATATGTAAGTAATCAGCACAGGTCAAGGTTGTTGTATCCTCTAATGGGGGTCAGTATGAGCTGGTCCAGGGTATTGAAACTGATGAACTCCATGAAGCGTTGGGCCAGTGTACCGGTGCTTGACTACTTTCCTGATATGATGGAGGGGTAGTTAAAGTCTCCTACTATGTCAGTGTTGGGTTGGACCTTCATAGATGCCAGGGTGTTGAGGAATGTGCATTGACAGTCTACGGACATAGCTGGAGACTGATAGCAGTCTATGGTGTAGATTGCACTATTCCCCAAAGTCAGTTTTACCAGAAGTCCCTCTGATGCATTATGTTGGGATACTAGTCTGGAGGTGTGCATATCCATTATGGAAATGAAGACACCACCTGTGGAGGTGCGGTCCATGTTTTGGTGCTGACAGCTGTGGAATGCGTCATAGCCTGTTAGTGGAGGGCTGCTGTCTGTTGCTGTGAACCACCTCTCTGTTACAGCACAAATGTCAATGTCCTCTACTCTGAGGAGCGCTTTGAGTGACTGCATCTTGACAGTTAGATGTCTACTGTTGAGCAGCATGACCCTCAGATTGCATACATGTCTAGCTGTTACAGTGGTAATTTGATCTGGAACACTGCCTAATAAGGCACTATAGTGGTGGCAAGACACTTACCCTGTACCTGGAAACCCAGGACTGACAGATTTAGGACATCTCTGGCAAGGCATTGAGGACTGTCAATCATGTTATCCCAAGCAGAGAGATACTGGATCCCCTGAGAATGACACACAACATGTAAGCCAATGTTGCAGTCAATTATCTGTTGATAGCACTGCAGCATCATTCTGGCTGATGGCAGTATATTGCTCAGGGCTACTGTCACACCTGCCTGGAGCACATAATCTGAGGGTTCAACCATGTCTCTTGTCATGTAGCCCAGTGGTGTGTGTCTCAGGTCATTCACACCCACATGGATGATGACTGAGTGATACTTGTAGCTGTTGTTGAGTGGCCTGACTGGGTTTGTCATGTGTTGGATGCTGGCACGTGATAGACAGTTGGCTGTTACCTCCTCTATAATCAACATAGTGAGTAGGACATCTGTGTGCCGCAGTATTGAATCACCCATGATCACTGTATTGTGCAAGGTGGTCAGCCTTAGGAGCTTAGGTTGAGGGACACACTGTGTAGGTGACATATGTGTCCTTTGACATGTGCTATATTGTGGTGTCTGAGTGGGTGTCTGTCTTGCTGGTCTGTGATGTTTGTGTAAATGTTCACTGAGTGCCTCTGTGAAGGTGGGTGTGTGGCTTTTCTGTTCATTTTGTGTCTCTGTGAAGGTGGGTGTGTGGCTTTTCAGTTTATGTCAGGACTGTCACAGTGGGTGTTGCGGCGAGCTATGTGATCCACATGGTGTGGTGCAGGTGTTGATCTCATCCTCTTGACCAGCTAGTCCAGTCTTTTCTGGAGAGTGAACAGTTCCACATTTGGTGATATATGGGTAGCTCTCACTGGTCTGAGTGTTTGGAGTTTACAGGAGAGTGATGTCTGTGTACATGAGGCAGTTGCAACAGTGCCACAGAATGGACAAGTGTACCAAGTTAATGGGTGAAAGCACAGAAAACTGGACTTTAATCATGCCAGGAGGGGTGGTCATAATTTTTAAGTACTGGGGCTAATTCCATGATAAACGAGTACTGCTGATGGCTCCCACATGTGATACACTGATTGATGCAATAACCTGTTGAAGTGCAAAGATATAATGCTATTTGAAGTGCAAGACAGAAAAAACTAGCAAAATGTATGGGAGAAACTGAAGGCAGACTTCCTGCCACCTGTAATACTTTACCTCAGCTGTGCAGTTATACGCACCTTTGGCCACTTGTAAGTTCAGTAAGCTCTGTAGCACATGCAGTAACTGCATAACAGTATAGTACAAACAACTGGATAGGCAGGAGTTCTAATCTCAATACTGGCAAGTCTGTATGAGAATGAGGTAGTGTGTGGGTTATACCATTTTGACTTGTGTACCACCCTTTACACTTCCCCTCACTCCAATTTAGTAGTCCTGTTGATGTTATTCACCTTAGAAGTATCTTTGGACTAGGTGAAATTGCATAAGCTCCGTGGTGTGTCTGACAACTGCTTAACACTATAGTAGACATAACTAGATGGACAGGAGTTCTCATCCCAATACTGGCAAGTGTGTGTGTGTGTGTGTGTGTGTGTGTGTGTGTGTGTGTGTGTGTGTGTGTGTGTGTGTGTGTGCAAATCATGTACTGTGTGGGTTATACCATTTCTGTCTTGTGTACCACCCTTTACACTTCCCCTCACTCTAATTTAGTAGCTCTGTTGATGTCATTCACCTTAGAAGTACCTTTGGGGTAGGTGAAATTGTATAAGCTATGTGGTGCATCTGATAACCATGTAATAGTGTAGTAGAACTAACTATATAGGCAGAAGTTCTTATCCCAATACTGGCAACTGTGTGTGTGTGTGTGTGTGTGTGTGCATGTGTGTGAATCAGTTACTGTGTGACTTATACCATTTTGACTTGTGTACCACCCATTACACTTCCCCACCTTACTTTACTAATGCTGTTGTCATTCACCTCAGAAGTACCTTTGGACAAGATGAAATTGTGTAAGCTGTGTGGCGCATCTGCTAACTGTGTAATACCATAATGCAAATAACTAAATGGGCAGGAGCTCTAATCTCAATATGGGCAACTGTTTGGGTGTGTGCATTTATGTGAGAATCATGTACTGTAAAGGTTATACCATTTTGAGTTGTGTACCACCATACTCATCCTAATTTAGTAGTTCTGTTGATGTCATTCACCTTACAAGTACCTTTGGATGAGATGAGCTTGTGTAAGCATCGTGGTGTGTCTGGTAACTGCATAACAGTATAGTAGACATAAATAGGTAGGTAGAAGTTCTACTCTCAATACTGGTATTTGTGTGTGTGGCTCATATATTGTGTGGCTGATACCATTTTGATATGTGTACCATACATAGCAGGTGATCACCTCCTGATACCATTACTTTATATAGTGCGGCAATGGCATCTGCCTCACATGCAGCATGTGAAACCATTGTACAGGCCATATCAGTCCTCTGTACAGATGTGTCTGAAACATCCATATATTTGGAACCTATTAGTGCTCTGTCAGCCTTAACAATGCCTATGTATGTGATATAGTTGCCAAATAGGCCACAGTGATTGTACTGACAGATATGGCAGCCTCAGGTATCATATCAGACTGAAACAGCATACTGATACAATGTCTGCTACCCTCACACTTGTCTAGGCTTGTAGGTGCAATACATGAGTCCAGATGCTTGGTTTTACAAGTGAACTGTTCATGTCATGGGTCACATTAGAGGTTGGGAATGGTGGGGACTGACATATTGTAGTCTCAATCAGTATATATCAGAAACAAATGGTGTCTTAACAGATGTGTGTATACATTTTATATCCACTGTATAGCAGTAATACTTCACAAATGTCTCTACCTTAGTCAGTTTGTCCAACACATTTTGCTGGTGTCTGTCCAGATGTCTTGCATTATGCTACAGGAATGTTACATTCTCTTCAGATAGGCCCTTGTGGTGACCACTGTGATGCAATACAATTAACTCCACCACAAGTGAACATGCACATAAAGCAATATGGCTATTAGTCATGGTTGTGTGCATGGTAACTTGCATGCCCTCCACATGCCCGGGGTATAGCCAAAGCACAACTGAACAATTCCATACTCACCAGCTTCAGGCTGCTGTCCCGTATGCAGACCAGAGTGACCTATGTAGTTGTGGGAGAGAGGTATTGTCAGCAGACTCACATGTGTTCTTGGAAAAGGATGGATGCAGCATGCCTGCAGATTTACATTACAGCACCCAATACTACATAATTTGCTGTCCTTCACCATAGATTTGCACTTCTGTGCATTAGAAATCTCCATCCACAACTGCAGTTGTACCTGGCACACTCATGTAGATACTGTACAGATACAAGTATGTCTCATACAGTAGTCTACTAATCCCCGCTGGGACCTTACCTGCATGCTCCTTGTCCATTGTGTGAGCGCCACCCACCTCCAGCAAGTGGATCTTTGTATCCTGGTATTGTACTGTGATGGGTGGCCCAAGCTTGGCAAGGAGCTCCTCATTTGGTGTCAGTGGGAGCTGCATGGCTGGTCTCCACCTGTGGTTGTGGGGTCCCTGGCCACGGCAGCAGCCCTTTGCCAGGCATGGAATATGAGGTTGGTGGCATGATGGCGCACCTGCTCATATGTATGTGTGTGCAGGTGCACCTAATCTACCCTGTGGACAGGGTCATCCCACAGGGTGGTCCTCTCTTGCAGATGTTGCTGGCTTTGGCCCAACAGTACTGTGTGGTTCTGTATTATGACTTCCATTATCAGGTTGAATTCCACTGGTGAAAAGGTCTCCCACCAGTGATGTGACATTGCACCTGGTAGACACTAACATGGAAACACATTGGCAACAGTATGTTCAGTATCTGCACATGTACCTTGAATATCAGTAGGCAACACTCATAACCAAACCAGTAGCCAACACTCACAACCACACCATACCCCTGTAATCTTCAACGAACCAAGTACTTGCACAAACTCTGTACCAAAATAAGGAAACTACACTCCTTCTCTCCTCAAAAACATCCATAAAGAGACCTGTAACATTGGAATAACAGACTTTATTAATGAACTTAAGCTTCTTTGCGAGCTTTTCATCAGTTTAAAATTCATCAACTTCCTCAGAAACACTGAAAGCATAAAAACGGAAACAATGTCACTTAAAACACCACTCATTTAAATACCCTTTCATAATGATTAAAGCAATACAACAAGTTAACGATGTATAAAAACGCTCAAAATATTTAGAAAAAACATTAGAATACCATTGTATAAAAGTATGAAAAAACATGAAACATGATTCCCTCGTACTAAATACAGTATATCTTACTTCTGCTTAAAATAAAAATATATAATTAAAAATCATTATAAAAATCGCAACACGTGAGTCCATTATATCCCACTAGTTAAATCTAATAGTATTCTATTGAACAATAAATATATAATCCCTAGTACTGATGAAATTGAAATAAAGTGAAAACAACAATAAAATGAAATAGAATAACTAATGCTATGCCCTATCTCATGAGGCTCTTTAATCTCAATATGCAAGAAACAGACAGCCTATCGTTGATACCCGGGTGGTGGCAGGCATCCAGTCTTAGTTGCCATAGCAGCTCTCTTCCCTCTAAAATGAGAGAATCAACGGGACCCCTATCATCCGATCTAACATGATCAATGATAGTAAATGAGAAAAGGTGGGAAAGATTTTCCTTTACGAGTTTTGCCAATGCATTTTCTACCTTACCTTTTCTAATTGCATATGTATGTTTGTAGATACGCTCATTTAGTTTTCTATTGGTCTTGCTGATGTAGAAAACTGGGCAATGAGAACACCGGGCTAAATAAACAACTCCTGAACTGGTACAGTTGAATCTACCTTGAATAGTATATCTAAATTCTCTGATGACAAAAGATGAGCCCACCATAATAAACTTACAATACCGGCACATGTTACATTTATACATGCCAGATCTTGCCAACATAGGCTCATACTGGGACTCTTAAGATATTGTTTAGGTTTTTACCCTCCTGAATGTTATTTTGGGGAATTCCCTTGCATTTGCTCTACACAGCCCATCTTGCATGAGATAACTCCAATTCTTATAAATAATAGAAATAATATCCTTTACATCCACATTATATGTGAGAATAAGACTAAAGGGGTGGATTGTCTTGCTAGCTTTAACTGCTGGACTTGTATTCTCACTGTTATTGGAAGAATTTAATATGGGAACATAAAAACCTGACACCCGCTTATTATGGACTTCACAAACCAAGTCCAAAATTAGATCAGCTGGGTACCCTCCCCTTAAGAAAAGACTCTCCATAAATTTACATTCATTAACAAAATCACTATCTTGAGTCACCATTCTCACAGCCCTCACTAGTTGCCCCGTAATGATCGATTTCTTTTGAGAAAAAGGGTGACAACTGCTAAATTGGAGGTAGCTGTTAGAGAATGTTTCTTTGCGGTGTATTCTAGCTATGTAATGATTAGTTTCCCTCTCTTTAGAAAGATCAACATCCATATAAGAAATTCTGTCACTTTCCACGTTGAAAGTGAATTTTAAGAAATCAGTAGAAGAGTTGAAGTGATTTAAAAGTAGATCCACTGTAGTTATTTCTCCTTTTAGGATGATAAAAATATCATCCAAAAAGTGTGTATATAACAGTACCTTTTCCTTGAACAGAGGATATGTAAATACATATTCCCTCTCCCAATGCCATAACCAAGTTCGCTACACTAGCAATGCATGGAGAACCCATAGGTACCCTGATTTTCTGTAAATAGTATTTGTTGTTAAAGGATACGTAATTGTTGGATAAAATTATATCCAGCAATTTGCTGACCAATTGTATTTCCTCGTTGAGTGCTCCTTTAACATTCATCAAAATTGGAATCCATTCCAGTGCCACTGTATGAGGGATAGAAAAATATAAATCCCTCACATCTATAGTTAAAAAATAACTATCAGCTCTACAAGGGGTTTGATTTACTCTTGACAAAAATAACCAACAGTCCTTTAAAATCTAAACTTCACTCGCTACATATTTCTTCAAAATAGAATCAACCACCTTAGCCCCTGCATAGGTTATGCTCCCTCTAGCACTGACCAATGGGCGCATAGGGGGGTCTTCAAGCTTTTTGTGAATTTTGGGAGAACCGAAAATTATAGGAATTTTAGATGCTGGTATAGATATGTAATTAAATAAATGTAGATCTATTGTATTATTAATAAACATATCATTATAATAACCTGCAATTCTAGCAATGCCTATATTTAACTTGTTCTTAGATATTTCCTTGTAAGTATCAGTAGACAAAATATCCTCCATTCTCCTGATATAATCACATTGGTTCATCACTACCAAGCCTCCCCCCTTATCAGGTGCCATGACTCTAACTGGTGCTTTAAAAGAAGATCCAATCTCTTTCTATCTTACCAATGTTAAATGTTATATCATGGGATAAAGAGGGTGTGCATAATAGATGACGGATGTCCAGTTCACAAATCTGTTCGAACACTTCAAGTGATGGACATAAAGGAGGATTATAGGTACTAGGGATGTTAAAAACACCCAAATCTCTAGAATTCTGGCCCAACAAGAAGAGGAAATTTAACTTTCTGACAAATAACTTCAATTCCAATAAAGTTTTAGCCAGATCCGCCCTTTTGGTAGGGACGAAATTGAGGCCCTTGGCTAATAATTCCACCAGTTCACTGGAAAAGTGAAAGTTAGAAAAGTTATAGATGTTGAAGTCCGAATCAGCATTGGTAGTAATAACAAATGTCTTTCTAGAAAGCTGGACTTCTACATCCTGGGACTCATCTAATTCCTCCTGTTCTTGGATTTGTTCCTGGTCTTCCGGCCCTGGTAGGAGGGATGATGAGAGGCTGAATTCTGAAAATTTGACTGGTCTGTCTCCTGGACAGTAAAGGAAGCTTGCTGTTGTTGAGCCAAACAATCACTCCTTCGAATTTCCTCTCTAGCTGATGAATTATTTGACTCCCCTTGGATGGTAACATTGGAATTTTCCCTCTCTTCCATGATGGAGTTCCTAGTTCTTCCCAAATTACACACACTGGAAGCCAAATAATTACCTTGTGAAGGGGTTGGTTTAGGAGATGCCATACCCTCCCCATAGGCTTTAATGTCTCTTTTGAGTTTTTTTATTTTGTTAGCTTTGAATTTGTTGATATATTGGTCTATACTGTTGAATGACCTCTCATATTCGAAGAGGTAATGATGAAAATTCAAGTCGTTCTTGATTTCCACATCCAAATTGGTTATTTCTTTAGTTAAAATATCAGCCGCCTGTTGGTAATGGTCTTTAATCAAGTCCAACAGTTCAAAACCATGCCTGTCGAACAACTGAATCAAGTCTGAATGGAAAGTGGATCCCTCCACCAACCCTGTAGGGTATTGCCAGGACCTAAGACCTTTGCGGTCCACTTTAGCTAGTTTACACTCATGGAAATAAGCCACTTCCAGCTTAATCTTTCTCAATTTCATCAGGCTCTGATCGAACATATTCAATTTAGATGGCAGATCTATAAATTTGGACATACCTGAAGTCTCTGTAGTTAACCCTTGATTATCCTGTAAGGAAACTGGGTGACTGAGCCACGTAGTAAGATTGAAGGACTCCGACTGATTGTTGACAGTAGAACCAGCAGCAATATTAGAATATAGTGGAACACTTTGCCTGGAATATATGTTCTGCATGTTTTCACCTGGTATGCCCACACCAGGTACTGGATTAAGACCTTCCAGTTGGTTAGCTCCACCTGTACTGCCATTGAGAGAGCCGTTATCCTCCAGATTGCCTGGTTGCCTAGTAGAATGAACTCTGTCCTGGTTGTCTCCAGAAACATTCGTATCTGGTGGCGGAATTGTGACGCTCACTTCAGGGCTCCCTTGGGACTCCATAAAGCTGTTGAAATGGTCTGATAAAGTATTAGCCTTTTGGGTCAAAAGTTCCACTAGTTGAGTTAGACTAGGAGTTGTATCCTCCGAAGCAGTACCAGAAGGCAGTAAAGGGGTAGTATCCATCTCAAAACAAAACACTTCAACAAACCAAGTACTTGCACAAACTCTGTACCAAAATAAGGAAACTACACTCCTTCTCTCCTCAAAAACATCCAGTAAAGAGACCGGTAACACTGGAATAACAGACTTTATTAATGAACTTAAGCTTCTTTGCGAGCTTTTCGTCAGTTTAAAATTCACCAACTTCCTCAGAAACACTGAAAGCATAAAAATGGAAACAATGTCACTTAAAACACCACTCACATAAGTACCCTTTCATAATGATTAAAGCAATAAAACGAGTTAATGATGTATAAAAACGCTAGAAATATTTAGAAAAAACATTAGAATACCACTGTATAAAAGTATAATAAAACATGAAATATGATTCCTCATATTAAATACAGTATATCTTACTTCTGCTTAAAATAAAAATATATAATTAAAAATCATTATAAAAATCGCAACACGTGAGTCCATGATATCCCACTAGTTAAATCTAATAGTATTCTATTGAACAATAAATATATAATCCCTAGTACTGATGAAATTGAAATAAAGTTAAAACAACAATAAAATAAAATAGAATAACTAATGCTACGCCCTATCTCATGAGGCTTTTTAATCTCAATATGCAAGAAATAGACAACCTATCATTGTAATCTGTCACCCTGTAATCTATCAGCACAGTATCAACTTGCATTGCACTCCTGGTCCTGATGAGGCATATTGTCCGCAATGAGGGCAAGCTGTTTGCACAATCCATCCTTCCTCATTCAGTTCTGTGTAAATGGATGACATTAACCATCTTCTATACAGATGGTGTGTGGATGGTGCTGCGGCTTGGCGTGACTACAATGTGTAATGCAGCCAGGAGCACATGCCTGAGTTCATGTAGGATGTAGACAGGGATGATATGACATCCCATGGATACTTACATTTATTGCCTCTCAGTGGGCAATATGTACCCACTCACTGGTGATGGGGGAGGGGTGTGGGTGCAGTAAATATCCACCTATAGTGATGCTCTGCCGGGTGGGGATGTTTGCCCTAACCCTATCTGCATCAGGTTGCCTGTAGCTATGTTATGTGTGTATGTAATCTGATTGGCCACCATTACAGGTTGGGTTGGTATGTTGCCTCCAAAATTGCAGACATATGGGAAGATGGCCGTGTGATTATCCCTGGTGGATTTCTCCAATTTGCAATCGTAATTGGCCTTACAGTAATCCACCTGTGACCTTATATGTTTGTTCAGACAATGGCTGACTTGATGCCAGGTTGGTTCCTGCCCCTACTTCGCCCTGTACAGCCACTATAGGGACCAAGTCTGTGGTTTGTGTAATGCTGCTGTCCAGCAAAGGGGAATATTGTACGTTGGTGGAGGCGGGTATGACAAGTAAGGTATTGCTGAGTTCACACAGCCATGTATGTATTCAATCTGCTGTTTGTAGTGGGCATGGCCACAAAGTCATAACACAGTTGGACACCTCTCCAATTAGTAATGATAATCATGCTTACTGTACTAATCATGGCTGTGTCAGGGCAATGCAACAACCAGTAGTTGTAGAAATGTCACTCTTATGGGTGCACAGTAACTAAGATTACACACATGTACAACATGTACAGCTGTTTTAACTGACATGTTGCATCCCATGTCTGTTTTCATGAGGGGGACACATACACCTACTCATACTGACATTGCATAGCTAATACCTCACATACATGTCTGTTCTATGTCAGTATGGCACACTAAATTCACACTCCTGCTGCGCAGTCATCCCTCTCATCCTGTTGCAGCAGGACATCTGTAGGGTGCAATGCATACATGGGTGCAATGGGACAAAATCAGTGACGGTGTCTCAATATTGCTGTAACATACTTGAGTCATTCAATAGCATAGTAGCCTTTGCACTGACAGGCATCCCCTGGAGGATGTCCAACAGTCATATGGCAGGAAGAGAGGGGAAAGGCTAGGAAGGTGGTGTTGTGGGTAAGAATTGTTAATGTTGGCAGTATGAGTGGTATAAGAACCAGGCTAGCTGATATGACAGCCAGGGGATGGTTGACATATTTTGTGTGTGCAAGAGACCACATGGAAGAGATTATGGATGGGTGTATGGTAGGCAGGTCACAATTGTGCTATCAAGGTGTGGACTGGAGGTGGAAGGGGGTAGGGCTTCTCCTGAAGGAAAAGTATGTCAAGAGTGTTTTTGGAAGATGACATAAGTGTCTGATAGAGTGATGTTTCTGAAGCTGAAAGCTGATGGTGTAATGATGACTGTTGTTAGTGCATATGCTATGTAAGTTGGTTGTGTGATGGATGCGAAAGAGAAATGTGATATTATCTGGATGACGTGGTAATGACTGTACCCAAGGGTGACAGAATGGCCATTGTAGCAGATGTCAATGGGCATGTTGGTGAAGGGAACAGAGGGGATGAGGAATTGATGGATATGGATACGTCACTCGATGGTTTGCCAACTGGCTTACTGACAGAACCCACACTGTAAAAGTAGCTGACTCCAAATCCAGCTCCAGACAAGTCACAAGTGGAGTACCTCAGGATTCAGTCCTGGGACCTCTCTTGTTTGGCATCTACTTCTCTGAAGTAAAGGCCAACACTAAGGGACTCTGGCTAACAAAGTTTGCAGATGACTGCAAACTGGGAGCCATTATTGAATCCCCAAATGATGTTGATACTCTACAAAAGGGCCTTACAGAAACAGATGCTTAGTGCCAGAGCCATGGGCTCAAGCTCAATGCCAAGAAATGTATAGTTATCCCCTTTGGGAAAAAACATGTACCCATGAATTATCACATAGGTGGCAGTACACTAAACACTGAAAGTGTGATAAGAGACTTAGGGACACAGGTGGACAGTGGTCTCACCTTCAATAACCACATCACCACAACAGTCAGGAAATCCTTCTACATGGCACACCTAATCACTAAGGGATTTTTATCCATAAGAAAGGAGGTCATTGTCCCACTCTACTCATCCCTTATTAAACCCATTATAGAATACAATGTCCCATTTGGTATGTACCTCTCAAGACATCTGCAACAACTGGAAAGGCCGCAGAAATACCTCACTAAAAGAGTCACAGGCCTAAAGCAGATGCCCTATGCTGACCGCCTTAAAAAACACCAGCTATACTCTGTCGCATATTGTCTACTCCGAGGCGATCTCTGCTTAACATACAAGGCCATGTCAAACCCAGAGCTGTTGGACATGCAACACTTGAAGAAATCCCAGTCCGTCAGAGCCACACGCTCCAGGGATCTAAACCTTGTCATCACAATAAACAAAACATGCTGGAGGGATAGGTTCCTGACTCAGAGACTCCTCAGACTCTGGAACAGACTGCCTGTACATGTCAAGCAGAGCACCTCTTTGGCCCTCTTCAAAAGGAACCTTGATGATTGGATGGGAGAAAGGAAATTCACCCCAGGGATCAAGTCAGTCACCCTGCTAGACAGGGGTGCAGGGAAGTAAATAGTATGGGAAGAAATAGCCAGGGAATTGTTATGGCTAGGCTTCTATAGGCCCTAGGGCTGATAGCTTAGTTCCAACTTATGAACCTATGAACTTATGTATGGTGTTAAAAGAAGTGGAGATGGTGAGATGGTAGTGGATTTTGCAGAAAAGGATAGATATGGCTGTGTTGAATATGCACTATAACATGAGGGAGGAGCATAGGGTGACATGCAAGAGTGGAGTAAGATGCACACAGGTGGAATATATCCAATGTAGGAGGGCCAGATTGAAGGAGATTGGAGACTGTAAAGTGGTGACAGGAGAAAGTGTATTTAGGCAGCAGAAAATGTTGGTATGTGAGATGATGTTGGTGATTGAGATGAGGAGGAGTGTGGGGGTAGCACCAAGGATCAAATGGTGTGAACTGGAAAAGTGTGCTTGTGAGGTGGATTCAGGGAAGAGTTGAGACAGGCACTGGGTGGCAGTGACAATCTAACAAATATCTGGTTAAGTACAGCAGAGCTAGTAAGGGAGACAGCTAGATGGGTGCTTGGGGTAACATGTAGATGAAGGAACCAGTTTAAGGACACCTGTTGGTGGACTGAGGAAGTACTACACAGTATACAGAGACAGAGGTTGGGGAAGAAGGAGTGGGATTGTCATGGAGATGAGGAAAGTATGCAGGAGTATGAGGAGATGATGTGCATGGCAAAGAGAAAGGTGACAAAGGCTGAGGATGGGCATATGAAGAGTTCAATGACAGGTTGGACACTAAGGATGGGTGAAAGGAATTGGACCGATTGGCTGGACAGATGCACTGAGCTAGGAAAGATGTGCAGCAGATAAGGGTGTTAAAGGATGATGAAGTATATGTACTCACAAGTGAGTAGAGTGTGTTGAGCACATGGACAGTGTACTTTGAGATGCTGGAAGAGAATGAGACAGAGAAGGATGGATGATGTGGATATGGTGAATCAGGAAGTGCAATGGCTTAACAAGGAGGATGTAAGGATAGCTATGAAGAGAATGAATACTGGCAAGCCTGTTGGTCCACATTACACACCTGTGGAAGAATGGGGTTGTTTAGGGGAAATGGCAGTGGTGTGTTAGCCAGATTGTTTACTGATATCTTGGGAAGTGTGAGGTTGCATAAGGAGTGGAGAGAAAGTGCTTGGGTATGGTGTTAAGAATGAGGTTGATATGCAGAGATGTGATAACTACAGAGGTATAACAATGACCAGTCACAGCGTGAAGTTATGGGTAAGAGTAGTGGAAGCTAGGTTACACAGGGAGGTGAGGAGTACTGTTCAGCAGTATGGTGGCATGCATGGAAAGAACATTACCAATGTGATGTTTTCTCTGAGACTGCTACTAGTGGAATACAGAGAAGGTCAGGAGTTCCTCTGTGTCTTTCTGGACATACAGAAAGCATATGACAGGGTGCCTAGACAGGAGTTGTAGTATTGTATGATGAAGTCTTGAGTGGAAGAGATATATGTAAGAGTAGTACAGGGAATGTACAAGGGTGGTGTGACAGCATTGAGGTCTGCATTGGGATTGACAAATGGGTTTAAGGTGGAGGTGGGATGACATCACAGATCAGCTGTGAGCCCTTTCTGATTTGCAATGGTGATGGACAGGTTAACAGACAGCATCATACAGGAGTCCCCGTGCAGTATGATGTTTGCAGATGACACTGTGATCTGTATTGAGAATAGGGAACAGCTTTTGGAGACCCTGGAGTGGTGGAGATATGCTCTAGAGAGAAGAGGAATGAAGGTCAGCAGCACTAGGGCAGAATATCTGTGTGTGAATGAGAGAAAGAATAGCAGAATGTTGAGGATGCATGGAGAACAGTTGGCAAAGGTGGATGTGTTCAAATGATTGGATCAACATTTCAGAGTAATGAGGACTATGGAGGACAGGCATAGAAGAGAGTACAGGCAGGATGGAAAGGGTGGAGAAGAGTGTCAGGAGTGATATGTGACAGACGAGTACCAGTAAACATGATATGTAAGGTCTACCAGAGGATAGTGAGACCACCTATGTTATATGGGTTGGAGACAGT
>NC_056726.1:277091149-277233649 GCF_019279795.1 Protopterus annectens | reverse complement strand
ATAAGAGGCACTTGGGTTTTGGAATTATCTCAGGAATTGGAGCATTAAATAAAACTAAAGATTTAGAAATATTACATCCATCTGACCACAGAACTTCAATGAAGTTATTAATTTCTTTCCAAAATGGGGAGATGACTTCACGTTCATATACCATATGTGTCCAGTCAGCTATTATTTCAGACTCACATCTCTAGCATTTAATTCTATTTGATTTATACATGATTGTAATTTTGTTAGGAGTGAAAAAAGCTTTGTGAATGAATTTCCAAGTTAAAAAATTTCAGTATAATAAAGATGAGGTTTTATCTGTAGATTTTAATACTATTTTCTTTATGCTTCAATTAAGTCTTCATTATTCATTTTTGAGGGCTAGATCCAATAGGAATTGTCTAAATATGTGAACTTAATTTTATAAATTTGTGACAGATATGATTTATTTTTCATTTCGTTATTATTGATATTTATTAAGAGTTCCAATAATTTGGGGAACAATTTCTTATTTAGGTTAAACATCTTATTTATGAGTGTATTCACAAAGCCTCTAAATATTTGCAAAATTAACCAATTCTCAGAATCTTTATTGTATTTGGACCTTAAATTTTCAAAAGTATATATATATATATATATATATATATATATATATATATATATATATATATATATATATATATATATATATATATATATATATATATCAGTACAATTTAAGAATCGACTCAAATAAATTAAGCTACTTTGTTGTTTCAATACTAGCATTTTGTTGAAGGTATGGGTTTCTAAGCAGTCATTTATAAATGCAATGGGAACATAGAAAATATTAAGTCTTTAATACAATGGTTAGAATATGTGAACTTTTGGAAAGAGGAAATTATGTTATTAAAGTAGGGTGTTTGAGAAGAGGGTGTAATTCTATTTATGCAAAAATAATTTAATAACTGGATAAAACTATAAGGGACTATTTGTTTATGACCATTTGTGATATGTTTATTATTTACTAATAATATTTCTTGATGATGTTTTTTCCATTTTGAATCATAAGATTAATTTATCCACAATGCTATAACTTTTTACAATTGTCAAATATAACTGAAAATCAGGAAGTCCTATTACACCATTATCCTGACATTTTCTATGCCAATCATAGGAAACTCTTGGTTTATTAGGATGCCAAAAAAATTTAAGTAGAATATTATCCCTCTTTTTCATCATTTCTTTTGTGGAGATAGTACTAAAGATTTAAGACTAGCAATATTTTATGGAGAATTACCATCTTAATAAGGGTTAATTGTTCTTCCATGGTAAAGAATAATTTGTTCCAATTTATGACTAAACTTAAAATTTTATCAACAACTTGTTGAAAGTCTGTTTGTATCATTTCCTTACTATTAGATATAATGATTATACCAAGGTATTTCTTTCACTTGCTATTCCAATTGAAATTAATTAATAATATTTGTTTTGTTATGATTAAATCTTAATTTCAAGATTTCTTCAAAATGACTCATAGAACTAATTATATGTACTAATGATTTTTTATATTTACTATTGTTAGTAAAATATCATCAGCAAAGATTTGAATCTTTAGTTTGAAATTTTCTTTTATTTTGATACCATTAATGTTTTTATTGGATCTAATGCTATTAGCAACGGGTTCTATAGCTAATGCAAAAGGTAAAGGTGATAATGGATAGCCTTGTTTTTTTTCCTTTTTGTAATATAACGGAATTAGAAAAAAACATATTTTAATATGAACACAAGAGTTATTGTATAACCTGGAAATTAATGCAATTAGCTCAAGTAAGAAATTATACCCTTTAAGTGTTTTAAACAGGTATGGCCAATTAACTGAGTCAAAAGTCTTATCTAAATTGAAACTAATGATAGAAATTTTTTTTATATTTATTTGCAAAGTCTATTAATGTATTCATTCTTATTATATTTTTCTGCACTTGTCTATTTGAAATAAACCCAGTTTGATCATTATTAGTTTAGGTATAAGTACATTTATTGAGACGTTGAACACCTTCCGCCCTTGCAGATGCATTTATATTCTTTAACTATATACATATTTACTTATTCTGATCTCTTTCTATTTCAGTTTGTATACTATGTCTTGTACTGTTACTATATTCCTAGATTTTATATTTTAGCTATAATCCTAATGTAGAGCATCATATAATAGAAGATTTATATTTAACCTTATATATTTGATACTCTTTAATCTAGTACTACTGTTAGACTCAGTCCTATTTTTTCTTTAAATGATATGTCTAATATTATCTGAACAAGCATCTAAAAAATCTTCCCTTTTAAGATTCAAACTTTCCATAATAAATTGTTCTGATACATTAGTTTTATTACCATTAAAAAGAGACAATAACATAGAAATGCAATCCTACTTTTTTATCAGAAATGCCATTCTGTATGTTAGTATATAAACTATCCTTTTGGTATATTGCAAGCATTCAGAACTATTTAATAACTGACAGTTGTTTAGAATGCAATTCATTGTCTTTTGCTTATTATCTGACTTGTGTTCATTGACATCTTAGCATATATTTCAAAATATTGTGATTATTTATTTTTAGACAGGAAGAAGTAAACTGGACAGTTCTTAGAATTTTCAGAACTCCTGCAGCATCACAACAGTGCTCATGATGCTAATTAATCTGCTTCAAGCTGGTCCTCACGGCAAGAGCTTGTAAATGTCTTTTCATAAAAGTTCTGTTTTTTGGGGGGATTTTATTTTTCTGTATAAAGTCCATTGCATCTTCCAAAGTGTTAAAATATTCTTTCTTTCAGGAAGGTGAATCCTTATTTTTGCTGGAAACAAGATTTGTGCTTTAATATTGTTTTTCTTTAAGGTTTTAACAAGTGGCACATATGCTTTTCCCTTTGTCATCACTAATGTTGAATAGTCATTGTCAAATCGTACAGTATTTTCTTTAATTTTAACTAGATAAATTAGTCCATGCAGCTTTTAAGACTAAATCCTTATCTTGAATTGAAAAAAAATCTTACAATCACTGGTCTTGGTGAAGGTGTCAGAATGTGATCTATGTACCATTTCAATGCCAAAAGAAAGGCTTCAAGCAGGTTAAAAGTTTTATTCAGCCAGGTATTAAGGAATTGAATCATACTATTTCCCTCTTCTTTTTCAGGAATCCCATAAATCCTGATGTAATTCCTTCTAGATCTGTTCTGTAAGTCTTCTATTTCTTCCCAGAATAAGTTGTTTTGTTTCAGAAGAAATTCAGTGTTATTCTCATTTTCAAGTAATATTCCATCAAAATCGGGCATTGCCTCTTCTATACTCGAGATTGCATATACATTCTGAATACACATATAAAAGTGCGCACACATTTTTGATAACCAACATGTTATAATACATACATTTAAACTAGTCATGGGGTGGCACAAAATTATAGCTGGAAAATCATGGCTTTTTTTTCAAATCAGTGATGCTAGATAAAAACATGTATAAAGAATGCAGATGAAGTTGATAAAATTGGAAAAGTATTTATTTTGCTTCTTGAGTTTAATAGTTCTAATGGTAATTTTCATTTTCCATGGAGAATCAGGGTCAGAAATCAAGATTCTATATATAAACAACAAAGAGTACAAAAAAAAAGTTTGATTGGAAATGAAGGCTATACAAGGATGACTTGCAATGTTGTAATTTGAATAAATGCAGAAAGTTAGATAACTACACCATTTACTTCATATGCATACACATGCATATAATATAGGATGTTGTATGGCACATTCAAAGGCAACGAATGTAGGATATGGCATAATTCCATAAACAGTTGCCTATTGTAAATTTACAGGTTTAACATACACAGTGACAGAAAAAGAATGCATGTTGGAAAAGATACCATGGAGACTGCAGTGGGAATATAAGAAAGGATGGTGTTAAAAGACAGAAATAAAACAGATAAATGGTGAAGATGGTAAACAAAAGGATATTTGCAAAAGGTGGTAATTGGGAGGTATACAGATTATCATAGAGAAAACAAGTTTATAAACTGTGCAACCACATGCTGGCTAATTCATGAGGATAGCTGGCAAAGAGATATTGTTACAAAAATTAAATTAAGATAATATTTTGAAATGATACACCTAAAAAGATATTAAGAAAGAACATGCAATAAAAAGAGGTCTATAGTGAAAAATAAGCTAGATGTTAAGCTGTATGAGCTAACAGATAATATATTGAAATGGTGATAGAAATAATAGACTGTACATAAAATTAATGCATAAAATGGATAGGAAATAAAAGTAAGACATACAAGATGAGGGCACAGGGAAATGGTTGTGGTATTAGAAAACACTATAATGAAACATCAATATGAATGGAATACAGATGACTTGTAAAAAGGAAGAAGTGTGGAAAACAGATAAGAAGTATATATATGACATATAACAATGGGTTCCAGTTTTTTGTACATTATATGTTATGTAATGCATACCATTTCCTGAACATTGACAAAACTGACTAGACTAATAAAAAGCAGCCTACTATACCTCTCAGCTGTTCAGGTATTCATAGTGTCCTCAAATTTTGGTCTGTTCTCATAAAATCTGTGTTTATTTAGCAAATCACCGAGGACTAAAGCCACTAAATAATGACAGACATTTGAGATTCAGATTTCATATCCTTCAGAAAATGCATGCCAACACAAATAAAATGTCATTGTAGCAACTTTCTGCATTTATAAGAGCAATATTTAAAATTTGTCCTTATTTCTGGGTCTTTATCACCCCATTATTATAGGTTTTGTCCAGATTTCTTTTGCTAAGAAGTTGCAAGGTATGCAGTCTGCTTAACATCTTAACTGGTGATAATAGAAAATATCTTGTTTATCTAAGCACATTTAAGTAAATTTGTTATGAAAATAAATATCCCCAAAACAGTAACAAAATCAAAACTGACCAAAACCAACACAGAAAAGAAATATATCCAGGCACAGATAAGAGGGCTTTATTGGTGCTGAAGAACTCCTTTATTGGCAGTTTACCCTCACAAAAGATTAACGCTTCCAGATAAATGCATTTTCATCTCTCAGTTAAAAAACTTCATCAGGTGCAACAAAAACTGCATTACCATTTCCTTTTATAACAAAGCTAACTACTAGGCAATCATTCAATTAATCAGTTAAAGTTAAACATAAGTATAACATAATAAATTCACCTAAAACAAGTAAATATCTGTCCAATAATAGCATCATAAAATTTAGATATTCCTTCAGGGATGATTCATATTTTACACAACAGAAATTAATGAACTGCTGAACACATCATTAGAAAAGGAGAAGAATGCACTGCTATGTGTAGCCTGCATTGTTCCTACTTACTGCTAATAACAACAAAGCAAAATGTCACTTACTTTCATTAAGACTGTATCCTTACAATTTATTTATTTATTTAGATTTGATTATAGGGAATGTCCGACTGGGTAGGTGCCCGTTTTCAGTGGAGTCCCATGGAGAAAAGCTCTAAAATATTAAAAAATATTTAAGAACAATAATTTTACATTCTTCAAAAATAGTACAGAAAAAAAAAGGAAAAAAAAATTCCGGTAAAACAATTATACCAAATTAAGCATAACACTGGTTAAGAATAGTTGCAACTTATATGACAATGACTTAATATTTAGAGAAACTTTAGCCAGTTTAGAGAAATTAAATGCAAGTTAGTATAATGCAAACAAGAATTGCATTATGAAGTGGGAGAACAAAACAGGGTTGTGGCATATTTAGATGGAGAGGCAGGGAGAAAAACTGATTAAGGTAGTGAGTGAAGAAGGGGAAGTAAGGAGGTATAGGGTAAGTATAGGTACTTGCTCATATTTAGGGATGCAGTGTATCCTGGAGATGAGAAAGAAAAGAGGCAGACTTTGGCTATAAAGTCTTTCAGAATAGTTTTAAAGGACAGGAGGGAGGGTATCTGCCTGATGCTTACAAGTAAGGAGTTACATGCCTCGTGGTATGTATACAGACCATGCCCAGAAGATCTGATAGGTTTGTGGACAGACAGGAGATTTTGATCATTAGATCAAAAATGGCCACATGAGAGCATAATAGTGTAGAATGATATTTAGTGCTGGACAAGCAGATGGATACTGGATAATTTTACAGGTGGTAAGAAGCTGTGTATATGACAGTTGATGGGGTAATTCTAACCAATTTTGTCTTTTTAGTGCTATGCAGTGCTGGATTTTGAAATTGATATGTGGTGCAAATGTATCCACTTTATTGTAGTGCTAAAACACTGTAACAAATAATCATGCTCACAGAGCAAAACATGAACCAAGTGAACATATGACTTTTATTAATCATAAAAAAACAAATGCAACTTCTGTTACTCATGAAAAACAAATGTATTGCAAGACAAGGTAAGCACTTTCACTAACAGCTTCATCTGACCATAAAATTAGAGATTAAAGTCAAGTTAATAAAGAACAGATCAATTAAAAACCAATAAAAGTGAACCAATTAAAAGAATACGCTGACATCAATTCCTCTAAACACGCCTACTCACAATTCATATTACTGACAATATTAAAACATAAAATAAAAAAATGAGTGTGTAAAAATCAACATTTAAAAGTGCGATTCTTGAGCAGTGGTTTAAGAGATGCCTTCTCATTAAGCCCTCTACCTTGATCTGCTCTTAACTTAATTATCCATTTCAGCTCTATTTTCAGTTAAATTCTTTATATCACCTAACATAATGCCTGGTTCTACTTTATCAATAACCATAAATATAAATATATATTGTTCATTGCTATTCATGGCATGCTTAGAAAAGGCATTAGTAACAGATCGTATGCGTATATTATATAAATGTTCCCTAGTGCAATGTTGAAGCTTACACTCTGTCTTCCCTACATAAAATGACTGACAGATGGTGCAAGAAGCAAGGTAAACTACATGACAAGAGGTAAATCAACATTTACCTTAAAGGTAAACTTAACACCTGTATCCGGATATAAAAGAAACCAGAGTTATCTATATAATGACAATAATTACAGTTCAAGCAGCTTTGTGTCTTATAATCAGCAACAATACATTCTTCATTCATGGAGACTTTTGGATAACATAAAAGTCTTTTTAAAGATTTTTTTTGTTTTTATAAACAAATGAGGGAGACTCATGTACAACAGCTTTAATTTAAGGATCTACAGTCAGAACCTCCCAGTGTTTCCTAATAACATCGGTCACCCCTTTTATATCACTAGTATAAAATAAAGGGTTATTTACTTTCTTCTGTCGTGATCCATCACCCATCATCATAGTTGATCTATCCCATGTGCTATCAATCCTAGCAGAGTAAAATGGGAGACCTAGGTCAGAATCAGTGCTAACTCATTCGTAACATCTGACTCCTTATAGCCTCTAGCAATAAGCTTACTCTTAAGGTTAGAAATTTCTGAATTAAAGCATTTTTCAGATGCATTGAGTCTAGAGGCTCATAATCCTTGTCCCTTAATTGAATTTCTGAAAATGAAGGGGGGGGGTGCATACTATATCTATCTAACAGCGTGTTTCTATAGCACAGTTTTCTGTATATCACTATGTTAGGCATTCCATCTTCTGATCTACCGATGCTCAGATCTAAGTAATTAATCTCAGTGGAAGAATAGGAAGCGGTAAACGTTAAAAATGTCATAGTGCTATTTATATACTCTATAAAGGGTCGTAATTCATTATGGCCACCTGTCCATACTAAAAATAAATCATCTACAAATCTTCTATAATATGGGGCATAAGATTTAAATAAATCATTCAAAACCATAGACTCTTCTTCCCAAAGGGCCATAATTATATTAGTGTAGCTATTGGCACATGATGTACCCATAGCTATGCCATCGTTTTGTCAGTATCAAACATGAATACATTTTTCTCAAGGACAATTTCAATAAATAAAATAATTAAATCTATGAAATGTTGACTGAGATCACTATGTTTATATGAATACCTTCTAACTTATTCTATACCTGTTTCATTTGGAATCATGGTGAATAAAGATTTTAGATCTAACATTACAAGGTAATAACTCTCAGCTTTCTTATGCTGTGTATAAAAATATTGATATAAATATTGTGTTCTTTAAAATAAAATTGTTCTTATCTAATAAAAGTCTTACATGTTTTTCCACAAATAATGAAAAGGTTCAGTGGACTAATTACGTCCTGCTACTGTAGGTCTTAGGAGTGGATTTGTGGCATTTTAATGTATTTTAGGTAGTCCTTGTATCAAAGGTATTAAAGGTTGTTCAACCAACAAAAACTTATACAAATGATTCAGCTTAATAAGTAGTCTTTTAAGGTGTTCAAAATCTTACACTACATCTTATCTATATCATTAATGTTAATGAACTTATAAAAAGAAGTGTCATTTAACATCTCCTTTATGAAGTGATAGTAGTGACATTGATTACAACTCAAGAAGCTTCCTGTTTTATAATCAGCAACAATACATTCTTGCCTCATGGAGACTTTTGGATAACATAAAAGTATTTTTAAAGATTTTTTGTGTTTTTATAAACAAACGAGGGAGACTCACCTACAACAGCTTTAAGCTGAGGATCTACAGTCAGAACCTCCCAGTGTTTCCTAATAATATTGGTCACCCCTTTTATATCACTAGTATAAAACAAAGGGACATTTACTTTCCTCTGTCTTGATACATCATCCATCATCATACTTGATCTATCTCGTGTGCTATCAATCCTAGCAGAGAAAATGGGTGACCTACTTCACATCTTAACGTTGGAATCTGTGCTAATCCATTCATAACCTCTGACTCCTTATAGCTTCTAGCAGCAAGCTTACTCATAATGTTAGAAATTTCTGAATCAAAGCATTCTTCAGAGGCATTTATCCTAGAGGCTCTTAAATCTTTCCCCTTAATTACATTTCTGAAAATGAAGGTGAGCTATTTCTATGCAATATTGTATATGCAGGTTTAATTTAAGATTTTCATCCACTATCATCCCTAATAAATTTGCTATGAAAAGTGACTTCAGTGGTTGTATTATGGAGACAGAGGATTTAAAATGTTGTTTTTATGAGAGAAACACTTGGGGGAAAAGTGAAAGTTTTTTTTGGGGGGGGCGGGTTGCACATGAGCTGTGAGTTACAAAGCTAAGTTTCAGTGGCTGTTAAAGCTCCCTGAGTAACATTTTGGGGATGTGCCAGGCTGTCTGATGTACATATGTGTGTGGAGTCATCTGTGTATTGTATTAGCGAGGCCTGTTGTATGGATATGTGGAGAGTGTTGGTGAGAATGTGAAAAAGGAAGTAACCAACTATTGAATATTTTGGTACACCAGTGGTGACTTGGAGGTATGGAGAAATGGTGGAGTGTTATTTTATTGATTGATACTTACTGGACAAGTAGCTTTTGAAGCATAGAAGGGTGGGCTGAGATAGACCTAGTAAGGATATTTGAAGTTGATGTTTGCTGTGAGAAACTGTGTCAAAGGCTTTAGACAAGTCTGGAAATAAGGAGGAGACTATATTGCTCTTATTGCTAGCTTTACCAACAGTATCTATAAAGATTAGAAGTACATGTTAGTACTATGGGAGGAATGGTAGCTGTGTTGTGTAGAGGATAGGAGCTCTTCCTGCATAAGATAGTTTAATAATTGTTCTTGAATACATTTTTCAAGTATTTTAGAGAGGGGGAATACGATTGCTGTAGGTCTAGTGTCAGTAATGTTTGTTGAATTTCCTGGTTTGTCTAGAGGGATAATGTGATTTTTTTTTACAGGGAGAGGGAATGTTGGATTCCTGAACTGGCCTATTTATTAGGACTGAGACAGGATAGGTAATGCTATTGGCTGCTATTTTAAGATATTCACTTGGAATGTCATTAGCTGATGTAGAACATGGCTTGAGTTTGTTTAAGAGTAGATTTATATAGGATGTGGGCACGGATGTGAAGGTCAAAGTGGATGTAGTGACATGTGGCTGCTGGACAGGGATGGGATTAGATGACAGGGAATACTTAGAGATGCTATGCTATCTATGAAATAAGAGTTGAATTCTCTTATAGTTTCAAGTGGTGAGTTATTGGGAGAAGGGTTAGGGCTGAACTTTTGGTCAGGATGTTAGATTTCTTTAATGGCTGACCAGAAGTTTTCAGGGTTGTGTGGAGAGTTAGGGAAAGATGCGTGTATAGGTGATTATAGACACAGAGGGATTGTATAACAGTTATTTGTTTAATGAAAGAGATACACAAATTATGTGACCTTATTAGACAATCCTCAGTTAAATGCATTACAGCAATTAGAATGGTTTGGAGTTTAGGGTAAAATTAAGGCAGAAACACAATGACAACAGAGAACGTAGAATAGCAGCAGCAGAAATGTCCCACAAGGCTCAGTGTTGGGAACCTTTCTGTTTGGTATATACTTCCCTGAAGTGAAAGTCAACTTTGGGGGCCTCTAGCTTACAAAGTTCACTGACAACTGTAAGCTGGGAGCAATCATTGAATCCCCAAACAATGATGACATCCTACAAACAGGCCTAAAAATGACAAATGACTGATGCCAAAACCATGGTCTGAGACTAAATGCTAAAAAATGCATGATCATACCCTTTGGTAAATCAGATATCCCTGCAAATTATAACATTGATAGCACAATCCTAATGTAGACCAAATGGTGATGGACCTATTGACACAAATAGATAGTAACCTAAACTTTGACCACCAGGTAGCTACAGTAGTGAGGAGATCCTTCTGTGTGGCTCAACTTATAAGTAGAGACATGGCATCATGATCAAAGGAAGTCATAGTGCCATTCTACTTGGCCCTCATCAGGCTCATAATCAAGTACAGTGCACTCTTCTGCATGTACTTAACCAGGCACTTACACCAAATGGAGCGGCCCCACTAAAAAAATACAAAGCACAAGACACATGTCTTATGCAGATGAACTAAAGGTCCTATCCCTTTACTCCATCTCCGATTGTTTATTGAGAGGTGACTTATGCTAGACCTGCAATGCATTTTCTGATCCAGCTCTAATGAAGATATTACATATTCATGAGAAAAATTATATAAGGGTTATGTGTTCCATGGACCCGAACCTTATTTGTGACTCTAACAGAACTTGCTTTAGAGACAGATTGATATCCCAAAGGCTACCTCTTTTATGAAATAAACTCCCAACTTTGTAAAACAAAGCCTATCTATCACTCTCTTGAAAAAGAATTTGGATAAATGGATGGGGAACTATACATTTCATCCTGGGTACTGCTCATGTCCTTTAAGTACAAAGGCAGTCTGTAAAATTACTCAGGGCTCCAAAATCCAAAGACTCATTATCCTGTGACTACCCCATCCATTATCAGGGCAAGTAAGATATAATATCCTTGGTATTACTGGCTAGGTTTGTAAAGGCTCTTCTGCCATTAGCCTTGTAATCATCTATGAATATACAAAAGGATAATAAGAGATGCAGTCTTTTAGGCTCTTCTCTTAGCAGCAGATAGCATGGCTTGCTTAATAGCCCTTATATTGTTATCTCATTTGTTCTGCCAGCAGTTATTACCTTAGACCATCTCTCAGTCCTCACTTCTCCAAGGACAGGGAATCTTCTAGACACTTACTATTTCACATTATTTATTTATTTATTTATTGATTTACTTATTTTCAGTTGTATTAATACTTATTAGTGACAGATCTAGAGCACTGGCAATTCTGGCTGGAGACGTTGCAATGTATTTCAAACCACATTTGACTAATATTGACAAGATGTTTGAGGTGAATGAGCTTTTATAAGCTTATTCATTCCAGTTTAAAATGGGTAAGTCTAGAATGCCTGCAATCACTGTTCAGGCACTCAGATATCTCCAGCTTGACTTCTTAGGAAGGAATAACTTGAATTCCTTCAAGGTTCATTGAGCTCTGTAAACAGGGGGCAGGTTGACAAAAAGTCACTCCATCATTCTCACTGGAGCATGGCTTATGGCTCTTGTGCACCTTCTAACCTTTATGTTTGCTGGCTAGTATTTCCATATGTTTACTTCAATCTCCTCTAGTTCTTTTTCCCAATTTTGAAAAAAGGTATTATCTTATAAGGGAATATTCTGCACAAATGGCCCTTTATCTATATTTCTATTTGTATATGTATACTTATTTCTTCATTTAGTAAATGCCAACTGCCCCAAAGTGCTCACACTTATATACAGAATGCACACACACACACACACACACACACACACACACACACACACACACACACACACACACACACACACACACACACACACACACACACACACACACACACACACACATATAAACACACACACACACACACACACACACACACACACACACACACACACACACACACACACACACACACACACACATATATATAAACACACACACACACACACACACACACACACACACACACACACATGCGCACACACCTAATTTCAGTACTGACTAATTAGGAAATATTTAGTGATTGAATAGAAAGAATTCACACTGGTCATGCATTCACAGACGGCTGACACCCCTCTTACCCTCACAGGCCATCTTGGTTCTCTACTGTAATCCATCTGTCTACATACGTATTAATTATTACATGAAACTGATGCAACATTATTCACCAGAAAGACATTCGTATTCTGCTTTAAAATCATTTTACTTCTTTCTGGAGATATAATATTGATAAATTAATCACTTATTCTTGCATAACAGAGTACATATGTATCAAGGTCTTCAAATCTGGATGAGTAGCCATAAACTTTCACTGAAAATGGTCAGGTTAGTCAGTTTTGGAATTAATTAGTTAGTTAATCACAAGGTTATCATGAGAAGTCATAAAAGAGTTACCCCGTGAAACTGCCTGTGTACTTATATCATAGAGAGTGACTTATCATATATTTTAAAGTGAATGCAGATGTTTTTGTATCTGCAGATAATGAAGTGCAGTTGTTAGATCCATATAGCTAATGACTCCTAATCTGGTAATACTGGTCACAACTTCATTACCACAATCAACAGAACATGCTGGAGGGACAGGTTCATAACCCAGAGACTGCCCATACTCTGGAATAAGCTTCCCATTCATGTCAAGCAGAGCACCTCAATGGCCCTCTTCAAGAAAAATCTTTACGAGCGGATGGGTAACAGAAAGTTCACTCCAGGGATCTTTCCAGTTGCACTACTGGATATGGGCATGGTGAACTAACATCGGGTGCCACGGTGCCTGGGAAATTTTTTTTGGGCTAGGCTTGTAAAGGCTCCAGGGCCATTAGCCTAGTACACACCTATGAACCTATGAACCTATATGCTGTGAAGTGTATCTGTGGGACTTTTAGTTCATAGCCAATAAATAACCTGGCATATGGGTATGTATTGCAATGGCAGAGCCCACATAACTAATGACCACTAATCTGGCACATGGTATGACATGTAATGGCGAGTCCCTTTTAGCTAATTGACACTAATATGGTATATAGTATGAAGTGGATTGATGAGGTCCACATAGCATAAGACCACTAATCTGGTATATGGTATGAAGTGTTATGATGGGAGCCATGTTGCTAATGGCCACTAACCCAGCATATGGTATGGAGTGCAATGGTATGGTCCACATAAGCTAATGACTACTAATCTGGCATATATTATCAAGTGTAATGGAGGGGACTAATGAGCACTATCCTGACATATGGTATGGAGTGAATAGTAGAGCCCACATAGCTAATGACCACTAATCTGGCACATGGTATTAAGTGTAATAGTAGATCCCACATAGCCAAGTTCCACTAATATGGCACACGGTATAAAGTGCAACAGAGCATCTCAAATACCTAATGACCACTAATCTGGTATATGGTATACTTTTTATTTTACAACATGTCAGTATCTTCTGCTGTCCAAGCTTTTTTGAGAGCTACAACCACCTTCTCACCTGAGTTAGCTTTTTCAAACCTACGTGATGTACATTTGTTAAATCTCTTATTTGATGGTCCTATGACAGCAAAGCATGCTTTTTATCGGTACTTTGTAGTTATTAATCAGTGACATCTGGCTTTCTTAGCCTAAAGGCCTATTTACATTTTTGTGTGAATGTTTTCCTTAGCTTTCAGTGCGTGCCGTTGTGCATGCTCTATGCAGTGTAGTTACTGCATCTCTCTTGATTTAAATCCCTTTATTGTTTTTTTTTTTTGTTAAATGTGTTAGCTCTCCATAATTTAATTACAATATTAGCAAAAATGTTACATGCTATCCCTGAAATTTCCTGAAACATTATTTTAGGTCACTTTCTGTTCATGATTCTGATTCACAGTTATCACATTAAAAATGTCCAGTGAAGGGAACGAAGTCAGGGTAATACTTGTCATAGGTTCATAGGTTCATAGGTTCATACTAGGCTATCTTTAGTATGGGGAACTATACCCATTATTTTGCTGTGCCTCTGTTGAGCAGTGACACTGAGGTAATCCCTGGGGTATATCTGCGATCTCCCATCCATTGGTCAAGATTTCTCTTGAACAAGGCCAGCGAGGTGCTCTGCCTCAGATATACCGATTTTATTCCACAGCATAGGGAGTCTTATGAATCTATCCCTCCAGCTTGTGGCTCTGACGGATCTAGATTTTTTGAGGTGAAGCATATTCATCAAATCTGGGTTTGACATGGCCTTGTATGTTAGGCAAAGGTCACCTCTGAGCAAGCGGTGGCGACTGAATAGAGCTGGAGTTCTTTCAGTCGGGCAGCATAGGACAGATGTTTGAGACCCTTTATCCTTTTGGTGAGGAACTTTGTGGCCTCTCCAGCTGCTGCAAGTGTCGGGTCAGATACATTCGAATGGGGCATTGTACTCAATCATTGGTCTGATGAGTGATGAGTATAGGGAGACTATGACCTCCCTTGATCTAGATGAGAATCCCTTCATGATAAGGTGGGCAATGTAGAAGGTCTTCCTAACTACTTTAGCTACATGGGTGTCGAATGACAGACTACTATCAACCTGGGTCCCCAGGTCCCTGATAACTTCTTCTGTACTCAGTGGATTGCCACCTATTTGGTAGCTAGGGTAACCTTGTTTTATGACTATGCATTTTTGGCATTTAACTTTAGGCCATGGCTCTGGCACCAGTTATCTGTTTCTGTGAGACCCTTCTGAAGGATATCTGTGTCAGATGTAGTTTGCAGTCATCTGCAAACTTTGTCAGCCATAACCCTCCTGTGTTTGCTTGTACTTCGGAAAAGTAGATGCCAAACAAGAGTGGGCCCAGGACTGAGCCCTGTGGTACACCACTTGTGACAGGCTTTGAGTCTGACATGGCGCCAGCAACTCTGACCCTGTGGGTTCTGTCACTCAGCCAGTTTGCAACCCATCTTGTGATGTATGGGTTAACATTTAAGCTGATGAGTTTTTCAATGATACCCGAGTGGGGTATTGTATCAAAGGCCTTCGCCAGATCGAGGTAGGCTGTATGGACTGCCTTTGTCAAACTAGAATTAATGCAACATTAGAAATGAACACTGAAGCATACTTTTCAAGTGAAGATCAAGCCTTTTTTAACCATGTGCTAATATATTACTAATTGTGAGCAATCTGTAAGGTAAGCTTTTCAGTACTAGCTCTGGATTAATGTCATGTCCAGCCACTCCTGTACATGACACCATAAAGTCGCTTTCCTGTTTTAGTTTCTCATATAGTAGTGACTCAGAAAATTATTGAAAGATTAAAAAAAGCAGTGTTACAATCCTCACTGATGATTTACTAAATTCATGCTCTAGCATGTCAATTAACAGAGGCACGAATAAGCCAGAACCTCATCAAAAATCACTTTGAAGCAACAGGCCTTCTTTGGCAGTATGACAGCATCAGGAACTAGCCCCACCTTGGTTGTTTACTGAAAATATGAATCAGTAGAATTATAAACATGCAAAATTTAAATCAGAATATCATTTGGCTAGTGTGGTCTGCCCTGCAAATATCCATAACTGTCTTCACAATTATGCAAGTTCCTCATTTTAAAATTCTCACTGCAGCTGGAAGGCTGCAATACAGGCTGAGGTACCTCAGCTAAAATTGAATTAGATCCATATATTATGTGCTTATTTTATTATGCATTTAACCATTCCAAAACCGTAGCAGAAATTCTCAGAACTAAAAAATGTAAAAACTGGAGAATAAATGATGTGCATCGTTAACAGACTTTGCCAGAATGCTGAGACGGGCATATGAATAAGGGAAATCGTCTCCTTAAAGTGTATTTAGCAAGGACCATCTGGAGTCTGCTTTCAAAAACAAGGCAGTAGTGGGATGCATTCAAACTGTTCGCAGTCTGCCACTGTATTTTCCAAAATATGTCTTGACTACAACTCTCTTTAACATTTTATTTGACAACATTTAGTGCTTTATTATATTTCAGCCATTCAGGGCTCTTTTACCCTAAGGATGATTGTTCATTGGTAGTCCTAGGGCTAATGCCCATTGCAGGCCCTTTTAATCCTAGCCATGCTTACTATAACTGAGAATCAGACCCTGTACCTTGTGTCTGTAGGGCAAATTCCTTAACCATTATGCTACCCCACCAACTCCAAATGAGCTGAATTTTCAAAAACTGACAGAGCTTGTTTGAAACATTTTTGCTCAGATCCTTTGTTTGGGCATCTTGTTGCTCACATTTCCCATGATAACACCTGATTGTTTTATAAATGTGTGCTGTTGCAACATTCTCTGTAGTTTGTAAAAGGTTTGTTCAATTAATACTTGTTGACTTTCAATCAACATATGCTCTACATCTGAAATGCACATAGAATACATCAAGATACAATAGTAATTTCACCGGCATATTACTACATGATGTCAGTTGTAGCAAAGACTAAAAATGCTCCATAAACATTACTCAATGTGGCATGTATCTGCCTTGTTAATGAACTGTTACTAACTTCTTCCAAGTTGCTGATTTTTGCTGGAGGTCCCGTGAGCAGAGGTTTTCATTCACAGAGTCAGTAGCTCAACAGTTAACATACTCTTCCTTGGAACTGGTAGGCTATGCATTTGCAGCCTAAAAGCTAGGGCCACATTACATTCTCATAATCAACATCAGGAGATGTGCACCTCTTACAAGCCAAGGTCACTGCTAAAGCCTTGATCAACCACTGGAGTGACATCTAGTGTCATTAGAAGAGGGTTTTCAGGTGTACAGATTTGCAGGAATTGAATGATATGAGGCTTGAGGGTAAAGTATCTGCAGCTTCCTTGGAGAAGCATCCTTTAAAGTGTAAATAAATAAAAACGACTAATACGAAATTACAAGTAACCCCCTTATATTACATATTTTCCAGTTTGACCACTTGTGACCCAATAATATGACTGCCACAACATCAGTGGAGCTCTGAATGTTAGTGGCAATTAATGAGCAACCTGTTAGCACCTAAAAGAATGCTATAAAACAGTTAAGAAAACGAAAGCTCAAGCACTTATCTTTCCTCTGCTCCAGAATCAAAGGAAAGACAAAAATAATGGGAGGGTGAGTCAAAGGCACAAAATCATGGACAGTTTTTAGCTATTACATTAATTCATTTAAAAACTTGATTGATGAGCTTTGCATCAACATGATTTTTCTGAAGAACAATAAGTATGAAACCCTAATGTCTGGTAAAATTCCTGACTGTTATCTAGAAGTTCAGAAAAAGGTGTGTTGATATAAATTAGAGTAATACATACAAATTATGGCCTGTCTCTGGGGGGCGGGGTTGGGGGTGGCTGGTGGGGGATATGAATAACTGCTGCTGTTTGCTCAATATTCTTGCTTTGCAAGATTAATGTGATTTGTATGAAGCAACTTGGAATAATTCACTGTGTGGCTGCTACTTGTGTTGAAGCTGAAATACAATACCTGATCATCATTTTTAATCACAGTTAGACATCTGTGGTGCATACAGAAGTGATTATAACTGCCGGGATAGGTGAGACCTGTCTATTGAAAGTAACTGACTCCCTTGTTATTTGCTCAGTTTAAACAATTACAAATCTGTCTTTCAAAGACTAGTGTACATTTTTTACAGTAGGATGGAATATTGTATTATTGTGACTATTATTATTAACTATATTTTTCACCACATATAGACATCTGGAGGAGTGCAGTTAAAAATAGCTGCAATTACCGGGTCAGAGGCCAACCGTGAATAAAAGTGATTTATTCTGCTACTGTTGTTTGATCACTCTTAAACATAGTTCTCAACTGTATCTGATTTTGCAAAGTGTCCCTGATTTAGCTTCATATTTTTGGTCTACTCCTCATAAAATATGTAGTTTTCTAGCAAATAATTGAAGATTGCAGTCACTATCACTGGGACTTAGACAGGCTTAGCAAGATGGAAAAAACTTTAGTTTGGTAGTTTTCCCCATTGTATTAAGTTTTTTCCAATCCATGTACTGCCCAACCTATGCAGTTTTTCCATTGCAGAGACCTCATTGCGGATGGTGGTCTCATGCACAGAGCTGCATGATAATGGATAAGTCTGTGGGAGTAGCTGATGCTATTTAGCCATGCGTTCTCTCTGGAAAAGGCTGTGCCTTCCACTTTGCTTGGTCAAATTGCTCAGCTGTATAAAATTTTACTCTAGGAGGGAAAATCAGTCACCCATTAACTCTTATGGGAGTACTTCTGGTGCACATTCAACAAAGACAACAAAGACATAGGGTATGTTTATGTTAGTGTATGTGTGTGTTTGGAGAAGTGTATGTGTCTGTGGAGGTATAAATGAAGCTGCATGAAGGTGTGTGTGTGTGTGTGTGTGTGTGTGTGTGTGTGTGTGTGTGTGTGTGTGTGTGTGTGTGTGTGTAAAAACAATATCACTGCTTTTTTATTTATGGGCTCACATTATTGCTGGCCACATCAAAAAAAAAAAAAAAAAAAAACAGTCAGCAACTCATTATCTTTCAAAATTAAGGCACAAAATGTATCAAGGAACAGCTAGACCCTCAGAGATTCTGGGGGCATAGTGTCCCCTCATACTACAGGCTATATAAGCAGATTTTGTCACAGTCTTAGTTTTTGCTTCTACCCAACCTAGTCTAAAACTGTTATGTTCAGAGTTATAAACTCATTTAACTTTGTAACTCATTGTAACTCATATTGGGCCTGTGGACAGTGTCATTTTTTTAATTTTCCAATGAATCCTCAGAGGTGTGCACAGGTCACACTACAACTTGTGGTCATTATTTCATAAAGTTTAAAGGCATACTCAGAAGGTCACTACAGGTTGTATAGGTTGTATAGGAGTACTATATTGTCTAGGAGTAACATTAATGTGATCATTATTTTTTCACTTTCCTCATAATCAAACATCCAGTGCATATACAGGTGACTATCTTTTATAGGAAGGTAAAGAATATTAATGTTTATGTATGTCTAACAGCGACAGGTTGAAATATGTTATGTACTGCTTTTAGTTTTCAGTTTTGGTCCCACGGTGAGAATGTGTGCTGTATATACATATGACAGCAGCAACTTGAAATACATGACTGTAGCCATTTGTGCCTTAAATTTCATAACATTTAACACCAGAGGGGGATTAACAGAGGTTAATTATCTTTTTTTTGAGGTGGTTGGAGAGGCAGGTACTATTACCAGACATGTCTTATGGGTTTTCAGAAACAAGTGTCTTTTCAGTATGTTCTGAACTGCTATTTTTTCAGCTTTGAGCATAAAACATTAGCTACAACTTATTGCTTCCTTGAAATAAAAAAGTTAGACAGATTTTATTTCAATATTCATGATTTTTGAACACACACACAAACACACAGGCACACAGACACACACACACACACACACACACACACACACACACACACACACACACACACACACACACACACACACACACACACACACACACACACACACACACACACACACACACACACACACACACACACACACACACACACAAGAAATTTTTTACAGACATACATACGTGATACCACACACATATACAGTCTTTTCCCCTCACTACCCCTCTGCTAAACTATGCAACATTTACTGCAAAGTGGTCTCTCCTCATTAGAAGTAATGTCTGAACATGGCATGCTAATTTGCACACATCATTAAGGTATGTAAATCCCTTTCTGCAGGCACTTTTGGGGAAGAGCATATGGCTAATTACCATGGGCTATTCCCACAGAGTACCTCATTAGTATTGGTCACAGATGTTTAGATGGCCTACAGCAGTGATTCTACCAAATGAGTATAAGTACTGTGTTGGGACTCTTTCTGACTTGGAAAGAGTGTCCTCCAATGGTTTTCTGCCCATGTTAGGGCTTACTTCTGACAATAGCCCTTTCTAAATCTTAACTTTAATATGTTATATACAGCTATTAATTAATTCTTCCTTCCTACACAAATTAGTAGTTAATGAATTTTCCAAAAGAAACAGTCAAATATCTGTAATATTCTTTTCGTATCAGTGTATTTTCCTGTCCTCAAAAATGCACTGTTATACTTTTGTTTTACACTTAATTGTCAACAATACAATAACATTTGATGACTTAAAACAATTTTGGACAGAAAAACTATATTATTACTCTCCCTCTTAAGAGGATTCAAAAGATGATGAAATGTTTCAGTCCACCCATGACTTCATGAACCAAAGCTTTTTAGAGGCAGAACATTCTGAAGATAATTGGAATCATGACCTCATCTGCCCTAATGGTTCCTCTAGCAAGATTCTACATGCAAAAAGGTTAACTGCTATGTAAGGAATTTGTGGAATCAGAAAAGACAGACATTTTTATTCTGTCATCCATGATATAAGAGCCACTGTGATTGATTCAGCAGCTATGTCTAAACTTGTATCTTTCTAACTTTTACCATTTCCAAATCAAAAAGGTGTCAGTCTCTTACCAAGCCAGCCACCTGTGTTCCTGAGCACTATGCCTGAATCAAAGTCAAAGTCAAAGTAAAATGTAAACTTTATTGTCATTCAGAAATCATACAAGTGCAAAAACTGAACGAAATTCCATATCTCCGGACTCAATTTGCAGAAAACATATAGACTATTTTCACAGACATTTACACATATAATACCTACCTATTACATCACGGACATGCAGGTAGACAGACTGATATTGCATCATGTTTATAGTAGCTGAATTGGTTTCATCCCTCAACAATTAGCCTCTAGACCTCTGTTTTTGAGTGCCTCATCTCATACCAATAGCAATAATTGCATTCTTATTTGAGTGAAGCTTGGTACTCCTGTATGATTTCCTTCCCTTTTGTCTAGTACCACACGTTCTTTTAAAGCTGAAAAGAGAAAAAACAACTCTAATTGTAATAAATCCATTCTGGCCAATGTGTCCATATCCACTCTTGATATCTTGACTACTTTCAGCAACAACCTTCTTTCTCCACCTAACTTCAGGGATCTAAATTTAACAGCATGGAGGAACTCCAGCTTACCTCCAAGTCATTTGTTTTCTAATGAGGTTTTTCTCATTGTAAAAGAGACCAATAATAGAAAATGGGTTATCTGCGACTGTTTGATATCAGTTTGCTCATTTTTACTTCCTTGGGCATTATTGCTTGATGAAATGTTTGCTCATAACTACTTGTACACTGTATATAGTTAAAATGTGTGTGAGCTTGAATTATGTTCATTGTTACGGCATCCTTGATCACAGTTCCCTGAGAGAAAAAGAGAGGTGGAGACCGTTGTTTTTTTCCCTGATTGGTCTTTTGTCCAGTTTCATTAACTATATTTTCAGTAACCATAAAGTGAGAAAATATATAAGAAAAGGGTGTGAGAACAAATCTCCCCACATTGAGGGCAGGTTGCTTATTTTAACTCTGAAGTGTTGTTCTTTCTCACATGGACAGTCTCCTTGAGTACTTTTAGAACAAATCCTTGGCACTTAAGAAAATAGTTTTGGTTATTGGTGTGCCAGGTACTCTTTTTTTTTTTTTGTCAAGCAGTGACATGCTGGACCTTCTGGAGAATCCTATTGCTCTTAACTGGAGTATATTTTCACTTTGGGGAAAGCACTTGTTAATTAATGTAAGTATTGTTTGAGATCCTCATATATGTACTTAACTACTGTCTTTAGTTAATAAAGGGCTGGGTTACATACCTATTACAGAGCACTGCATTTGCTCTTCATCCGTTTTTCGACTGTCTTAGTACAATGTGCTTTATATTACTTACAACTGAGTAAGATTTTTGTTATACAAACTGAGCAAACAGCACTTCTGAGAACATATTCTTTTTATCTAATTTCCCAGAGCTCCCCCAACTCGTTTTTTTGCCTTTCCCTGCTTTCTGTAACCCAAATAATTGTCCCTACATAGACAAATGCGAATGTTACTGCAATTCATGATCATGAAGCTCATTCAGTGTCCTTGTCAGACATTACAGCCTGGAATGCAGCTTACTTTTCTTTTCACTCCCACCCCTAGTTCAGTTCTGCCTTCCTAGTTATTGAATCTTTTAAGTAAACATGCTTATTTCCCTTCTGGTGGCTCATGTCACTGTCCTGCGGTTCTCATGATCTTCCTTATTCTCTGCAGATGTTATGTTTCAGGAGGAGCCAACTAACTTAATTTTAAACTAGCACAATGACATTACCGAACAAAAGGGCAGTGATAGGCAATGACTACACAGTCGTATCATTTTTGACAATATATGTGCAGGTGAGACTTCCTAGCAATGTGTAGTGCTTTTTATATCAGATGTGAAGAAGTACTGTGAATTTGGCATGGTAGCACTTCCTATGCTAGTATCATGTTATGGAACATTAGTTCTGGGTAAGATAAGGATCTTAACAAGAATGCTGTGTCTGAGAGGCAGACTGTAGTATCAGTGTTACTGAAATACTATGAGTAAAATCAAATAGCTGTTACATAGACATAATTATACTGTCAAATTTCACTTGTTTATAGTGTCATATTTCTATAACTTAAAAGATGTACTTAAACTATTGTTTTCCATCAAATGCATATCAGTTCATTCTATAAAAAATAGACAAAGACACTAGATGCATGTTATGTACAGACAGAACACATATGGGGAAAGCTTTAATACTGTTGTTAAAAATCATGGTTTACTATGCATCGATCTGGCTATCTACCTACCTCTCTCTCTGTTTAACTATCTATATCTATGTATTTCTGAGTGTGTCAGTGTGTGTGTGTGTGTGTGTGTGTGTGTGTGTGTGTGTGTGTTGGGGAGGGGTTGGTGGTGGTGCTGCTTGTGCTTCAACTACCCGCACTGCTGTATCTTTACACCTAGACTGACACATTGGTTGTATTGACAGTGTAACTCAATGGGCTGTACATTGTGGTAAACCATGCACACTCTTCTGGTAAAGTCACTTCACACAGCATGCTTAAAGTCCATCTCTACAGTCATATAGTCTTATAAATTACACCAAGGTATAGAAAATAAAGTAAAAAGGGCATATACAAAAACACTTGCATTTCATTTATAAATAAATCAAATCTAAATTATGATAAATGTGTTATAAAACTTTTATGGGACATGCTAAAAATTAGGTACTTGAATTACAAGTTCATATAAGAAAGAAATTATTTCCTCGCATTTTAACTCAGCACACGCACTGCTTTCTTAAACTGTATGCTCCTCCAGCTTTTAGAACTGTTGTGCACAATTTGACATAGAATAAAAAAAAATCAGCTGAAACCGCCTACACACATTTTAAATGTGCAAGCATTTATGTACTTCATTAACATGTCAACTCAAGCTATACTTTTATTTTGATATATGTGTTAGCAGTTTCATTACTGAAACACTGTTACCTATATTTTACATTTTGTCTTTCACAACAAACACATCGACATGTCAAATTAATATACATTCAAAACAATCAGTTTGCTCCTTCTAGAAAATATTGTCTGTAAGCACAAACATATGCACACAAATGCTCTCAAAGAAGAATTAATTTACATTATCAAAGTTTATTATTTATTTATTTACCACATTATGAAAGCTGAATATTTCTGATGAGCAACTAAGATATCTGATGATTACCATTCCTACAGAGAGCTATAATTATCCATATGAGAACAATTTGAGTTTTATTATTTATTATTATTTATTTATTTATTTATTTACATTTGTTTACTGGGAAATTCCGACTGGACGTAGGTCCTTTTTCAGCAGAAGCCCGAGGAGAAAAGCTCCACCATTTTCTAACCATAAACAGGTATTATAATGGGCAGACTACAATATTAATTATTTAATTTAGTAAAATAATATTTCTACTGTCTAAAGCAGCAAAATAAATGAACAAACAAATGAATTGTCCCACCTGAGAAACAGCAGAGCAAAGCTTTAACAGGGGTCGTGATTTCCTTACAGTGTGATTTTGTCCAACACGGCAGTGTATTGTGCTTCAATAACAGACAGCTGCTTGATTATATTTAACCAACAAAAAAACATTCTTTGTTCGATATCATTTCATAATGAAAGGCTGCACACAGTTCTTTGCATTTTTAAATGCTTTAAAAAGGGTGGAGTAAGTCAATAAATATCCTCTCAAACAAATGACACTTAATTAAAACAAAGCTTTGTAAATTTTAATGTAAACTGCTGTCAGTACCTGTCTAGCCAGAAAAAAAATACAATTTGACCTGTATAACTTAAGCTGTAGTTAACAGTTGGCTAATGGTTACATGCCATCCAAACAATCTGACTGTATTTGTGAGATGAAAGAATGTGATTTGTTTTAGCTTGAATTTATTTTTTGATGTTTCATAATTTAATCAAGTAAAATCCAACATGCTGCGTTTTACAGAAAGTGAAGGAATAGTATCACACTGTCTCATACTACTCTTAGTAGTTTGTACCAAAAGCCAACAGAAAAGCACTTTTACATTTAGCAGTTTTTAATAACACTTGGCACTTTGCTTAGTGAGAAACTAAATATCCATTAAGAATAGTTGTTGGCAAAACAGTGGCCAAAACATGGAAGTATAAAACAGGGAGCTTGGCAATCAAGTTTTAAGGAAACAGACATGGTAAAACAATAAAACGTTAAACTAAAACAACTGAAAAACTGTGCTGATGTTTAGTGAAACAAAATAAATAATTTGAATGTGGGACTTAATAATATTAGTCTGATAAGTGATTCTTTATCATATTAAAGCTAGGAAAACAAAAACATTAAAAAGTCCTAACAAAATGAGTTGAGTGGTGTTGGTGTATACCAGCATTCATTCAACACATAGTTGATTTGCTTGTTTTGAGTGTGAAATATTTGCAGATAAGACACACTTTAATCATGTACTAATGGCATTATGTGTTCTGTTTATTAATTAGTGTAATTGTAGTAAAATGTAGGACTACTAATATTGTGGCACTATCTCAATAGCATGAGTGTAAATAAAATAAATTATGAAAGTACAGTTGCGTAAAATCTTACCATAATGGTAGCTATCCTTGCCTTCACCGCAGCAGTATTCCTTACAAATTGGGATTCCCTGCCATGAAGCCCACCGTCTGGCCAGTTTAGCAAAGTCTACCATTGCTTTAAGGTACGCTGAATGTCACTTGCATACTCCTTGTATAGGGTGGGGCATAAAGTTGACATTCAGGAGTACCATCCCAAGAATTGATTGCCCCAGTAGGAACAACAGTCCAAGGAAAAACAAGGAGAACCTGCACTTCCAGGATGGAAAAAAGACCAGATGGGGTAGAGGGAGTGAATACTGCAGTGGCAAAGGCAAGGACATCTACCGTTATGGTAAGATTTTACACAACTGTACTATGTCCTTACATTCATGGCTGCAGTATTCCTTACAAATGGGAGAGTGCAAAAGCTCAAGAAGAAACCTGGGAGGAGGAAGCAACAGAGCCCTCCAAGAAGCCATGAAGAATGCCAGCAGCAAAGCCAGCTCTAGCTCTGGAGATAACATCCAATTGGTGATGTTTGATAAAGGTATGCCCAGAAGTCCAGGTAGCAGAATAGTGTCTAAGCCTTTGAAAAAAGCACCAGAAGAAGGCACAGCTCTAGTGGAATGAGCCTTTATAGAAGAAGGAAGGCTGTCACCAAGAAAAGTGTAACAAAAGGAAATAGCCTTTGAAATCCAGGTGGAAATAGTTTGCTTGGAAACAGCCAAACCTAAAGACCTAGGATAAATGGAAACAAATAACTAGTCAGATTTTCTGATAGCTTTAGTTTTATCCAAATAAAATCTGAGCTGTCTATGCACATCTAAGGTATGCAGCACTCTCTCACTATCAGACTGCAGAGAGGGGAAAAAAGTAAGCAAATTAATAGACTGATTAAGTGACAACTCATTAACCACCTTGGGCATGAAAGAAGGACTGGTACACAAGGGCACCCTGTCCTCATGAAATAACAAAAAAGGTGGACAAACCATAAGGGCACGCAACTCAGACACCCATCTGGTAGAAGAAAGAGCAAACAAAAGAACTGTCTTCCAAGAACAATGTTGCAAGGAAGCTGAAACAGCAGGCTCAAAAGGAGCCTGAGTCAATTTTTTCCAGAATGAAATTAAGATCCCAGGAGAAGAAACAGGCTTCCTGTGAGTTCTAATATTAAGGACACCTTTAAGAAATTGCTTTGCCTCAAATCTAAAATTTAATGAGGGAGATAAAGGCAGACAAGCAAAAAGAGCTGATATGTTGGCCTTAATAGAAGAATAGGTCAAACCAGCATTGAGAAACTCACACAAATAAGAGAACCAAAGGAACATCTACAGAAAGTGGGTCCAGGTCATGAGAAAGACACCAAATAGAAAAACTCTTCCATTTAGACAAGTAGGATTTCCTAGTAGTAGGTTTCCTGGCCTTCTGAAGGACCTGTAGTACATCCTCAGAAAAAAAGGTGTCTATGAGGAATCAAAACCCTATCAACCACAGTGTCAGTTGAAGCATGGACAGGTGGGGATGGATGAGAGACCCTTTGTCTTGTGTGAGGAGATCCACTCTGTGAGGTAACTTGTGATGATTGCTCTTGGCTAGATGTAGAAGTAGAGGGAACCAGTGCTGTCACGGCCAAAAGTGAGTCACCAACAAGATTTGGGGAACATTCTGTTGAATCTTGAACAGGACTCTTGGAATGAGAAGAAGGGGAGGGAATGCATAAAGAAACATCCCCTTCCAAGAAAATGAGATGGCGTCCACCTTCCACACCAGAGGACCTGGGACTCTGACACAAAACAGAGGAAGCTGTCTGTTCAGAGGGGGGACAAAGAGATCTACTTGAGGAGTACCCCCTGGTGAACAATGTCCAGAAACACATCCCTGTGAAACATCCATTTGTGGGATTGAGTAAAGGACCTGCTCAGATTGTCTCCCACAACATTCTTATCTAAAAGAATGTAAACTACCTGAAGAGTAACTTGATACTTGAGAGTCAGATCCCATGCCAGAAGTGCCAGCCAGCAAAGATGGTAAGATCTCGTACCCCTCTGTTTGTTGACATACCACATAACTGTGGTATTGTCTGTGAATACCTTGAGAGGCCCTGGAGAGAAGAGAGAATGAAAGGCCTGAAGAGCCAGCATAAGAGCCCCCATCTCTTTATTGTTGATGTTCTCCTTCCGCTGATGAGGCGACCATACTCCATGAACCTTCAGGGAGCCAAATGTTGCTTCCAGTCCCACATCTGAAGTGTCTGTGAACAGATCCTGAGAGGAAAGAGGAGGCTGAAAAGGGAGCCCTGGATTCAGAGACAACTGCTGAATCCACCACAGGAGTTCTTTCATGAGACATGGGAGAAGAGGAACAGGATCTAGAGGATGCACATTCTGAAGCCACATGACTTCAGAAACCACTGGAACTTCCTCATGTGGAGTTTGGCCAGAGGGGCCTTTGAAATGGTGGAAGTCATGAACTGCAGAGCTCTCAAAAACTCCCTGGCTGTAATGGAGGCCAGGTGAAGAAGAGTTTGAAAGAAAGAAATGAGAGTTAATGCCTTTGGAGGAGGCAGGGATGCCAGCACTGGCACCATTTGAATCCTGCAGCCCAGAAAGACCTGATCCTGAAAAGCAGTCAGGGAAGACTTTTTGAAGATTATTGTGCATCCCAGGCTCCGAAGAAGAGAAATGGTAAAATGAACATTTTGCAAAAGGACCTCTGGAGAAGATTTGGATCCCTTGAAGCCTGCAAAAGGCAATCGCAGGAGTGAGGCATTTGGTGAATACCCTTGGGGCAGTAGAAAGGCCAAAGGGCAAAGCACAGAACTGAAAGTGTGAGGAAGCAATAGAGAAATGCAAAAATCTCCTGAAAAGAAGATGGATCAGAATATGGAGATAAGCATCCTTGAGGTCCATTTACTTAAAAAATGCCTGAGGGAGCAAGAGAAGAAAAAGGGACTGAAGGGACAATATCCAAAAGAAACACACCTTCAGAAATGTGTTTAGATGAAGAGGTCTAGAATAGGTCACCAAGTACCTTCTTTTTTGGTCACTAGAAACATTTTTGAATAAAACCCTCTTGAACCTCTTGAATAGTACCCTGAGTCAAGAGATCTCAAAGAACCTCTGGGAAAAAAAGGAAGTTGTTCCTCTGGAGGCTAAGGAATGCCCATAAAAGGAGGGTGGTAGATCCAGACCATGAAGTACCCTTGTCGAATGATTGACAGAACCCATGAATCCTGGGTAATTCAGAGCCAAACAGGAAGAGAAAAAGAAAGGCGAAGAGAAAGAGGAATGTGGATGGGAATGGGAGGATAGTCACACAGCACCTGGTTTGTCAAGAAAGGAAGGCCTAAGAATCCATGCAGTCTGAGTGACCTTAGCAGGAGGAGTCTGGTTACTACCCTTTTTACCTTTAGAAGAAGGGTGAGATTACCTTTAAAAAGGCTGGCTTAGAAGGGTAGTTCCACTGAAATTTAGACACAGGAGAAACAAAGACATGCTTAAGCTCCTGTAAAGCCTTCTCCTTGTCCTGAAGAGACTTAAGTGAACCAGCTGCCACTTCACCAAACAAGAGTACTAAACAGTGGAGCATCCATTAACTTAGCCTTAATATCATTGGGCAAAGGTTGAAGCTGGAGCCATGAATATCTCCTCAGAACTGAACCAGAAGCAGCAGCCCTAGAAGAAGCATATGCTGCATCATAACTACATGTGATAGAATGATGAACTACCTGAGAGGAAGTCCCAAACAAGGAAAGAGCAGAAAATTTACTCTCAGAGTCTGGATGATCAGAAAGAAGCTGACAAGCCTGAGAAAGAATCACCAACACATACCTAGAGATATGGGTCTAATAATTAATAGCCCTAAAAGCTAGGGTAGCTGAAGTATAAACCTTCTTACCCAGCCTATCCATGGTTCTACTGTCCTTGTCAGAATGCAGTAATTTGGATGAAAGAAGCAATTGAGACAGCTTACCAGAGGCTACAGACACCACAGAGGGATCAGCAGCAGGACATTTAAACAAAAAGGAACAATCCTCAAGCACCCTATAAAACCTATCAGACTTCTTGGGAGCAGGGGGCAGGGAATCTGGTGCTTTGGATGCATTGGAAAAAACATCCAATAAAGCAGCCAAAACAGGAGGAATGGCTGCAGGTTTAGGAGATTCCATATGTAGTAACTCATAGTACCGCTTATGGATATTGGAAACCTGGGCACAATCCCACTTAAAAAATGCCATCATCCTAGAGATCATGTCCCCAAAGGAATTTTCCTCAGAAGGATTATCTAGAGTATGAGAATCCTCCTTCCCTGACCTGTAGTCTAAAGGAGAAGGAATCTGGATAGAATAAGCAAGGGAGTCATCATCAGAATCCACCTCAGAAGAATGCAATTCTCTGGGCCTTTAAGGGGAAGAAGAGGACCAAGGAGGAGCAGGAACTGAAATCCCTTGAGGAGGCCTCAATGACAGTAAAGCATTAAATAACCCCTCAGTAAAGTCTTGCCACTCACTTTGTGGATCCCTAGGAGCAGAAGAAACATGATTATTTTTCTGTTTCTTTTTTAAGGGGCCATCCGGCCTAGAAATCTAATAAGGCACAGACTCAGGACAACATTCCGCAACTGCAGCAGGAACCTCATCCCTAAAGAGAAACTGCGAACCCCTCTAGATCCCTCAGAAACAGTCAAATGTGGTTCCCCCTGAATGCCCAAAATGGATACCTGCAAAGCCTCGTCAGATGTGCTGCCCACCAGATGCTCACTGGCTTCCAACCCAGACACAGTTGAAGAATCAGACAAAACAACCAAGTGAGCTTCCAGGTTCATAATGACCTCAGAATAAACTCCCAGTAGAGGCTGGACAGTGGAAGATTCCAGTGTTGCCTTATGCACCTTCTTCTTCCCTGAGTGCTGACTCTCAGGGGAGGACGTTCCATACATAGTATCTGCAGGAAGAAGCTTAAGATGCTGGTTCTCAAGATACAAGGAAAGGGAAGAAAGCCTACTATGAAGAGTTTTGGGGCCAAATGCCTGACAAATTGAACAAGACGTATGGTCATGAGCAGCACCTAGGCAAAAAAAGACACTTATCATGGCAGTCTTTATGGGGAATCAGTATCCCACACTGCTATTTACCCTTCCTGGATGACATTAACCTAACAGCACAAAACAAACAGAAAAAGTAACAAAAAAAAACAACTGGGCATTTATCTGCAACTTTTAGGACTCCAGCAAACAGGAGTAAGCACGGGAATGGCAACAAACAGAAAAATGGTAAAAACAATGGACAGAGGTAACAGACTGATGGTTAAAACAGTGTTTGAACTGGTGGCAAAGTAGCTCTGAGGATGGTGCACCTGAATGTCATCTTTATGCCCTGCCCTATGCAATGAATGTGCAGGTGACATTCAGTGTACCTTAAAGCAATGGTAAACTTTGGTAAACTGGCTGGATGATGGGCTTCACAGCAGGGAATCCCCATTTGTTAGAATACTGCAACAGTGAATGTAAGGACATCATATAAGACTCGTGGGCAGTATTTAGTTTTTATTATTCATGTATCTGTGTTTATACTTATTTATTATATTGCCTCATAACTAAATGGAGACAGACTTCAGATGATCCTGATTCACACTCTAGACTGGCCTGACCTACTGCCAGGATGTTAATTATTCCTGTAATTGCAGTGTCCTTGAAGCAGGAGGTGTGTCATGAAATTAAACAGCTTGTATATGGGGCAGTAAGATTTGATTGCATCACTTCTTGTTTGTCTAGCGTATTATTTGGGCCAAATCACTGAACAAGGCAGTGATCTTGATTTGACTCATACTTTGAGTTAACAAAAGCATTAAAAAAGGGAAGAGAGGAGACAGCTCTTAATGGCTATCTTCTGAATTTATTTTCGTGGCCCTTGTATGCAATGGCATCAAGCAGTAGTCTTGAGTTTGCCTCTTTTTATGTATGCCACTGTCAGAACATTCGCAATGGCATTCACCTGTATCTGGAATAAGTAATTTCGTGGAGGCCCATTCTATCATGGGTTTTCTCAGTAGTTCATCTCTTTACATCCAGCCTCATATAAGAAGGTTACTGCTCCATCCATTGCCCTGTAGCACATTATTTGAAATCACTTTATTAGTCAGTAGGGGGTGACAAAATATCAGCTTAAATTATCTTAATTTGTTTTTGATTTATTTCACTTTTTGTCTCATTGCTGCACGCATGTATTTCAAGTCAGATTTACAAAATATTGACTGCATCTTACAATAAGTATAGTACTTGTTCTGGACTTCATGATATTTGTACCTTTTACAGTAAACTTCAATATGAGCCAATTGTAAGATTGTTAGCAATAACTTCAAATAGCTGAGGTCTTGTTTGTCTGTCTGTTGTTGTTTATGTTTATGAAAACCACCATTTAGAAAGAAAATTCAGCTCCAAGGCATAGAGGAATGGAGCCCCAGTAGTGTCCCAGGTTATTCAAGTTCAGCTAGTGAGTCATGCGTTTGAGAAGCTGGGCAGGATAGAGTCTTATGTGCATCATTTGTCAGTTTGTCAAGTCCAGAAGATGGTATAGGGTTTCTGTCACTACCAAAGAGGTGGTGCTACAATTGCATGGTGGATCGATCATTTGGCATTGATAGTCTGGAGTTAGTTGATGCTGTGTGTACTGATGCATGTGACATGCTTCCCTTCATCTAGAATTTCATAAAAAATACCTTCTGCAGTTGCTAGAATAACATCATACCATGATGCCCTGATCTCCTCTCCACTGAGCCCTCCAGCTACTTAGACTCAGCTTGAGGGGCTCAGTCTAAAGGGCAAGTTGGACAAGTGTCACGGAGATGGTGGTGCAGGAGAACAAGTATGGGCTTTGGGACACAATAGGTGTAGTTCTAGGATAGCTGAACATAGGGATCAAACAAAAAAGTAAGAAAAGAAAGAAATTTAGAACTGCTCCATTTACTTTATTAATATGATTACAAGATAAATCCAGTGGCTGCCAATGCAGATGTCAGAGCTGAGTTTAGAGCATAATCTAGCACATTAAATCTTAGCGCCAGCTGTAGGTGTCTCTCCATGGTCATCCCAATGACACTTCTAGTTGTCTAGCAATACCTGTTCATATTTGCATTAATAATTCCATAACTTCCCTACAGGCAAGCTACTGCTTGTGGTAGGTTTGGTCTTCATCTCATAGACAACAGACTCAGAGTTTGATTCTCATCTTAGGGTGGTGGCTTAACTTTAAAATGGCCCTTCAGGGCAGTTAACCTAGTATTCACCCATGAACCTAAAGGATTTCCCCCTAGATTTAATAAATTCCATGTAGGCATAATGTAGAGCCTACATGGAATGTTACCATGTCCATGTGCATGGTTTCCCCTTGGCAGCACATCATATATATTAATCATGGCTCATTATTGAGGGAGAGCTGTGGGACATGGTTATTGAATCAGTGTAGGGGGTATGGTGTAACTGTGTACACAGATGATTAACACACACCCTGCAGTGTCCATTTGGAGTATAGTAATGTAATTTAATTTTTTTTCTTTTTCTTAAAAATCATGTTTGCATGGTGTGGCTAATTGGTGCTGAGACACCAGACATCTAAAAATAGAAACTGAATGTTTTTAATTATTTATCTAAAGGTCAAGTTTAAGTGTAGCTGACTGGGTTTGCATTGTGTGGCACAGTGCTCAGCACTGCTTAAAGGTAGCTCAGAGGTATATGTAAAGTATAGCAAAATTCCAGAAATCCACATAGCTAAATAGGTAGAGTTATGACCGCATGTGCAGTAGGTGCAGCGTTTGAATACATGAGAGGGCAAGTCAACATTTTTGTTTAAAATAGAAATTATGCTAATTATTTTTAAATACTGGCCTGCTGTGCTCAGCTAAGCTCTGGTAAGACCTGCTAAGCCCTGCTAAGCACCGCATAAACACAATAATAGCTGAAATTGTTTATGCCACTGCTTGGTATCACTAAGCTGGTTTGCATACTGCTAAGCACTGATAAGCGTACAGGTTTCAGCAATGCTCAGGTGTGCTGCACTGGTTTGGGTACTGCCAAGTGATGCACTGCATTTTTAAATATTACCAATGGCATGTAAGGGTGGGAAAATGGGCTATATTAAGCCCAATAGGCAGGAATACAGCATACTCCATTGGAGTTCTGACTCTGAAGGATACAATGGTAGGCATTGGAGAGGGTTCCTGCTTTCAGGCGCAGCATTGGGGCATTTAGGAGTCTATGATCATGGTCGACTCCTTGTTAAAAACCATGAGGATTGGCTGATGCAGGGAAGTTACCAGGGTCCACAGTGCAAGGTGGAGGCCTGGGACTGGCTGGCAAGGGATCTCACCAGTGCAACTGGTATCTCCCGCACAGATGAGCAGTGTCATCACCACCATGATGACCTGAAAAGACAGAAGTTGGCTCTCATGGACACCTGGGTCCAAGAATTCTGAGCTGGGAATGTCCCACATGTATGTAAGTACCATTACCTGTGTTTCACCACTATCTAATCATGAATGTCTGCTAAACTGCAGAGGAGAGGGCTCACAACATTGAGGTGCATGCTGGGCTCTTGGCCAAGTTGCACCATGAGTGTGGTGAGTACAGATTATTTTGCTATCTATAGTCAAAAAAGCAAGAAATAGTAAAGCAGTAACTGTGATTAGCTACACACAGTAAAGATTGTATTGCAATGAATGTGGACAGCTATACTGCAAGAAGTGCATACTGCCAACTGTAGTGCCATATGCAGGGAAGATTAAAGCATTAATAGTAATAAAGTATATGCAATAAAAGTTTGTAGTGCAATAACTGTGGAATTACAGCTGTGTTGAAACACCTGCATAATGACAACTGTTGCGCAATAAAAACATGAAATTGTAGCAGTAAGTGATTGAAGGTTTCCTTAATAAAGTCTGTTGTGCAATGACTGTGGAAGTAGGACTGTTTTCCAAGAAGTCAGTTATTAAAACTGTTCTGCAATAAAAACATGAAATAGTATCAGTATCTGCATGAAGGTATGTCTAATAAAGTCTGTTGTGCAATAGGGCTATTTTGCAAGAAATCAATTATTGCAACTGTTCTGCAATAAAAACACAAAATACTATCAGTATCTGCATGAAGGTTTGTCTAATAAAGTCTGTTGTGCTATAAATGTAGGTTCAGAGTTGTTTTATAAGAAATCACTTATGACAATTGTTCTGCAATGACACATGGAGCATCAGCAATAACACTAGGGTAGATGTGTACAGCAGGATTGTCTTGTATTCTCAATTGCATGGCAGCTACACACATTCAGGCTGTGAGGTACAGTGGTGCAGTCAGGTATAACAGTTTACTAGTTGTAGACTGCAAATAATAACCCATTATCGGATATCGGTTGTTGACTTCACAGATATTTCATAAGTTCATAGGTTCATAGGTAGGTACTAGGCTATCTGCCTGAGGGCATTTATAAGCCTAGCCAGAGTGTGTCAGATTTTGCTGCCCCATTGGTTAATTAACTGAGCCTCTGTCAAGAAGAGCCAATGAAGTGATCCCAGGGGTGTATTTTCTGTTACCCATCCACTTGTCAAGGTTTCTCTTGAAGAGTGTTAGTGAGGGGCTCTGTCTAATGTAGTTAGGAATTTTGTTCCAAAGCATGGGGAGTCTCTGTGACAGGAATCTATCCCTCCAGCATGTTCTATTTATTGTTGTGGTGAGGTTTAGGTCACTAGAGCGAGTGGCTCGCAGTGACTTGGATTTCTTTAGGTGGAGCATGTCCATCAGTTCTGAGTTGGACATGGCTTTGTAAGTCAGGCAGAGATCACCTCTGAGTAAGCGATATGCCACTGAGTACAGCTGGAGTTTTTCCAGTCGGGCTGCATAGGACATATGTTTGAGACCAGTAATCCTCTTGGTGAGGTACTTTTGTGGTCTTTCCAGCTGTTGGAAGTGTCTTGTGTGGTACATCCCAAGTGGGGCATTGTACTCTATGATGGATCTGATGAGTGATGAGTTGAGGGGCACTATAACCTCTTTATTTCTAGATGTGAACCCTTTAGTAATTAGATGGGCCACATAGAATGATTTCCTAACTACTTTGGCACTATGATTGTCAAAGGAGAGATTACTATCTAGCTGGGTCCACAGATCTCTTATTACCTCTTCTATATTAAGGGGCTGCCACCTATGTGGTAATTCATGGGTGTTTTGTTTTTCCCAAATGGGATGACTATGCATTTTTTGGCATTTAGCTTGAGACCATGACTTTGACACCAGGTGTCCGTCTCAGTAAGGCCCTTTTGGAGAATGTCCGTGTCAGCCAGAGAGTCAATTATGGCTCCCAGTTTGCAGTCATCGGCGAACTTGGTTATCCATAGTCCTCCTGTGTTTGCCTGTACTTCTGAGAAGTATATGCCGAGCAGTAGGGGTCCCAGGACTGAGCCTTGTGGGACACCACTTGTGACTGGTTTAGAGTCAGACCTGGAGCCCGCTATTCTTACCGTGTGAGTTCTGTCTGTAAGCCAGTTGGCAACCCATCTCGTGACATAGGGGTTTATGTTCAGGATGGTGAGTTTTTCTATAATTCCTGAGTGGGGAATGGTGTCAAAAGCCTTGGCAAGGTCAAAGTGGGCTGTGTGAACCACCTTCCCTTCATCTATGGCCTTGATGACTGTCTCGAAGAAGTCAACCAGGTTTAGTAGGCATGATCTGCCCTTAACAAAGCCAAACTGGGTCGGGTCAAGTGTTTAGAGGTTCCCAATGTCTTTGTTAATGAGTTCCATGATGATGTGCTCCATAGCTTTGCAGACCAGGCTTGTCAGGCTTATGGGATGATAGTTACCAGGGTCAGTTGTGGCCCCTCCTTTGTGGAGCGGAATAACCGTTGCTGTGCGTCATTCTATGGGCACATAGTCTGTGGAGAGGCTGAGGTTGAACAGTGTGTTTAGGTGGGAGGTTCATTCATTCTGTAGTTCGTGCAAGACACAGCCTGGGACACCATCTGGCCCCACTGATGCTGTGCTTTTGTCTTTTGAAAGGGCTGTTTTCACCTGTGTGTCTGTGATTTCTGGGACACTACACTTTTCTGTTATTGTTGTGGGCCCTTTTGGGGGTGAGACGGGGGTGAAATTTGCACTGAAGCTATCTGCCAGGATGTTAGCAATATCAATGGGTTCAGTATATTTTGTGCTATTTTGCACTAGCTCAGAGCATATCTGCGAGTTGCCACTTAGATTCTTGACATAGCTAAAGAAGGCTTTGTGTTTATCTTTCGAATCCTTGGCTATTTTTCTTTCAAAGTTAGCCTTGGAGGATTTTATGAAGGACCTTAGTTTCTTACTGATACTGATCAGGGATGTCTTTCCTTCTTGGGATTTGCTTTTTTTCTGAACTAGTTTCCTCCTTCTGTTGTATAGCATGTTTATGGCAGGGATCCACCAGACTGGTTTTCTTCTCTTAGGGGAGAGAGTCTTGGTTTTGCTATTGATGGCACAATCCATGCATTCTTGTAGGTGCTCATAGAGTGCATTTGTAAAGGTTCCTGCATCTTGGACACTGTTATCCTTTAGCGTGGGGGCTGTGAAACTTACCACCTCTGTCTTAAGTAAGGTGAAGTTTGCTATAGAAAATGTTTTCACTGAGGTTTCCTTGGTTGGAGGTGGTGGTGTGGTTTGGACATCCAGAGTGATTAGTTTATGGTCTGATCTAACCAGTGATGGGTTGACCTTTGGTGTGGAACACCTATCGCCCATGTTGGTGATGACCAGGTCCAATATGTTTTCACCTCTGGTAGGGGAGTTTACCAGCTGATCCAGGACATTTGAGTTGATAAATTCCAGGAAGCGCTGGACCTGGGAGTTTGTACTTGAGTAGTTTTCCCAGTTAACGGTAGGGTAATTGAAATTGCCCAATATCTGGGTGTTCGGTAGGAACTTCATGTTTTCCAGTGTCTCCATAAAGGCGGAGTGGTGGTCCTGGGTCATGGAGGGTGATCTGTAGCAGGTCACAATTTGCATTGCAGATTTGCCTGATGTTAGTTGCACATGGATGATCTCGGATGTATCATGCTGCGCCACTAACCTGGAGGTATAGGTATCCTTGATGAATATGGACACACCCCCTCCTTTTGTGTTTCGGTCCATGTTCTGTGGCTGAAATGTGTGGTATGAGTTGTAACCCAGTAGTGCTGGGGTGCTCTGTTGAGCCTTGAACCAGGTTTCAGTTACTGCACAGATGTCGACGTTCTCCATACTGAGGAGTGCTTTGAGCGCGTGCATTTTGAGATTTAAACTCCTGGCGTTGAGTAGCATAAACCTCATTTTTTTTATTTGTACTGTTTACGGAGGTGGTTTTGACTTTTGAACCTTCAGTATACTAACAATGTAATGTGTACACCTGAATTCTAAGTAGTAATATATACTTTACCTAGTATCTCTGTCATGCTTGAATGTCATGCATGTGTATTCAGCTGTCACTGCAGTCAAGTATAAAACTGTTCCACTATTAGCAGGTCATATTCTGGTGCCAGGTGAGCTCTAGGCAAATATTAGTGAGTTAGTAATCAGCAGTGACTCAGTAGCTCAGCTTGCTAAATGCTGTGTATGAAGTACATTATTGCCACACACAGACCAGGGTTCAAATACACTGGTATGTAGATCTAAGTATTACAGTATCAGTGATGTAATATTTACAGATATTCTCTCCACAGGAACTACAGGTAAATGGGTGAGGTAGCCCATATTATGAGTGCATTATTGTGTTTTTTTATGTCACAGACTGTTACAGTCATTACCAGAAATATGAAAAAACAGCAAAAATACACAGGAAATAAGTGTAATAATAATAAAATAAAATAAATAAAATGTGCAAGCTCTGGTATGGCTGCATGCCTAGAGTGTATGTTAAAGGTTTCTGCAGTCATTTAATACAGTTGATGCAGACATCTGCTGCAGTCACTGTTATTGGGTTCTATCCCCATGTCTACCATGCAAGGTATAATAGTTATTTACTGTCTGTACTGTATACATACATGTCTCTCAAGTGTCATGCTGCTGCAATGTTTTGTGTCACACAGCACCGTGCAAACCCTCTTAAATGAGCTTTAAAGTGCCTTAATAATCCTATGTGTTTCTCACATTGTCAGGCACATGTATAAAATAATCTCCCCTGCCCTGTTTCGAACCAGTGCTCCTGTTAACTACAGCTTCCTGTACTAACCCAGTGAGCCAAACAGATCTTAATTAAAATACATTGTTTGCAGCAATAAATACTGATTGCCACTGATGGAGTGAAATCAAACCTGATGTGACAAATGGGAGTGTACCTGGGACTCTGATGGAGAAATACACCAGTAGACAGCCAAATAAATAATAATGGCAGTACATGAGGTCTGGGATAGCAGGTAAATGTTCCCTTTTGCCTGTAACATCTTGAAAAACACAACTGTTAAGGCATCAGTCTCAGAGTACATACGCTCAAATGGGACCCTGCTGCAGAACAACTGTCTTTGAAAGCCATATATATACTGATGGATGGAGACAATGTGTGTCATAGCCTGTATGTCAGCACATATATCTGGCAAATATCCCTGCTGCAGCACTAGCTCAGTCTGTTAAATGCCTTGCATACAGAGCATTTTGCTACACACAGTCCTGGTTTCAAATTGAGTGTGTTGCACTTCAGTGTTATTGTTGTGAACATAGCAAGTAATGACTCTGTTGCCACAGTTAAACGTACAACTTGCAGGCCTCCAAAGTGTTCACTCCCCCATTGAGTCCTAGGCTGCAGCCTGGAGCATAAATGACTGTATGTTAATGTAGCTGCTACAGACTGACCATATATCCCAACCCCCATAACAAGGGATCTGGACACAACCAGACATAAAGGGGGGCAAAGGCCCAGAAATAGGTACATGTTTCATAGTTTGCCCCTACAAAGATAGTAAGATGATATAATAGTAGCTACTGAATTACCATGCATATTCTGATGGTTATGATGTGTGACACACACGTCTCTCTTGCTCTTCTGACCTCAACCCACAATGTTGGCCAGTGACCTGCCAGATGACCACACTGTCATGGGACAGTGACTAGACATATGAGGCAGAACTGTAGACATACTTCATATATCTCTACAGTGGACAGTATTTGTACATACCCTCTGTGATGCTGTAGTCTTCACACCTCAGTAATGTTCATCTCAATAACTAAAAAGGGGCGAAGGCCTACATGAAGGCCTTATATATTGCACTGTGGTGCCATATCATTGGCTAATGATAGTGCAGTTCAGCTGTTTTGGATGCAATTAGCAATTCTGAGGCACAGATTGGTATAGGCAGTTACCTGTTAATGCGCATTACCTACAAAAGGCAAGCAACTGCTTATGAGGGACAGGTCTGTATGTGGTTTTACTCACACAGACAGTGTATGTGCAACATATTTGCAGAGGAATGCTTCAATAAAAGGAATACATCACTCTACAGGTATGTACTACATTTCCCCATAAAAAGGGATGCAGATGGGAGGATGGAGGCATGGGGAATAAAGATTAAAACAATAGGCTTGTATTAGATCTATGAAAATGAGATGTCAGTGATACTCTGTTGTCCAACACCTGCAGGCATGCCTCTCAATTGTCCCTGCTTTGAATCACATCACTGCTCTGTCCCTGTCAATCCCTCCTACAACAATCAGCTGTTGTAGTAAAGACAGTGGATTACATGTAAAACATATAGTCATAATAACTAAGGGTGCACACTCTGTAATTTCAAATGATGTACTGTAATTCACCAGCTCTCAGTCTGTCAATATCACACATAAATAGTACTAACAGTGTAAAAGTGTTCCTGAATTTCCCTGATGTACTCTGGTTAAGTCCCTGTTTCATGGACATTCGTCCCTGTCTGCCTGAGAGCTATGCCTAACATAGATCTCAACCTCCTACAGTAAGAAATCATGACAAATCCATATGTAATGGGGGGACAAAGGGCAAAACTCAGTGACAGAGTATACATATTGGCCTTACAAAGTAAGAATGTGATTAGAGTAACAGATAATACTGTAGCATAAGTGTTGACTGAGGGGTCTGATGGGTGACAGATTCTGTGTCAGTTTTCTGACAGCAACCATCAATCAGTGGACAACCATTTGTCAGACATGCACAAGTTTGTGCAAGCAGGACCACAGCTATGAGGCAGACATGGTGACATTCTGCAAACATCTGCATAGTTGAGAGGTATGATGTCTATAGGTAACACATACAACAACAGGTTTCCATTGCTGTCTGTCATTTTGACACACTGGTGTGGCTGGCCTGTCCCCATATAGTTGTTGGAATCGCACACTGCTAGTTGTCTGACAGTGGTCCTGTCACATATTACTGGGGATTTGCCCATAGGGGACACACCACAGTACACTGCAGTGATGGCTGTAGAGACATACAGTAGAATTTGTCACAGTGCATAAGGACATTACCCAGTAGTGCTACTATCTTGCTGAAAGCCACACGTGTGTTGCTAAACTATAGGCTACAACATGTGAGGGAGCAGTGGATAGTGCAGGCCATTATGGGTGTGTAGGGTCTGTACATAGTAGACATCCACGTATCTGGTCCTGTAATGTGCTCTCCTCTTGTTGTCTTGCAGGAACAATGTACTGACGGAGACATCCTCCATTTTCATCTGCAGAAAATGACGCTATACTGGATGCCCTCAGACTCAACCATCACATCCTGCTGTCAAGGGGTTGCCACAATCATGTACAGTGGGCAGCATTGTGGACCAATCTTGTGAGGGGTGTTCATGATTGTGGCAAACAGGACAGGACCTACGAGCAGGTTCAACACCGGGCCACAGACATGGTCAATGCCACACATCAAAGGGCAGCTGCTGTTGCCAGGGATTGTGCTGCCACCAGTGGAGTGTCTGCAACAGAACAACTACTCTCAGCCACAGAAGAATTCTTGGTGAACCTAGGATTAACCCACAGCTCCCAGCCAAGCATTACGCCATGCATGCTGGAGGTGGGTGCTACAGCGTCCACATCAGAAGAGCATGCAGGTTAACTGTGTTCACCAGTATAATACATTAGCAGTCATTGTGGCAGGCTCTACAGACCAGTACATGGGCATTAGGTCTATCTGCATTGGACGGGGGTTGACTTCTGCCCACAGTTGTGCACACATACTCAGAATGTTACAAATATAGCCAGTATCACATTAGCTACTGTACATGTGGATATATGCACATATGACCTTGTAACAGTGCAACATTTGGTGTTGCTGACAATACCTGTCCCTCACGTTTTCACAGGTATGTCAAGTGTGGTGTGAGCTCATGGTTCTGTACCTGGTAAGTGTGATGCTGTTGTTTTTCCAGATCAGATATACCTTATGAATGTCAAGGGCTGCCATTTTGCCTTTTCCACAACTGTTGTGTGCTAGAATAGAATAATTGTATGATCCAGTTTTGAGCAGTTAACTACAGTGTATAGCCTAGGGAATGACAGGTGTATATTTGCACAAACATTAACATGTTTGCACTTATAGTTATGAGCAACTACACAGCCTGCTATACATGAGGCAATTACTCCAATATGCCCATTCAAACACAATAGGGAGACCGTACATACATGAGACAGTGCTACTACAACTGGCATATCATTGTCAAGATAGGTGTACTGGGTTTTATGTGTAGTTCTGTCACATACACTGTCATATTGCATATCTAGCAGGTGTATTGAACTGGCAACATTATCTGGATGTAGGTGATGTGCATGTTATACAGGGTCTGGGTTGTCTGTGTATGCTGTTGTGAGTGCGTGTGTTGGGCATGGGATCAGAGATGAGAAGATGTGGGACATGTAATGCAGTTGTGGATCCACATCTGTATGAGTCTGTGTGGGTTACCATGCATAATAGTGCAGGTGGTAATGTACTGCTTTTGTCTTGCTTCTCACAGGTGAACAGAGGAGTTGGAGTCTATCCCCCTCACAACCTGATGTCATTGTCTCATCAGACTCTGATAATGGTGGTGGCCATAGTGAAGCACATACAGGGTTGTCGGTGGCTGAATCTGTCCCAGAGGTTGACATCTCTCTTTTGTCCCTCCACACAGTCAGTATGCTCACACATCCCCAGTCACCAAAGGCCACAGATATTGGACAGTCAGAGGATGGTAACATAGTACAGGACAGTGTGAGAACTATGGTGTCAGTGAGTGTAGACACTGGCCATAGCCAGAGACCTGGCAAGGACCCACACAGGCAGATTCTTAGGGGTGCTCAAAGGAGGACTGCTGCCCATCTACTTCCTGTTGCAGGTGTCACATCACGGGCCACTTGACACATGTTTCAGGCTGTCATGGAGGCACAAGCATGAGCTGAATGTGGCACCAGGGATGCTTAGGGTTATGGATGCAGCACAGTCTGACACCCTCCACTGCATTGGTGATGCCATGGAATGTTTACTGATGTAGTGGACAGACAGTGGGCTCAGACAGTGTCTGTCTTTGAGCACAAATTGTGCTGGAACATGTGGTTGGGGTTGGGTGTTGGACACGTGGATGTAGGCCAGCTACACCATTTGCTGGAAGTCCACATGGCCATGCATACTCATGTTCCAGTAGTGGCAGCACCTCCAGCGCTACAGAGGGAGGTGTGCTGTCCACACCATGATGTGGCAGGCCATGGCCATGTGGTCCTGGGCAGTCCTGTCAGGAACACAGGCACAGTAGACAGCAGTCACTGTCAGGTGCTAGCACCACATATGACCTTGGACATGGCGCTTCCCGTACTACTCATGGAGAAGCCAATTCCCATGTTCATTACTGGAGATGGTGAAGTGTCCACTCAACCATGTATGGTCCACAGCTATCCATCATATGCATGTGTAGGGCTAGCACTGAGCTTGACTGTGTCCATGCACACACTCCAACACTGCAGTCACATGCAGGTTACATACAGACACACACACAGCACCTCTGCATTGCCCATGTCACCATCACCCTTTCTTGACTCACACTCATGCTGTCAACTATTTTCCACAGCCTAGTCCTCCAGCACCCCCACACCACATGCTGTGTATGTGATGATACCTGTGCCACATTTCTGACATCCATGCCATTGATATGGGAACCTGCATATATGTGTCTGATGTACATGGTGACTATATACCTTACCATGTTTTCTGTAGTACAGTGGTGTTATTCCATGGCAGTTGTTGTGGGCCATGTCAGGTAGTGTATGCTGGCATGTGTCAGGACTACACATCAAATGTGCATCTTTTTGCCTGATGGTACAGTGGTGGTAGTGTTACACAATGATAGGTGTGTAATGGAGATGCATATGTTTTTGTCCCAGGAGTGCGAGCAGTGAAACTATGAATACATGGTGGCAATACAGTGGCACAGGATGGCAAGGCAGCACAGCAGAGATATGACTTCAAGTTGTGCCAGTATATGTGCATAGCTCCCTGGATGCATCTGTGTAGAACAGTGTGTCAGGGACAATGGGGACAGTCAGCGTCATCATACTTTCATACCCTGTGACACACTCTGCTACCCTTGATGCATGTCACCTGGGTAGTCTGCATGTACAACTGTAGATGGTGGAGGACATCAACTATGCCTAGGTAGGTGGGGGCAATTTAGGGCCAGCAGCTAGTCACAGGGCCATAAAATGCATAACCAATGCACAGGGGTAGGCCCCATCTGCATGTCTCTAATGCTGTCAGGTGACATATTTACTTACACACACAAGTTGGATAGTGTGGGATTAGAACCCATGCCTATTTAGTATTAGGCAGTATAGCTCACAGTACTTATCACATGCCCCACACTGTCTATCTAGGAGCACACTGTCAACCAGTGCTCTTAAGGTAGATGAAATCAACAGGCCTTGTAAGGGAGGCCAATGTTGAGGCCAGCAGCTAGTCAGTGGGCATAAAATGCATAACCATTGTACAGAAGTAGCCCATAGGAGGTTGTCTGACAAACTGCATGGGGATATATTTACACACACAAGTTGGATTATGTGTGATTAGCACCCCTATCAATCTAGATAGTACACACTAGAGTGTGTAGTGCTTACCGCATGTACCGCAGAGTTTATCTGTTGTTAGGTAGTCAGTCAGTGCTCTTATGGTGGATGACATCTGCAGGCCTTGTAGAGAAGGGAATGTAGAGGCCGCAACCAGTCACAAGGCCATAAAATGCATACCATTGCACAGAGACAGGCCATATGGGCATGTCCATAGTGCTGTGAGGTGATATATTGAGACACACACACACACACACACACACACACACACACACACACACACACACACACACACACACACAGTTGGAGGATGTGCAGTTAGAACTCCTACCTATCAAGTATTACACACTACAGCTTACAGTACCTATTGCACATGCCACAGGTTATGTCTGTTGTACATGTTGATGCAGGCAGAGTACTTGTGGAGTATGCAAAGTGGCCTTGTGTTCTAGAGCATGTGTTACCTGCAGAGTAATACTGCCTGGTACTGTTATCTGTTATTGTATATAATGTCCTAGGGGTGGTATACCTGGTAATATCCCTGCTATGTGTGTACACGTATCAGTTGGCCCATATGTGGTTGTTTGATAGGCAGACATGTGGCCAGGGACAATATGGCCTGTCCAAGGACTACATTGCACCTATTGCATATTACACCACCTGTGTACCTATGTCTGTCTGCAGGATGACAGCGCACAGGCTAAGGGGTCTGTGAGTGGGTGGATTATGTACTGTTGCAGGCTTGGTCTGGTGCCATCAGACAGCTGTTATGATGTATATATGCAGATAACCCCAGCATTCAGGGGTATGTGGGAACATTCATACATCCCTGCCCATATCTATATCAATGCTGTATAACAGGGTTGTCTCTTAAATGTAGTTGTGTATGTCAGTAATGTAAATGTGTTCTGTAGAAGTATGTGGAGAGTATGTATCAGTGTACTTTATATAGCTATATATACATCTCGTTAGCGTATATATAAATATATATGCAACATACTGATAGGGACACTAATCAAATGTGAGGGGGATAGGGGGAGACAGAAGATATGTAAACATAGATGTATGTCTGCAGAGACAGATTTCCATATAGCAGGTCTTTGGGCGGTAGAGGTAACAGACTTGGGCTCAAGTTAGCTAAGTGTAGGAGCATGCCCAGTGTGATTGTCAGTATATATAAGGTGACTCTAGGCCACAGCTACCTGTACTCCAGTCTGGGATTATTTTGTGCTGCAGGCCACTGGCTGCTGCACTTGTTACTACAATACTGCAGTAGCCTGATATTATCCACGGCATTCCCTGACTGTTTGCTGACCTTAATATGTGACTCAAAATTTAGAACTGTAGAGAGCTTCACAGACAGACTAGGTCTACAAGAGGATAGTGAGACCAGCTATGTTATATGGGTTGGAGACAGTGGCATTGACAAAAAGGCAGGAGTCAGAGCTAGACGTGGCAGAGTTAAAGATGTTAAGATTTGCACTGGGTGTGACGAGGGTGGACAGGATTAGGAATAAATATATTAGAGGGTCAGCCCAGGTTGGAAGGTTTGGAGACAAAGCCAGAGAGGCAAGATTACATTGGTTTGGACATGTGCTGAGGAAGGATGCAGAGTATATTGGGAAAAAGATGCTAAGGATGAAGCTGCATAACAGGAAAAGAGGAAGGCCTAAGATAAGGTTTATGGACGTGGTGTGACAGAGCAAGATGCAGAGGACAAGAAGAAATGGAAACAGATGATCTGCTGTGGCAACCCCTAACGGGAGCAGCCAAAAGAAGAAGAAGAGAGCTTCACAGACTGTCCATACTCTTGCTGAATATGTTTGGCCTGTTTCACATAACACTGTAGTTTTCTGGCAAGTTAGTAAGACTGAAGTAAACTTATACTGACAGATATTTAAGTTTCAGACTCCATGCACAGGAAGAGAGTCATGCGAATGCAGAACCTGTTATTCCACATTCTACACTTGTAGGAGCAATTATTTAAAACATTTCCCAAGTTGTGGGCCTTGGTTCCACTTTTATTCACTTTATTTCAACAGATTTCCTGCTGTCAGAGGTTGAGAAGTATGTTTGCAACTGGGGTACATGGTGAAATACCACACACAGGGTGACAGTCTGCATACCTCTCTCTGTACATGTTTTTGTGGACTGTCCAGCATTTTGCCCCATATCTCTGCTCTGTTCCTCATATATTTGTGGTTTCCCGGTGCTATACTGTACATTGGTTGCTGACTTATTGCACCTACTGACACATTTAACTGATGGACTTTACATCCTGCAGCTAACCTGACCTGTTGCAGCCTGCTGTTAAACTAGCCACCTGCTAGGTTACTCAGGGCACGTATAATGTCTGTCTGTAGGTATGGCCTTTGTGCCCCCATTCACTCTGGCTTTGTCCAACCTTCTTGCAGTAACATATTGAGTGTTTCTGACAGTTAGTGGGACTATGACCATATGTGTACCTCACACACAAAAGATGTTGGAGCCTGCCAGATGCAAACCATCAACACTATCACACATGCTACTGTCCCTAGTACACTGAGCCACACCAGCTGCCAGAGAGAGAGAAGTTTCCTCCCTCACACTATCAGCAAGATTGGGGAATTTTCTGGTCTGCTGGTATATCATTGCAGACTTACTGTTACAGCAGTTGTATGGGGGTGGGGGAATGTCCAGCCTATGCTCTGCATGCATAGACAGTTGTGTGACTATCTTGTGACCCCACTGTTTGGCATCTCCTTGGACTACTGTCATGGAGTTTCCAGCTATGTGGCCTAGTGACTACTATGGGGTGCATACTAGTGAACAGAGTACCTGTTGTCCCAAGTGTCTGTTAGATCTGTACAAGTAGCCCAGTATCCCACTACAGATCTCTGCAAGTAGCCCAGTAGCACACTACATATAGCCCGCTATATTCCCTGGCATACATGCGGCAGATCCATATGTATGCCACATATTATAGTACCCCGTACAAATGGTGTACAGGAGAGTGACTTAGTTTGTGAATTCAGCAGTTGACAGACCTGTAGATTGAGGCTGACTCTGATGCAGGCTGTCTACAGACAATACATGGTAAGGTACAGATTGTGTGGCCTGGCTGGCATCATTTTTATTGATATGCATGGGAGTTGGAGTATGGTGTGAGTCCCTATGGCCCTAGGTTGTCAGTGCATGTGCTATGCATTGTCTCTTTGCCAAGCCAGAGCATATTGGACATGCCTATGTCTACTTACAGGGACATCCTCAAGGGGTTCCTCCTCTGAGTCCCCCTGTGGGTGCAGCTGTGGTAACCTAGGCACTGGTGGGGGGCTGTGTATCCCTTTTCTTTGTTGATCCTGCTGCAGTTGTTTCCACCGGATCATATTGTGTAGGCCGGCACATACTGTGAACATCTGTGCACATGTGGCTGGACAGTACTGCAAGGCTGCACCAGATATTTTGAAGCTCTGGAACCGTGACTTTAACAGCCCAAACACATGCTCTATGATGTTCCTGATTTGTGCATGTGCCTCATTATGACATTCTTTGTTGGTTGTGTGTGCATTTCTGATGGGTGTCATCATCCACAGTTCCAGTGCATAGCCAGCATCCCCATGTAAATGGCCATGTGGTATATCCCACTTAGCAAACATCTGGTACAGCTGTGATGCATGCCAGATATGGGAGTCATGATAAGTGCCAGGGCTGCCAGCACACACCTTCATGATTATGCCCTGGGCATTGCACACAACCTAGCAGTTGATGGCATGATACCCATTGTAGTTGATGTAGATTCTATCCTCTTCACTGGGTGGGGCCTTGATGTGTACATGAATGTAGTCTATGGAACCCAGTTCCTCATTGTAGTGTACTACACAGTAGAAGAGTCGCATACTGCTGGCCCTCTCCTCAGGGGTGTGGGGAAGATAAATGTGCTCACTGGCATGTGGTAGCATGGCATCCAGGAACTTGTGGTAGCCTGGAAGCAGATGCTTGTGAGACCCCCATCATGTCCCCAGTTGGTGTTTGGAAAGTACCTGTAGCTAGTGTACAAAGGGCTACACATACGTTTGTTCCTACTGGGATGGATTCCCCTCTGTTGGCTCTGGGTCTAAGTTGAGGGGAGCAGAGCTCATTGAGTTGTTTTATTATGTCCCTGTCCACCCTGTAGTGCTCTACAATCTCCAGCTCATATAGCTTCTGGTAGGTTACCCAGGGCCAGAACACTCTCTCCTTCTGAGTCTAGGCCTATGGTCAGCATCAGCAGCAGCTGCATTGACCTCAGCATCTAGCACATACATATGTAGCAGACCTGCAGCAGCCCCTAGCATTCTGTAGGTTAAAATCCCCAAGTCTGTACTCCAGTGGTGTAGAGTATGGGGGAAAATCAGATTGTAGGGCATATGCATGCCTTATAGTGCTCTGCTGTAGGTGTACTCTTTGTGATTGGCTAGCTATGATGCATTCCACCTGCCAAGTACATCATTAAGGGACTTAATGGCCCTAGTTTAAGTGAAACAGGGCTCACCAGTCATTAGTATCTCATTGACTTTCTCAGCCATTTTTTTTTTGACAGCCTTCCTCGCTGATCACTGCAGCATGCCACACAAACCCACGCCACAAAGATAAACAAAGCTCAGCAGTCAGTAGATACACCCCCATGGCAGGTCATGCTTAGCATGGTTGTGCACCATGCAAACATGCTCATATATGCTCAAACCTGCTGAAACACATGTCGCTAAGGTAAACAAAGCTTAGCAGCCACCAGGCACCCCTTGCTGAGTAGAGTGTGGGCCATGCAAGCAGGTGCTGCTGAGCTGCAATGAACTTAAAAGTTTGCGGATACACCCCCTTTTGATGTCAGCTACCTCTTCTATAGACACCAACATGGTTCTGTGTCTACACGGATGGGATCTGCAGACACAGATACCCATTTGTGCTATTCATTAACCCCAGCTCATTTGCATACAGATCCATGCACAGTACCTAGTAACTACACGGATTCAGGCCCTGCCTCGTTAGCAACCACAACAGTCCTACATTGTACATACTCCACACAGGGTCCTCTAATGCATTACTGTTACGCACTCACAAATTTTTGTTTTTACAATATTTTTAAAATTTTTTTTCCATAACAGGATGTTTGCTCACTGTGGCACAAACATATCCGAAATATTAAAAAAAAATATATTTGATATTATTTTCCATACGATTTTGGACACACAGTGGTTACTTTTGCACATATCTGTGTTCTCTATATTATTTCTGCCACTGTAACTCCACATTTACAGCCCCCGGTGTAATTTTTACTTCCTGTACACAGAATTCTTCCGTGTACATTATGGGCACCAACACGGGGTCTGCACGACTGCCTATCTCCTTGCTGGATCATTCTATCTTCCTCATTTGCATGCATTTCACCTGCTTATGAGGTGATTTGCATGCCATGGACACTTCTGTGTTCACACACTCATGCAAGCCCCTCAGCTCCCTTTACTGGATCACACATCTGCTTACTTCCATGTAAGCACCATGCCACTATGCCTACATGGCAAATAAGTCCATGTAGGCTTTATTAAATTCCCCCTTCATCTTAAAGCTATGATAAGTAACATAGCTACACTGATCCTTGCCTCTCTCTTGTACAACTGAAGAGATATTAACAGTTGTTTGTATACTGTTATCTTAATTTTCATATTTCTATAAATCCTCCAACAACCAAATAAATAAGACAGGACTGCTTAGCCTCATATGAAAGATTACAACTTGATGAACCAAATACTGCTGACAGAACATGCACCAAAAATGGTTGTACAGATATTATAACTTATTTGCAAAACATTGCAAAAATTACATTTGCGGTTTTTCATTGCTTATAAGATATTTTTTAGGGCCTAGACTCTAATGAATGCTACAGCTAAAATAAGAATAGTTGGGTTGAACAGTTTGCCACTATCACTCCAGTTATGCTAGTGAATGTGAAAAAAGTCTATCAGAGCTGGATCTGAGGATGCATTGTATGCCAGGCATAGATAGCCTCACAGGAACCTATAGGAGACACGGTATAGAGGCAGGGCTTTAAGGCAATCCATAACAGACAATGTGTTTATACCTTGGATTCTCTTGGTAAGGAACCTTTGTGGACATTACAGTTGTTGCAAATATCTGCTCAGGTACTTGCTGATGGGGGCATTATACTCATCCTTCTCAACATCTCAGTGCAAGAAATCTGGACAAAGCCTAAAATAATGGGGGGAACAAAGGCCCAAAAATAGGGACATATTTTAAATATTGCTCTTGTAAACTTAAAAAGTTGATAGAATAACAAGATTTATGTTAGCATGTATTTTCTGAAGGATATGTAGTCTGAAACTCAACTGCATATAGAAATTTATTGACTTTTGTCCTCAGTAATTTGCCAGAAAACCACAAATTTTATGAGGAACAGATCAAAAATATGACACAAAAACCTGGACATTCTGCAAAAATCTGGACAGTTGAGAGGTATGATTATACTCAATGATGGGTCTGATAAGGTCCACAAAAAGGTTTACTGTGAATTTTTTGGACCTGGATGCCATGCCCATACTTATAGGTTGAGTGACATACAATGATTTTCTTACTACCTTGGGCCCATGTTGGTAAAAGGCTGGATTATTGTCTATATATGTTCCCAGATCCCTGATTAATGGGTGAAATCTTAGGGGTGTCTTATTGATGGAGTAATTAGCCTGGGTGATAGTTTTCCCAAAAGGCAGTATAATACATTTCTTAATGCTGAAGTTCACCAGTCATTTGTCTGTGTTAGACCCTTTTGAAAGATGTTTGTGTCATGAAAGAATTTCTGATAGCTTACAATTTGTGGTCATCTATGAACTTGGTCAGGCAAAGGCCCTTAACATTAGCCTGTACCTCAGAGAAGTAGATGCCAAATAGGAGTGATCCCAGCATAGAGCCCTGATGTATTCAACTGATTACCGGTCTGTTAGTGGAGGTGGTATCATCAATCCTGATTTTCTGGGTCCTGTCTGTGATCCAGCTGGCAAACTAATGAGTTATGTGGGGGTTTATGTGTAGTTTGGTGAGTTTATTGACTACCTCCAACTGGTATACTGTATCAAATACCTTAGCCAGGTCCAGGTAGGTGTTATGCACTATTTTTCCCTCATCCATTGCCTTGGTTACCTTGTCAAAGAAGTCCACAAGGTTTTGTAGGCATGACCTTACCTTGACAAAGCCAGGTTTCGGTCCAGTGTCCAAAGGTTGCCTACGTCTTTGTTGATCTTTTCCATGATAATTTGTTCCATGGCTTTGCATATTTGACTAGTCAGATTAATAGGTCTGTAGTTTCTGAGGCTGGTTGATGTTCCATCCTTGTGAAGAGGCATAACCTTTGCAGCCCTCCATTCTCATAGTAGAAAGTCTGTTTTGAGGCTGTATTAATTTAAGTAGTTCTGATAGGACATGTTTCAAGCTATTTTGGAGGCATCCTGGCATATGTTTTGGGCCCACTGAGGCTAAATTTTTGGCCTTAATGAGCACTACCAGGGCCTGCTCCATGTTAATAGTTGGGGGTTATTTCATGGGAGAAGGCATGGGGGGAGTGAGTGTGAAGTTTGAGCTGAATTTGCAAACTAGCAAAATCACTATGTCACTCTGCTTAGTGAAAGTGTTACCATTAACCACTAGTTTGGCACACTGATGTGTGCTCCCTTTGAGGTTTTGGACATAGCTCTAGATGGCCTTGTGGTTATCTTTAGCCTATGATGTTATCTTAACCTCATAGTTGGCCTTCTTGGACTTAATTATTTCTCTTAGTTTCCTGTTTAGCTTAATTAGAGAGCTCCTATCATTATGGTAGATGCACTTCCTGATTTTAGCCATAACTTTTTACTTTTGCTATATACCCTATTAAGGTTAGGATTTCACCAGTGTGTTTTTAGAGTTTGGTTTGGACTTACTTCTAGTAGGTACAGCATACAGCAGCCTCTGTACAGCCATGTACATGGTTATACTTAGTGTCTGTGACCCATTCACATAGGCTGCTGTGAGTACAGGATTGAGAGGGGCACTGAATTTGACAAACCCTCTCTTAATGGGATGTAGTTTGCTTTGGAACAGTTCCTAACTGTTACAGGGTTTGCTGGGGTTACTGTGCTGATTTTTAATTTGAAGGAGACAGCTTTGTGGTCTCTCCTCACCAGTGAGGACATGACACTTGTTGGGGAAGGGGTGTGTAGCACTGTCCCATATTGGTGAGTACCATGTTATTATTTATTTTATTTATTTATTTATTTGTCTTTTGTTAACCGGGTTAGTTGAAACTGGTCTGGTGGCTCATTTTCAGTAGAGACCTGAGGAGAAAAGCTCCACACAAATAAAAATAAAAAACATCAATAACAATAACAAAGTTACAATACAAAGTACTGTGAATATGAATACATAACTACATACATTCATGCCTTAATGGAACTTAACAAAGGATAAAATTCTGCAAAAAGAATAGCTAAAAATACTTGAGGTAGATAGATGGTATAATAATGTGGATTTAAAATAGGGCATCAGAAAAAAGCAAACATAGCCCCAGAAACATCTTTAATGACTAAATCAAGTTGAATAGAGAGGAAGAAGTATTAACTAGAAAGGTTGAAATGGGAGGGGGGTGTTTAGGAGAGTTAAGAGAGTGAAAGAGAACAGTTATAGAAGAGAGGAGGTGGTAAGTATAGTAGCTAAGGAGAGAAGATGAGATTTAAGTACAGTATTGCTTAGTGACATAGCAAAGATACCACAGTTCTAGTTATTATGAAGTTATAGTGAAGTAAGGAGAGGGGGATTGTGATAGTCTAATGATTGGCGGAGTATATGTTAGGTAGGGTGGTGACAGGTGCAGGAGGGAGAGTTAGCAAGGTGTTTTTTTTAATTCTCTTTTGAAATGGATCGAAGATTGGATAGAACATATATTAGCTGGGATTTTGTTTCAAGTTTGAGATATGGACCATTTATAAAGTAATCTGCCTATTGTTTTGTTAGGCCTATACATATCAAGTAGCAGTTGATCAGCAGTATGGAGAGATCATGAAAGTTTGTATAGCAATATGAGAGTGGACAGGAAGGGACAGTCTGCAGGTTTGTATATTAGAGAATGTGTCATCTGTAGTTGAGAAAGTTGGAGAAGTTGAGGGAATTCAAGCCACTGCAGTTGTTTAAGTGCCAGGCAGTGATGTGATTTGTAAGGGAGGTTACAGGCAAATCTGTCTATCTGGTTGTAGATTTGTTCAAGTTTGGTTGAAAGATTTGCTTGGAAGTAGGTGAATATAGGGAAAGCATAAAGTAGGCAAGGGAGGAGGTAGGCTTGAGCCAGTGAAATCCTCGAGGTGATGGATAAGAATTTTTTGTTTCTATACTGCAAGCCAAGTTTTTGATTGGTCTTTTTCAAGGATTGTTGGATATGCTGGTCGAATTTCAATTGATCATCAATAGTAATTCCTAGGAGTTTGGTGTGAGAGTCAGTATGAATGATGGTATTGTCTAGGGAAGAGAGAGTGAAGGAAGTTTTAAGGTTGGACATAGGTTCAGGGAGGAAAAGAAAAAGCTTAGTTTTCTTTGGGTTAAGGATCAGGTGGTTATTGATTAACCTTTGTTCAATGGTATTAAAAGAAGACTGTTTGTGGGAGTGAAGGTCAGTAGGGTTGTTGGAGAGGATAATAAGTGTAGAATCATCAGCGTACTGGATCAGTGATGAGTGGAGCAGGTGGACCATAGATTATTAGTAAAAATATTAAAGAGAAGGGGACCTATAATGGGTCCTTAGAGAGACCCGTTTGGATAGTTAAGAAAGGTGAACATGAGGTCTGCCATCTAACTGATTGCATTCTCTTGTTAAGATAACTAGAGAACCAGAGAGTTGTCAATGTGGAGATATTGAGCTCGGTTAGTTTAGTAAGGAGCTTAGGGTGAGAGACAGTGTTGAATGCTTTGGAGAGGTCAACAAATAGACATGACACCAGTTTATTGTTATCTCTTGCCTCTGCTATAGTCCAGGTAAAGGATAGAATGGACATGGATGTGCTGTGACACGGCCTAAATCCATGTTGGGAGGGGGTGAGGAGGTTTTCCTGGAGTAGATATTTAAGATTTTGTCAATGAATGCATTTCTCTAGAATTTTTGAGAGAGGGGAGAGGATGTCTATGGGTCAGAAATTGAAAGAGTCGGTGGCGTTGCCTCCTTTATGAAGTGGAATTGTATAAAAGGATTTCCAAATTTCAGGGACTGAGGATTCTTTGATAGAATGGTTGATAAGGATTGAGATGGGGTATGCTTTAGAATTGACTGCAAGTTTAAAACATTGTGGGGGTAGGTTGTCGAAGGAGGTAGAGCATAGTTTACATTTCTGGAAAAGGAATTTTATATAGGTTGTGTAAACAGGTTTCATGAAAAAGGCTGAGTGAAGGCAGTTGGTGGAGGGGGTGGGGGTGTGATTGGTTATTGTTGGGGGGAGTTAGTTTGTATGGATAGAGTCTGTGAAGTAATTGTTTAATAGATTGACGGTTTCAAGAGGTGTTTTATTGGGGAAGGGGTTGGGGGTAGAAGGTTTCTCTTGGATATAGAAGATTGTACATGTACCAAAATTTGTTTTGGATTTGAAGTGTGGGTAGACTGGGCTTCTTAATAGAATGTTTTTTGTCACGGATAATAATTTTTTTAGTAAGTTTCTTAGTTATTTTATTTTTTTGAGGAGAGAAGAAGATTTTGACTTTATCCATTGTTCCAGGTTATGTCTCTAAGTTTCATAGTGGAAAGTTTATCTTTAGAAAGCCAGGGTGGATTAGATGTGATCCTAATTTTCCTGATGGGTACTGGAGCATTTACTATATTTTGGAAAATATTGTTAAACTCAAGAACAGCATCATTTAGAAGAAGGTTATACATGTCCAGCATATTTGAACCTGTGGTGGGTTTGCACATTATCTGGTTAGGGGTATTTGTGTTAATAAAGTTCAGGAACCATTGTGCCTGCAAGTATGAGGCAGTGCATGTTTCCCAGTCCACAGAGGAGTAGTTAAAGTCTCCCATGAATACGGTATTTGGTTTAATGGCAGGTGTCTTCAGTAGGTCTAGCTATGAACTATAAGATTCTTGGGACATAGAGGGTGACCTGTAGCTTGCTAGGATATGGTATGGTATGGAACTTTGTCTATGATGATTTGCACATGGAGAAATTCCGGGGCATCATCCTGTTTAACCAATGTTGAGTTATGCTTCTTGTTAATATAGATTGATATTCCTCCACCTTTTGTCCCTGCCTGTGCACATGATCATCTAAATGTGTGGAATGCACTGAAACCTTGCACTATCATGTCTATGTAATGGCACAGATGTCTATATTCTCCAAAGTAAGGAGAGCTTGTAGGGTGTGGAGTTTTTTATTTAGGCTCCCAGGACTGAGCAGTAACACCTTTAATTTTTTTTTTTGGGGGGGTATTTGCTATACCAATAGGTTTGCCAATTTGTCATTTCCTAAAAAGGCTCTAAGGGGGGGGTCAATAAAGTTTTGGCTAATATTCAGAAGCCCAGGGGAGACAGGTGGAAACTACCCATGCAAAGCAATGTGGTTTGTTAGCTATGTCCTCCCATGCTGACAAATATTGAATCTCCCTGGAAAGACATCAGAAACTAAGCCAATTATTTTAGTCAATAATCTTTTGTTCACATTGTAGCATCATCCATGGTGAAGGTAGAATGCAGCTCAATGCAAGGCAGATACCTGCTCAAGACACATACAACAATATCTCTCTCTTCATATAGTCTAGGGAAGTATGTCTTAGATCATTAACTCCCACATGGACTATGATAGAATAACACTTGTCCCTGTGGCATAGTGACTTGAGTGCATGCGTAACTTGGTGGAACCTGGCTTCAGATAAGCAACTAACTATTATCCTTTCCTTGTTCATTCTGGTGAGTGGGGCATCTGTGCATCATACAATGGAGTCCCCTATGACTAAAATCCTGTGTAATATGCTAGCTTGCCTTATACGATTTGCTCTTGGGAATCCACTGGGTGTAGACATACATGTGGTGTTTGGTGTTGCTCTTGGTGAGTGCTTTAGAGACTGCTGAGGATAGGTGTCACCATGTATCGTATTAGGAGGTCTCTGAGGTTTGGGAACTTTGCTTTTTAGTGCCTCAGCATAGGTTGGTCTATGTGTGCAGTGGTACTATGTGTGCTGGATGTAGTGTGTGTCTTCCTGATAATCCTGTTTGTATGCAAGAGTTTTGCTTCTAGTGAAATTGTGTATGTACATCTCTCACATACTGTGTTTGTTTCTTTAAGTTTTAATACTCTAATTATAGGCCCATTGCTCTCTTGTCCCCACTAGCAAAAATCATGGAAAAATGTGTCCAATATCAGTTAATGGACCACCTAATAAAAAATAACATTCTCACTCCCTGTCAACATGGCTTTAGGCCTTTTCATAGCACAACCACCGCTCTCCTCACCTTTACAGACCTTATTAACAAGAACCGAAATAATTGTACCCTGTCTTCAGCTCTCTTCATTGACCTATCTAAAGCCTTCGATATGGTCAACCACTCTATTCTCTTAAAAATTCTTGAATCTCTCTCCTTGGAATCTAAGACTGTCCAATGGTTTTGTTCCTATCTTACAAACAGGAAACAAGCTGTTCTCTGGGATAATAAACTCTCATCCCTTCTCCCAATTTCACTCGGGGTCCCCCAAGGCTCCATTCTTGGACCACTTCTTTTCTCCCTCTTTATTAATGACTTACAAACAGCTATCCCCCAGGCTACTTGTATACAATATGCGGATGATTCCACATTAATTTGCTCTGCTAAATCCATCTCTGAACTTCAAACTATTACTCAAGCTGTTTTCTCTAAAGTTGAAACTTGGTTCTCAAACGCTGCCTACTCCTAAACGCTAAAACCAAACTCCTACTCTTTAAGCCCAGTACCAGATCCCTCTATTAGACTTTACTATCCTATCTAACAATGGAACCATTATATTACCTGACCCCGATACCAAACTGCTAGGTGTCACGATTGACAACAACCTTACCTTTGATTGTCATATCAACAATACCATTAAATCTGTAAACAGGAAACTTGGCTCTCTTTATAGAATTAAAACTTTCTTAACCTCCCAAGCCAAAGCTACTCTTGCCCACTCTCATCTTATCTCGACTCTTCTCTATGCCTCACCAATCTATATGAACCTTAAGAAAAATAATCTCTCAAAATTATGTTCCACGTACAATAATATAGCTAGATTTGTCACTGGTCAACCCTTCAGAACTCACCACTGTCTGAATCTGCAGCAACTTAACTGGCTTGAATTGTCTAACATGCTGCTACAGTCTCAACTGACATTTGTCCAAAAAGCATTCTACCAACCTCAAAACACACCTACACTCTCTAACCTCATAACCCCCTACTCTAATCTGAACTCCCTCCGTTCATCAAGTAAGCTGCTAGTTACCTTAACCAAATCCAATAACCTAGCAGGTGATTCCCTTTTCTCTAACACCATTGGAAAACACTGGAATCAATTACCTACTGAACTTACTTCCATTGCATCTACTGTTCTGTTTAAACAAAAACTTAGAATTTACCTTAAAAGCCACTGGATGTGTCCCTGCTCTAATCCTGACTAAAGTAATTTGCCCCATCTAATCCATTTCTCTCTCCCTACTTTTCTTTCCATCCTGCTTCCTCTCTTTTTCTTTCTATCTCTACCTCTGTGAAGTCCTCCTCTTCATCTATCCTCCTTATGGCTAGAAATCTCTTCCACACTAGTATTTCTCTTTATTCTTGCTCTCTCATTTTTCGCTTCTCTCTCCTTGATCTTTGAGCTCTCTTCTTGGTATTAAAACATGTTAGTTTATTCATCTGGATGTTACTTTTTCCCTAGATTGTCAACTTCCTCTTCTTTCTTTTGACAACTTTCTGTCATTTCTCTTGCCCTGCTCTTACTCTTACTATTCTTGTTTTTAGAAATAGGTAAAAATGTGTATTATGATTTATTTTTTGTGCTTAAAATGTATTTCATTTTTTAAATGTGGAGCTTTTCTCCCCGGGCCTCTGCTGAAAATGGAAATATATCCAGTTGGACTAGCCCGGTCAACAAATGTAAAATAAATAAATAAAATAAATGGTTGTCTGTGAACATGAGGCAACTGCTACATTGTCTCAGGATGCCCATATCTACCAAGCTGGCTACAGTGTTGTTTGGAAATTGTATATCCATATTATCTGAACCTGTATTTGGGTGGGCTACTGTATATCTTGGAGTGGGTTATACAGTGGTCACTGTGACAGGTCTCTAGGGTTTGGCACTAGACTTGGTTAGATTGTGCTAAGATTTGACAGTAGTACTGTTTAATTTTCAAACTAGCTGCTCTAAGCTAGGCTCCACACAATGGCTTTGTTTTAGCTAGAGCAATTTACAAATTTCAGTTCTAATGGAAGTTGTATAGATAAAATTTACTTTGTGGGTGCTTGTGTCTGTATAAGGCACTGCTATCCTCTTGATGTAATAGCATCAAGAAAGATTGTTTGCGAGTGTAATGCTACAACAAAACAACTTATACAAACTATCTTGATAAAGCAGTTTCAAGTGTTTGGGACCTTTATAATGATTCAAAAGCAAAATCAACAAATAAAACAAAAATAAAGCACTAGCACTCTAAATAGTTAATTGAAGTGCAAAACAATGAAATAAATCTCTTACCTGCTAAGGATGGAGCAGGATTAACTTAGGACCCCCTCAGAGTGTGACAAGGGCACCAAGCAGATGAGAGCTTTGGGAAACTGTGCAGGAGACAGTTTGTAATCAGGACAGTTTACTATCCAATTCTCTGTATTTCACTAACTATAAAAGGCAGCCTATATTCAACCAGAAGTGTTTGTTAAACTACATACCTGATTCCAGTGGTGGCTGGTGACTTCAAATTAAGGGGGGGGGCTGCAGGAGACAGATAAATGAGTGGGGCCATCAGGAAGAGGTGTGGCCAACTAGAAAGGAGTGGAGCTATGATAAAAACCGCAAAAACTGGGACTTTAATTAAATTCACTGCCCTGGGTGCCACTGCCAAACCATCATTATGAGAGTCCAATCAAGACAAAATGAACTGTAGAAGAAAAAAAATATTCCAATGCATTGGCTACATGACAGCTTACTCAATATCTAGATGGAAACAGAAAGGTTGCGAGGCATGAAAAAAGTAATACATTACTGGAATGCCAGTCAAAATCAAGTATAAAAAAACAAGCAAAACTCAACTCAAACCACTTCTCCTTGCACTGTAGTTCTAATTATAATTTATATTCAGCTTTATAAAAGTACCAAGTTGACAGTAGCAATCTCTGTGATATCCCCACTTGTAAAAATGTTTCTTATCCAAAAGAGACCTGCTGCCTGACAACAACTATCTACTTGTTTCATGGGGAAAATATGATCAAAGTAAAAAAATGAGCAGCAAACAAGAAACAAGCTCAAGATAAATTGGTTAAAGGATTACTGCACTGATTATGGACCACACATGACAGATTGGCATTCTGTTTAGTTTACGGGTAAAGCCTGCAAAGATGACTGCAAGTCTCCAACAAATGTAATGAGCTTCTGAAAATACTGTAATCCTGTCCTTTATTACAAATACTGTCATATGCATTTCAATACCTAAGGCTTATAAGCTACCTAGTTATGTAAATATCCCCTGCATGGCAACAACAAAAAGGCTGTCAATGTTGGTAATTCATTAACAGTATGCTTATTAAAGCTAATTGCATCTTACAGTCTCAGACAAGCTTACTTGATGGTAATTAAAGCATTACTACTTAAACACAGAGCAACAGGCACTGCAACAACATGCATTTTTTTGAATAAGAAGTATAAATCAATAGTATAAAAATGATAGAAAACCAGAACATTCTGCAAAATCAAGGACAGATGAAAAGCCAGTGTAGTACTTGTGTCTACCTTGGATGGGGGGATAGTCTGCACACTTACACTGCATAACTGCTCTTTGCCTTGCGTGGACACATCCAGAGTCACTACATGGGGGAGTGGGGTGCAATAAGTATGTCACAGTTTGAAATATCTCTGGCTAATGGTGATGGCCCTGACACATTTGTCATACCTCTCAGCCACAGACCAAGAACTCTGGACAAAGCCATAAACAGAAGTGGGACAAAGGCCCAAAAATAAGGACAATTTTTAAATATTGCTCTTATAAACTTAGAAAGATAATAGAATAGTAGGTCTTGCATTACTATGAATTTTTTGAAGGGTATGAAATCTGAAACTCAAATGTCTGTCATTATTTTCTAACTTAAATCTTTAATGATTTGCCACTAATTTGCCAGAAAACCACAATGTTATAAAAATGGACCAAAAATATGATGCAAAAATATAAAATACCCATACAATACAGCTAGGAACATTAGTACTGTTAACTTGAGCAGCTGGCAGAATAATATAGTTTACATGCATTTCTGATATTAAAAGTAATCTATATCTCTGATCATTACAATTATTTATTAATTGTAAACCCTCCATGTTTTCTTCCAAATTTGTCATTTTGCAAAGGGATTAGTAGGTGGAGAGCAACATTTTGAGCCAGAATCAGGATAGTTGAAAGGTTTGGATATACACAGTTCTATAAAGTATTATATTTGAGTGTACTTCTCATCCTCTTAATGCATAAAATCTGGACAAGGCCAAATATATTGGGGAACATACAAAAAGTACTAACAATTGTTCTTGTATAAACTTAGTTGACAGAACAGGTCTTGCTTTAGCATGCATTTTTCTGAAGAGTATGAAGTCTGAAACTCAATGTCTGTCATTATTTAGTGACTTAATTCCTAAAATGATTTGCCAGAAAACCACAAATTTTATGAGGAACAAACCAAAAATAAGAAGCAAAAATCTATTAATTTTGCAAAAATCTGGAGAGTTAATAGGTGTAGTTCAGCCAGGGCTGTCTGAGTTTGCAGCTCTTCACCCCTCACAAAATCATGGTTGAATGTTCTTTGATACACCTTCCTGATTGTTTTAAACTATATTTCTTGTATAATACACTACAGCTGTTAGACGGCATTTTAAATTTATTGTTTTGAACATTTTTCCAGTAAACAATGAAACAAAATGCATGCACCAATAATGACAAAACTGCCAAGTTCAGAACATTTCCATCATAAAAGTCTACTCAAACTTCTACAATCCACCAGTATAAGTAAATATGCGCAATTTCTGAAGAAGTAAAAGTCATCTAAATAATTCCAAATTAAAGAGATCTGTAACTAATGAAGAGGTTGCTGCTAGTAAATAATGTTATATTTCATTGTTTCATCTACAAATAAAGTGCCTGTTGCCATTGAGGAATAAATTGCCTATGTTGCATTGAAAAAATGATAAGTTAGTAATATTGCAATAGGGAATGGATGGCAAACTAATAACAAGTTCATCATTACTAGGTATCTCCACCAAAGAGGACATTCTCAGGACTGCAGCATCCACCAGTACATTGCAATACATCACAGTACAGTAGTAGCAATGCATCTATATACTGTGGGAGTAGAACCCACAGCCTTCTGCATCAAAAGCAAGTATACAACTTGTGCTATTAACAATACAGTCTGACTCAGCATAAGTAGCATTAAACTTCTCTACACGCTCTCAGTTCCTTGGAAAATCCACTCGATACTCAACTGTATCTCTCAACTTTGAAGCACAAGAAATCTGGAAAAAGCAAAAAATTATTGGGGGGGGGGCAAAAGACCAAAATCTAGGGACACATTTTAAACATTGCTTGTATAATCTTGAAAAGTTGCTAGAATAAAATGCTGTGTTACCATCATGCATTTCACTGCCAAGTCTTGAACCCAGGATGCAGTGCACTACAGTCAAAGCAACATACCACTATGCAAAATCAGCTGTTTCTTGAAAAACATATTGACTGAAACCTAAATGGCTATCATTCAGTGAATTCAGTTCTCACTATAGCTCTCAACCTCTTAGTACAAAATACCTAGACAAAGCCAATAATGGGGGAATACAGCCCCAAAAATAGGGACAAATTTCAAATATTGATCTTATAAACAGAAAATTTCTATTATAAAAGGTTTTGTGTTACCATGTACTTTCTGAAGAATATGAAGTCTGAAATTCAAATACGTGTCATTATTTAATTTCACAACAACAAATATATGAGGCAAACATTTCACAAGTGGTGGTGGGAAGTGAAATTCAAGCTCTTGCTACCTGCTCTCAATGTACAGGGTTTGAAGCTAGCCACCAGGTATATTTAATGAGTTCTCTCTAGCCACCAGGTATATTTAACTGGGGCATTTTGCACACACACACACGCACACACGCACACACACAGACACACACACACACACACACACACACACACACACACACACACACACACACACACACACACACACACACACACACACACACCCTACCTGACTAGAAATGTCCCTTGACAAAATCCCAGCTCCATTGCTGCAAGGTTCATCCATCTGCACTAGTCCATTCCTGCACTAAAAAGCCAGCAAGAGCAAAGCAGCCTGAAGCTGCTACCCAGCCTAAAGATGTTGCAGTCTGATCCCCTTCCAGTCTATGCAGTTGTAACTGCATAGACTTCTGTGATCTCTGCTGTTGAATGCAGTCTTCCTAATCCGGACTGTCTCAGCAGCAGTCCAGTTCTATCCCCACCATCTGGAACTAAATCATGTATTTTTCTTATACTCACAAATAAACAATTTCTGACCAATTGCTTTACACAATTCCCTGAATAAGGAAGCATTTTTGTATACTCGTGGCTTTATTCTCTTTCAGATTCAGGTTTTCAAACTTCTGAGTAGACACTACATTATAATCTTACACAGTATCTAGTTTAAATACATTTTGATTACTCATTACAGATTTTTCTGCCAAGGTTTCTGACCACGCCTGTCACAAATTTTGTGTGTCACTCTTGCACATAGTTAACTCTGTGCACACTTTCAACACTTAATGAACCCAGAAACAGATCTTGATTTATGACTCAATTCCAAACTTACACATTCTGTTTACTTTCAAAAGTATTTCTTTCATTTTATTTAAATTATCACAAAGATTTGTCTTGCCACAGCTCCCTACACACTTGACTGATGACTAGACATCTTTTTTTTCCTCAGGCTTATAGCCACAGCTTATGCATTACATCAAAAAAATATTTATTGTGCGGTTCGTGATTCCCATGTCCGGTCTACTCATTTTTCATCCTTTCTACTTCACATGCAGCTTAACACAACTGTAATTCTTCTGTGAAGTCTTTCAACTGTTACAAAATAATATCACTTAGTTTTCTCACATCATTTTATTTAACATTAATAATCTGCCTCTTGTGACCAGCTCCACTACTGCATACAATTCTGTCTAGTACTAATAAACTATGTATCACACCAGACTCAGTCTTTGGCTCAGTTCATTAATTTGATAACATAAGCATCAATAGTCTGTGGGACCTTATGCCTCTGTGAGGAACAGATGGTGGATTTAAAGAAGATTTTTTTCTCAGCTCACAGTAACTTTGAAACTTCTATCTTGTCACTCATTCCCCCTCAAAACTCAGAGGTAATACAATCTTCAAAGTTTCTTCCCGTGCAACATGCAGAAACACACCATATTTTCAAGCTTCAATGTACTGCTCACAACATAGTCTACACTGAATTCTTGGATATGCAATTTTCAAGTCCTAGCCAAGTTTCTTGGAGACTGTAGCTGCACTATTTGTAAATACAAGACAAAAATGACTTTTCTGCAATTACTTACAACACTTTGCAGTATACAGTACTCAAAAATTAACAGACAGTACACACAAGACTGAATACTGCCAACTCCACACTAGCTTCAACTTTGATATGAAAAATAGTGTATAGAAATCTTAATCAAAATATACAGATACAGAATTCTAAATTAGGTTAAGGGCACATACTATTTTAAGACATATATCAACTGCACCTGCCTTTGGCAATCCAAATATAGCAGGAGTTCTTCCCAATATCCTTCATTCAATACAATACATTAACTGGTTGTGACTCTCAACTATGGGATTCCTCCTTGCAGTCTGTGAAATAAACTAGATAAACTATTAACTAATCTTCAGAATGAGATTATATAATTCTAGTTCCTCAAATGTGTAAGTTGTTTATATACATACTGTTAAGAAGAAGTGTTTCTATACATCATTTTATAGCAACACTGTCCTTTCTAACAATTTCTGAACCCATATTAGTTTTTATCCATACAACTCTACATATAAAAATTCTAATCACATGTAAATTTAGTACTCGGGCATGTAAGGCATGTAAGTCATGGGACAATAACATGAAAAAAACTCAAGGGTACAGAGCCTAGTTTGGCACCTGCCTCAGTTTATCTCTTCAGTTCACAAAGAAAGGAACTCTTTCTTTTCCTCTCTGACTCAGTGTGGTGACTGATCACGGATGACTGCAGCTGCTCATGAACAAGGCAAAAGGCAAGCAGCAAGCCGAAAAAAACAAAGTTGTTCTTCTACTTTACTTTCTTTCACCAATGCAAACGGTATCCACTATCCAATCCTCCATAACACACAAGACAAGTACTATGCTTAGTGCTAATGCTACTGATTGTTTCTCACTCTCTTTTTTGAGAAGACAGTGAGAACCAATCAGTAGCAATCCAGCCGTCCACGTCACATACATTCCTGTGGATGTGGCAGTCCGAACCCCCTTCTAATTTACTGTGTGGTTAAACTGCATATACTTCTAGGTATCACATTGAGGCCTTCTCTTTAATCTGTACTGCTTTTACAGCAGTCTAGATATGTTCTAAAAATAAAACCCCCCAAAAAAGCCTGAAACTCAACGAGCATGTGCAGTTCGAGTTCCGGGACTCTGCAGACTCGCTTAGAAGCACAACATCATTAGTATTCATTACACAACATAACAAACAAAATATTAATACATTTTTTTATTTTTTTATTCATGTCAAATGTCTAAACTTCCATCTTTTTGCTGGGAGGGCTACAGTCCTGCAGTCTAATGGCACAAGCCGCCCCTGACTGATTCTGTTATATAGTCATTGTCCTATTTCTCCTGTTTTGTTGACCATGCTTGCTGTTGTATCATATATCTATAATTTATCTCACTGCTGTTTTACATTCTTTGTTAAGTAACTATTGTGTGATGTCGTTTGAAGCTTTTCCTCCTGATCCTCCGCAGAAAAGGGGTATCTTATCATGCCCACTCAAACACTCAAACTATCCTGGTAAATAAATGCAATAAATAAATATATAAATACATAAATAAATGTACAATAGTATATGCGCCTGTACATTTATAAATAAGAATAATATGCAACCCTATATAGAGATACCTGGAAAGTCTCTGATTTAAGCTAGCCAAGGTCAAAGGGTGTTGTATCATAGATTACTTAAATTTAAAATCCAAAAGGTATCTGTATATCTCTATTAATGCAGGTCACTCAAACTCCATTCTTATCCTTGAAGAAAAAAACAGCATAAATGATGTGAAGCAAAAACAAAACCAATAAACAGGAAAAAAATTTCACACTGTGTACTGAACAGAAAATGGCAGTAAAGTACCTTTGTAGTCCAAAGGTTCTCATCACAAAATATATACCATTGAAGGTTGTGCATCAGGGCTGGTTACTCGGCACGTAAAAATCCACTACCAAACATTAGTGGACCGGAGTTCCGCTGTGGCGACCCCTAACCGGGATAAGCTGAAAGACACAACAACAACAACAGAGCATGAAGAGGGATAAAAATCCAAAAAGAAAACCAAGTACAAATAGTTAAGCGCTTTTGTCCCTGAAATTTTTGTGGGACATCTTCAGAACAATAAAACCTTATGACACTAACACACTTTAAATATACATACAACTCTTCAATGTAAGAGGTCATATGACTCATCAACTAAAACAGCTACTAGTGTCTTATCAGGGGAAAAAAAGCATTTAACCATTTGTACTTGGATTTCTTTTTGGCTTTTTCTGCCTCTTCATGTTCTGTGTGTTTTATTAAAATTATTGTTTTATATTTTGAACTTTGTTATACATTCTGTGTACAGAACCATTGTTGGACTACAGAGGTATTTTTACTGCCATTTTCTGCTCTGTACATAGTGCAAAGTTTTTTTCCATTCTTATCCTTGCTAATAGTAAGATATTATTAACTGATTCTAATAATCTCTTCAAATACAACTCTATCCTACTGAACTGCCATAAGCTCCACATTCTTGGCCCCTAATGAAGAAAGAGAAAGACAGAGAGGAATTCAAATACAATCTCTTATTTCATCTGGGTAAGGACTTCAACATCTGAGTGTGTGAGTGATCTCTGGGGCCAGTTAAGCTTTATTTTTATTTATTTTTTGTATTGTGTGTGTGTATGTGTGTGCGTGTGTGTGTGTGTGTGTGTGTGTGTGTGTGTGTGTGTGTGTGTGTGTGTGTGTGTGTGTGCATGTGAATGCATGTGTGTGTGTGTTTCTGAGAACAGTATTAGCTTGCTGTTCTTTTTAATAGAAGCACTAACCTTATTATGTCCTCCAAACTTGCTTTGGCTTGCCTGTTTAGGGCATTTCTTATTGGTTGTCACCTCAACTCCAAATAGAGGATAGTTGTCTGGCTGCGTGTTTTATTCTGACAATATCCGTGGATGCATTTTAAATAGCATGAAGTATGATGTAGCCACACTCCTAACAACTCTGTTCAATCCCAGCATCCATACAGGTTTTGTACCAAGTGAATGGAGAAGAGCTACAGCCATTCTCCATAAAGAAGGTTCTTCTACAGATCTAGGCAATTACAGACCTAAATATCTGACCAGCCTCATATGCAAAGCCATAGAAAGACTTATCATGGATCTAATCAATCAGGACACAGGGGACCACCAAACACTGGACCCATCTCACTTTGGATTTGTCAAGGGCAGATCATACTTACTCCTCGTGAACATTTTTGAAAAAGTCACCAAAGCAATGGATGAAGGCAAAATGGTGCACACTGAATACCTCAACCTGGCAAAGCTTTTGACACAATCCCTAACTCAGGCATAGTAGAAAAGCTGAATAAACTAGAAATAGACCCTTATGTTACCTACTGGATTGCCAAGGGCTCACAGATAGGATACAGGAAATCAGGAAATACTCCACAAGGACACCAGTCACCAGAGGAATCACCCAGGTTTCTGTGCTGTGACCTCTCCTGTATGGAATCTACATTTCTAAAGTAAAAGCCAATACCAAAAGGATCTAGCTGACTAAGTTTGGAGATGACTGCAAGCTAGGAGCAGACATTGAATCTGCAAATGACTTAGCTATCATGTGGGAAAGTTTGTCCCAGCTAACTGGTGCCAAAATGATAGACTGAAACTAAATGCCCCAAAAAACATTCTTTGGGAAGTCATCTACCCCAGGGATCTACCACAATGACAATATGCACCTAAAAGTTAACCTAGTTGCTTGGGATTTAGGAACATATATGAACAGTCACCTGACTTTTGACCAAAATGAGTCCATTGTTGTAAGAATGTCCTTCTATATTTCACAGCTTATAAACAAAAGGATTATGTCTGGATCTAAGGATGTCATTGTTCCCCTTTGTTCAGCTCTCATTAGACCAATCATTCAATATAATGACCCTTTGGCATGTATCTGTCCAGGCACATGCAATAACTGGAATGCCCACAGGGATACCTTACTAAAAAGATACACAGCCTAAACAACATATCCTACATGGACCAACTTATAGCCCTGTCACTATACTCTGTATCCTACAGACTGCTAAGAGATAGCCTGAATCTGGAATAGAAGTAATTCTCCAACCCAATACGGATGGATTTAATGCACATTAGCAAGTCAAATACCATTAGAAATATTCAATGTAGGGATCTAAACCTCTTCTGTAACATCCAAAGAACAATTTTGTGGGAGAGACATATCTCACAGATGATACTGCTGCTCTTGAACAGACTCCCCATCTACATAAAACAAAGTTCATTCCTGTTCGTATTCAAGTCCAAATTGGATCTATGGATGGGAAACAGAAATTTTACCCCAGGACTTCCCCCTGTTGTGTTAATGGACAAAAGAAGCTCCTAAATGCTTTATCCCATGCATTGGTACCCTCAACGTATCTGTGGTATGATCCCAGTTATTTTCACTGGGATAATATATAATTATCAACCAAGTGATGGGAAAGACCATTCTCTAACCAAATGAGATAGGTTAGTTTGACTAACCAAATGAGGTTAGTTTGAGCACAAGAAAGGAATTGGCTAGGTTTGAAATGGCCCACAAGTGCAGCTAGACTAGTACTTACCTATGAACCTGTGAATCTATTAATGGAGTCTGAATTAGAATGTACTAAGCTGATATATCAAGGAGATGGACTAAAAAGGCAGTATGGGTCAACAAAATGTTAAGCTAGTAGGTTAAATCCATGGTGAGAGAGATGCAAGATATCCATAGCAAAACAGGAAGGCTTGCCAAATAATGAGTCTCAAGGTGATGCCAACTGGGTACCCTAGAATGATGCCAGTTATCCAGCCAGCTGCTAAAGGCAATCATTCTTGAAGATGGCAGGCTGTCACTCAAGATTAGCATCTTCCTTGCCATGAACATGTGCACAAGTTCCATCATTTCTCTTTGCATCTTCCTTAGAGTAGAGCAGCTAGAATTGATTGTCCTACCAGGAACAGCCACCAGGTCATACATGTTCTAATCAGGATGGAAGGACCTGTACACCCTCATCACATTCCTAATCCTGGAACCAGAGTGGCAGCTTACAATCATCCTGGTCTAATCCAGCTTGATGAGGATGGAAGCAATGTCTTGCTGTGAAGTCATCAATAACTAGGATATTGACAGGGGCTAATTAAACATTTACAATTAAGATCCATGATATTTGCAATTGGCTTGTCACAATGCTACAAAAATGAAAAGACATAATTCAATACAGAAATGTCAACATCTACATAAAATGAATATTTTTGTTATAAACTCAATTGTAGGTTTAACATTTCAAAATATATAGATACTAGGCATTAGTAGGTTAGGAACATATTATGCATGGAGAGGGTAATAGTATTTTTGAGATTGGAGAGTATAGTACAACAGATATTAGAGAGACAATTCATTTTTAGTAAGGGAGGGATTGTTTTGGGTGGGATGAGGTAATAGTAGAGGTAGTTGGATGAGTCAGTGCAAGGTGAAATGAGGGGGGAGGGATTTAAGTTGGAGCGTGGCAAGGGCATTCCCATTTGGAAGAAAGATGAAAGAGTAGCTAAGATTTGAAATTTGTATGGTTAGGTAGGTTGCATAGGTGTGTGGGGAGAGAGTTCCACTGTTTAGCTAAGGAGTGGGACAGCACTAGATGGCCAGGAGGTCATGCAGGTTTGTGGACCTGAAGGTGATTTTGGTGTTTGGATCTGAGTGAGCAGTTGGGAATGTAAGGTTTTAAGGAAGTAGTGAGAGCTGGGCAGTTAGCAGGTTTAAAGATGAACTTGTGGGAAATGGTGAGTTGTAGGTAACTGAGGTAGATGGGTAGTTCAAGCCAGTTGAGGGTGAGGAGGGAGTGGCAGTGGTGGGATGAGTTTTTTGAATTGGTTGTAAATTTGGAGATCTTGTGGTAGCAGGATTCAAGTTTGGACCAAAGGCCAAGATGGAGATTGGTGAAAGAGGGGCACCATACATAAGGGAGGGCAGTAAGAAGGTGGATGCAAGAGTTTGACGGGTAGAGGGGCTTAGGACGTGGCTGTGCCTGTAGAGGAGACCTACCTTTTTGTGGATTTTCTTGATTGTGGAGTGGATGTGGGTGTCACATTTTAGTTCTTCATCAATAGTGATGCCAAGAAGCTTGGTGTTAGGAACAATTTCAAGGAAGGTGTTGTTTTGGCTCTGTATGGTGAATGTGGATTTGTCAATGGAGTTTTTGGTAGGGGAAAAACATAAGTTTGGTTTTATTTGCATTTAATGCCAGATGGTTAGACTGCATCCAGATTTCTGTTTTGAAGAAGGCTAGTTGGGTTTTTGCTAGGAGCTCAGAGTGGAAGAACTGAGCAGATGATTGTTGAGTCATCTGCATATTGGATGATACATGTGGGTGTGGGAAGGAAGGGGAGGTTGAAGTTTTCCGTTGGACAGCTTGTTGGCAGTTGGACAAGTAGCTGGAAAACCAGGCAATGGTGGTGGGAGAGAGGTGTAGGACATCTTAAAAGTTGTGTTTTTCTAGCAAATCATTGAGAACTTAAGTCACTAAATAATGGTATACATTTGAGTTTTGGACTTCATATCCTTCAGAAAATGCATAGTAACATATCCTTCAGAAAATGCATACTAACACAAATCCTGGTATTCCTGCAATTTTCTAAGTTTATAAGAACAATATTTAAAATCTGTCCCAATTTTGGGCCTTTGCCCCCCCCCCCCATTATTTTAGGCTTTGCCAAGATTTCTAAGAGGTTGAGAGGTATGAGTAAAGTCTTGTTTCAGTCCCTCAACAATGGAAAATACTCTACATTGGGGGTGTGGCCAAGATGGTGAACAGTTAGCAGCACACATTTTTTGCCTTGCTTCTTTTCAGTCATTCTGAGAGTTTTATATAATAAACGTAATACTCTTCTGTGACTAACCTTTACATTTCTAAAGTAATTTTTAAGTTTCCAAAAGAAAAATCAAGTTTTTCTGCTTTTACTAATTCATTTTCCTGTCAGAAGTTTTTTAAGTAGCATGGTAAAAGGAGCCACTTTAAAGTTAATTCCCAGTAGAGCTCAATGAAGAAGGAATTACAATCTATTTTAACTGCCAGCCAGGATTTTTGAGTTAAAATGGACAAGCCTGAGAATAAATAGACAATATAATGGAAAAGTGTCAGAAACAAATGGATGTATTAAATAAAACAACAGGCATCACAGATTTCAACAAAAGAGGAAGCAGTGAATGACTTGGATGGAAGCATGAAAGAAAATAAAAACTATAAAGAATTTTTCCTAAAACAGAATACTTTGATTTTGGAGAAAATAGAGCACGTGAAGAGTAGATCTAGAAGGAATAACATCAGGATATATGGAATTCCAGAGGAAATGAGATAATATGATACGGCTTGTGTATAATTGGTTAACTAAATCTCTGAATTAACCTGAAGTTTTTTTCTTTTGGCATTGAGAGAGCTCATATATTTCTTTCAAATTCTTCCCTAAAAAGCTATCCACATACTCCTAGATCAGTAATTGTTAAATTCCTTTCAAGTCAGGATAAAGACCCAGTGTTGAAGACAGCTTGGACAAACTCTCCAATAAAAATGAAAAAATATATATCAAATTTGATAATGAATATTCTTCTTTTGTTATGGTTAAATGAAAAGCTTGTGTCCCATTCATGAAGAGTTTAAGGAAGATGAAATCTCAACTCATCTTTCCAGCAAGAATACAATTTTTCTTCCTCATTGACAAAAAAAAAAACATGCTTGAAGAAGCTTTGGAGTTTACTCAGAAGAAAATACTTTTAGATAAAACTGAAGGTACGGACTGGTCTATGACTAATCTGAAGAAAAAAGAAAATAGAAATGGATGGGCACCCAAAAAAAAGTACTAAAAACTCAGGGAAAAGTGATGGTGTACATTACTAGTCTGTTTTATTTTATTATTCTCTTAAATGTTGCTTTTATAATCTTTATGTACATGTCACCCATCGTACGGTAAAATCTTTTCATTTATGTGAATGGTTTTCTTATTAACAATAACTATTTGTTTCCATTGATTTTATTTTAATTTCTAGCAGTAGTAGTGGTAAATGATAAAAAGAATAGCTTAAGTTTTAGTAATAGGTATATATATATTTTTAGATCAATACATAAGTATAGCTTGTTTTATATTATTTTTAGTAATCTTTATATGATATAACTATTATAAATTTCAGAATGGCATCTGAATGAGTGTTCTGTTTTTCTTTTTATTTAACATATGTTAAACCACAAGAGTAAATACTGGCTGTTTTTTTTTAATATTAGGTTGTATTAACTATGATTTATGTTTATTCTATACAAGTAATAGGGGCTTTTGAATGTCTCAATGCGTTAAATACAATAATAGCTTTGCAGATACATTAAATAACTATGCGAGAGCTTATTTTGCATTAAAACAACATAAATGGCTTTTTTTAATCACAATTTGTCTAATGCGGTCACAAGCTTTCTTACATTGTAAACAACTTCTCTACATCCTTATTTCCCACTTTAAACATTGTTAGACCAAACTAATGCCATTTTAAAATTGCCACAAGCTTGTTTTTATTTCCTGCAGAAGGTCAGTTTTGTTTTGGACTCCTCTTGCAGGTGGAAGCACTTCTTGACCATCCACCTCTTCAGAAACAGAAAGTTTTTGAACAGAACATTCAAACTAGCAGAAATAAAGACAATACAAGTAAAATGAAGCTTTATTTTCTATTATAATTATTTGATTGGTTTCATAAGCTTTATTAAATGTTTTTATATTATTCTTACACATGTATGTGCAATGTAAGCAATGCATTTGTTTTATATCCTGTGTTTAGCAAGCTTGATGGATTTTAGTTTTAAGCCGTAAATTAAATGGTTACTGTATTCTAAAGAATGCATCTCCTTTTGATATCAAAGATAGATAGATGGCTCATATATAAGTGACTGATATCATTATAATGCATTATCTTTTGCTGGTTTTATAGGATTTATGTGCAGATGCTTCATTGTTCATAGTGTTAGTGTATTTCTTTTCCTTGGCTTCTTGCCATTTTCTTTGAGGTTTTATGTTCTAAATGTAAATTTTCATGGTGGAAAGATGTCTAATAAGCACTCACAAGAATACTTGTGATATAAATATAAGCTTTTAGCAGTATATCAGTTTAATAATGATTTCAAATGCATACGCTTAGGCATTTTGATAATTAGTTCTTTCAGCCTTTCAGTTTTTTTTCTGCTGTTAAATAACTTGTTTTGTATTTCCTTGATGTATAACATGATGAGTTCATTCATGAGTTAATATCTTATTGGCATATTTCTATTGATTTCTCTCAGTGTTAGGAAATAAAGCAAGTATATAGTAACTATTTTCCATGATTTTGTTATGATCATTTGGAAGCTGTTTTTAGCACTGTCATAATTATGGATAATAAAGAAAGCATACTAAATGGCTGGAAGATACTGTAGATAAAGGGACTAATGTATATTATACTTGGTGTTGGATCATGTATACATATAAATATGTATTGATTTTCTTGGTCCGAGTATTTTTATATATGAATTACGTCTGTCTATTTACTTGTTTTAGAATGCTGTAGTTTAGAACATCTCAATACATTATTAAAGATTATCAGACTGGTAAACAATGTCTTTTCTCCTTCACAGTAGATAAGCACTTCATACATTATGCTATTAACTATTCTCGATATCCTTGATATTAGACAGAAATACTTTCTTTTGGTATAAGATACTGGGGAAAATATAATATTATTTTTATTGATGCTTAACTTTTACACTTGATATGATTAACAACATTGTATGATTAAAGAATAAGAGGAAAAGGAAATGTTATAACAATAATATAGTGAACATTACTATGATGGAATTTTTGAATGTTTTAAGTTGTATTGTATATAAAGCAAATCATATCAAAAATTTAAATGTTAAATGAGTTAGTACTAAACACATTAACTTACATTTTGGTTTTAATAAATTATAGGGTATTGATTGTTTAGTTCTATCTTTTATATACAAAGTTGCTTTGGGGATATGAGAGAACTATGGTAATTTTTTTTTATTTCACAGCTGTATTTGTGTTGATCTGTTTTATGTTTAAATCGTTGTTTCAATTCTTGTCTATAAGTTCAACTCCAGTTTATGTAAATTATGTTATAGGTGATGTATTACATGTGATAATGTTGTGTAATATTATTTTCCAAATGATTCTATTCAAGTTTTAAGTATGTTCATATCCATTTTTTTATATAAGAAACATGGTCCTTGAGTGATGTGGCTACTTTTAGAACAATTTTTTTACATCTTTTCTTATAATAGAGGTTAAGACTATATTTGTCTTTTTATAAGCTATGTATTTGGGATTGTAACATTTCTTCATCCCTTTGTTTCTTCAATATATGATTCTATTGTACATAACATAAGATTAACACATCATTTATTATTTGATAATATTGTTTTTTGAAATATATATTTTGAAAAGTTTATCATTGGAGAAACTATGCATATTTACATATAATTGTATATAGTTAATATAGTTTAGTATAATACATAGAGAGAAATAAGGAATTTGAGCTTTTCTAAGTTTTATAATAGTGTATGTATTGACTGTAAAAATGTCTAATGTTAGTAAATAAATTAAATAATCATTATAGTGTACTGGACAGAGGAATATATAGTTATAATACAATATTTTGTGATATAGATTTATACATATCACATTAGATATTTGACCATTGTACTAACCTTTTAAATACATATTATATTAACATTAAATTTAATTATAGATGATACATTTTGCTAGATTTTACTAACCTGTTTTAGATATAAAATATATAGAATAAAAAAGAGTTATGAAGTATTAATTGTTTTATAATTAACATTTTTACTGAGTTTTAGATAATACCTCTTTTGATCCTATCTAGTAGATGCATCTTGATAATAATAATACTAATTATATAAGTTGGTCTGCTGTGGGTTTTTGTGGTTTCAAGAATGGACTTAATATATGTTGATTTAGCAACAAATTCTATATTTGTATTTAGTGCAAAGGTATAATAGATGACATGAAGTTTAAATACAGCAGATAAAAACAAGCCAATATCTGATTGATATGTTATTTTGATTATCATAAGTTTATATATACTTCAAAAGTACACAATAGAAATGTGAGATTTATAATATGAGTGTGCTTTAATATTTTTATTTATATTATCTATTTAATATTAAGAAGTAGTAGCAATGGATTGGGACTAAGAAGTGCAATGTTAGAGAGTGGTTTGTATGCTTATATCATCAAATCAGGATTTTATCCATGTTAAGGGTTATAAATGTTCTCATAATTAATTATTTAGTATTAGTATTAGTGTACTTGTCCATAATAAACTTTATTTGAATTTGTTCCGTGTTCATTGTTCTAAACCATAGTATGAATTTTTCTAAGCTATTTCTTTTTAAAGATGTCAGTTTACAAATGTATTTCATTAACTATTAACAGTCTAAATAATCCATTAAAGAGGGGTAGTTTAATAAAATACTTAATGTTACACAAATCTCATATAGTTTTATTTTTATACAGGAAACACACTTATTGACCCAAGACTTAGACAGACTGTTATTAAAAGATTATTCAGCTCTAGTGGGCTCTCATTTCATATTGGAAAGAAGAGGCTCATACCTCTCAGCTGTACAGATTTTCAAAAAATGTCCAGATTTTTGTTGATATTTTTGGTCTATTTTTCATAAAATCATGGTTTTCCAGTAAATTAGTGGCAAATCATTAAAGACTGAAGTTAGCAAATAATGACAGACATTTGAGCTTCAGACTTCATACCCTTCAGAAAATTCATGCTACTGCAAAACCTGTTATTCTATTAACTTAATAAGTTTGTAAGACCAATATTTAAAAATTGTCCCTATTTTTGAGTCTTTGTCTCACTTTTAGTTATGGCTTTGTCTGGATTTCCTGTTCTAAGATTTCAAAAGGTATGACCATTATTCTTTGGAAAATTTCATAAGTTATGGCTAAAGTAGTAGACACTTATTCTGATAAAAATGGTATGTTGGGTTTGATGGTTGTAGAGGTAAAGAAAAACTATTCTAAGTTTGTTAATACCTATTGGATTCCTGGAACTGGAGCTAAGGTTGCTAAGACATATTTAGACATCATAACATTGGATGCCAGAGGAAAAATATTAATGGCTGATTATTTTAATTGTGGCTGATCAAATAAGGATACTACAAATAACAAAAAAAGACTGTCTTCAGTTGCTAAACATTTAGATCATTTTATAAACTCAATGAATATGAGAGATGTTTATGATTTGCAGATTAGCAAATTCTCTTAATTATATACACTATTAATTTAGATTTGGTACCCAAACTAATAGTGAAAACATTTTTGCTTCTAGTGGTCTATATTCTACAACAGAGGATGTGTTGATAATATCATGTCATTTAACTTTCACAATGAAATAACTTTTACTATTGCACTAAAAGCTAATAACTTAATTCATTATAAGATATTTCCTGTATATATAATTAAAATTAATGGTTGCAGTGAATGTTTTTAAATGAACTGAATAAATTTATTGATTTAAATAATAATGTTGAAGTTAAGGAAGTTATCTTATGGGATACGTTAAAAGCTTGCTTATATGGCAGAATTAAAAAATGGTATATCTGTAAAAGAAAAGAATGGGACAAAGAGTTAAATATTGTGAAATCTATTATAGATAACATTAAAATTAAACTTAAAACCTAATGATAACTCTACAAATTCCAAGTTAAAGCATTTGAATCAGAAATATCCTGAAATACTTCATCATAAGATTTTAATACATTTGGAAACATTAAAATTGCAATTATATTCAATAAACCCTAAAAATTTGCATAGATTCACCATTAGGTCAAAGAGAATAAATAATACAAATCATATTAAGGAGATCACATATAAAATTGAAAATAAGACTAAGAAGGTAACTGATTTAAAAGATATACTACAATGTTTCTGACATTATTATGAACAAATTAATAATAACAAGACAATGTTGGACGATAGAAGTTTAATTAGTTATAGACAATATAATTTAACTAAAGAGCAACAAATTAGAATTGATTCATCATTTTCTTTTAAAGAATTAAAAAATCAAATTAAAAATCTTAAAACTAACAAGACCTCTGGGCAAGATGGTATACTACCTGTGTTATATAAGTTAATTCCTGATAATATATTAAAAATACTATTAAAAGCTTTTCAAAAAGTTTAATCTGCTTCAAATATTCCTCCTTCTTGAAGATTATCTCTGGTTTCACCCATTCTAAAATAAGATAAAGATCCTAAAATTTGCTCTTCTTGTCATCATATTTCACTTTTAAATGTAGACTATAAGATATTTAAGACAATATTAGGAAAAGATTAAATCATGTTTTGACAGGTTTAATAAACAGTGATCAGACTAGTTGGATTTTAAATTGGAGAGTTCAGGATAACATCATTAAACTCTTTTCATTAATAGATATTGCTAATAAAAATAGGAAAGAACTTTTAATAAGTTTAGATTTAGATAAAGCTTTTAATTCAGTAAATTGGCCTTAACTTTTTAAAGTGCTGAAAGAATAGAATTTTCCCTAGAGTTTCTAAGTTTAATTATAAAGCTTTATAACAATTTGTTAGCTTTTTTTAAAATAGGTTTCATTTTATCTAGTTCCTTTAAAATATTAAAAGGCACAAAACAAGGTTGTCCATTGTCTCCTTTGCTATTTTCATTGATTACAGAACCTTTTGCTAATTTCAATAGTTTTAATAAAAATATTAAGGGTTTTTCAATAAATAGATTCATAGATTAGTACTAAGCTAACTGCCGGCAAGCACCTTAACCATTGAAGTTATACTTCTAAAGTTCATCTTTTTGCAGATTATATTCTGCTAACTAGTGGTGATATTGAAACACTGATAGAACATATAGTTAAGTCCATAGACTGATTCGAAAATTTTTCAAGTCTGATGTTTTAACTTATTAATACTAAAAAACATTTTTCTAAAAAGCTATGATAATTTTAACTGGGATAATTCACAAATTAAATATCTGGGAATTACTATTACGTCCACTTGTAAAAAGCTGGTATTGGTGAATTATAAAATTATAATTGATATAGTTATTAAATTAACCACTAACTGGAATAAATTATTTTTCACATTGGAAGACAACTTACATTGATTAAAATAACAAAGATAAATAAAGCTACTCACCATAGAGGGGTATAAAGTTATTTAATATTAAAAAGACAATCCAGATGTAATAAAATTACTTCATAAAATCAATAGCAGGATAAGTGCTTTTGGGTAAATGCCTTCATCAGATGATAGCAACATTCTTTTTGGCTGCATTACAGTAACAAACTTAACCAATTAGCATCACCTTTCTAAGTTTCCACCCTTTCAATAAGGATCTTAAATAGAGCATTCAAGTCAACCCAGGAAGTTTATCAGCTTGCAAATCTGTGATCCAACAAATGTCTGCTACTTCCGTCAAATTGCATATATATATGACAGATATATGTAATTTGATAGAAGTAGTGGAAATTCATTGGATCAATATTTGCAAGCCAATAAACTACCTGGGTTTAATGGAATGCTCCCTTTAAGACCCTTATCAAAAGGATGGAAACTGAGGAAGATGATGCTGATTGGTTACGTTCTTTAAATTAATGCAGCTGGAGAATTTGCTATGAGCTGATGAAGACATTTAACCAAAAGCTCTTATCTTGCTATTAATTTTATGAAGTGATTTTATTACATCTGGATTGTCTTTTAAATATTAACTAACTTTATACCACACTGTGGTGACTAGCTTTGTTTATCTTTGTTGTTTGGCTTTATTTGCTTAACTACATTTAACTGTCCATGATACGTTTGGTTGTTTATATATTGATTAAAATGGCACTTTTGCCAAAAATTTTATTTTATGCACAGCCGCTAATTATACTCCCTTCCAAAAAGATTTTAAAGAATCTAAACTGTATTCTTCTTAAATTTTTATGTTACCATAATAACACAGTGATAGCAATTGAATGGCACACAAAAAGTTGGGAGGAAGGTGGTATTGGTTTCCCTAATATCAAATTATATGCTAAGATTGTCCTTATTAAAATAGTAACTCAGTGGTTAAATTCCTCTTATGACTCAAGCTAGAAATTGATGCATTAAAGAATATTACTTGCTAATAATAAATTTGTAGAAGAATTCCATACACATTTTGGTTTTAATACATTTTATTGAAATCTAAAAGATTTTTGTATGAATAATAGAAATAATTTTATCTCCATTCCTTTTGTTAATTATATTCTTCTTACTTTCAAGAGATCTATGAACTCTAATTATATGGTTAAAGAGTTATTTTTGTTATTTCCTATAGCTTATACTAATGGCTGTTTAGAATAATTTCATTTAAGAAAAATGTTAGATCTTAAAGATAATGATTTAACCTTTTGGCATCAATTTCTTAATGGTAATAAAATACATTCAGATGATTATCTTCTAGCAAGAGATAGTTTAGAGAAAATGGTTGAGTATGCAAATTTGTAAGGAATATATATTAGTGATAAAAAAATTAAAGTTTCCTTGGATCATCAATCAAAACCTATTCCAAAAAAATATAATTTTTCTTTAGTGTTAATAGCAATTTAATTAATAGTAAGTCATATTTATCTAAATTATATAGGATTATAACAACTGAGTTTATTAACCCTAATTTGACTTTTTGGAATTATTCAACAAAAATCAATAATTAAGTTTTTTCAGATATTAATAAAAAATATTCTTAAAATCTGCAGGGAAATCTACATCTCCACTTTAGCAGAAACTTTATACATGGAAGTACATACATAGAGCTTTTTAACTCCTCATAAAGTTGCATTAATATATACATTAGAAATAATACATTTCTGAAGAGGTAATGAAGTATTTTATGCTGATTAGGTTCATATGATAATAGAATGTAAGAAGACACAAACTAGAACCAGATAAAATATCTGTGGATATTTGTTATTAAAATTTCAGCTACATTTCCTCATTGTGGTTCACTTCATTTATGACTGTAAGCAGCAGTGCGATTTGATTCCAGTAGTGTTAGTGGTTTTTACCATACTCTTGGGTGTTTTAGATGTTTTATAAAATAGAATATAAAATAGAATCTTCCTTTTGGTTGAACTTCAGAAATTTTGTTCAAGCATTGTGGTCAAATAATTGTATTATTATTTTGATCTTATTTAATGCTCTAATCCCGTATTCTATTCCAACTTCACAAGTGCCTCTTCTTTTGTCTGTACTGACTATAGCTAGGAAATTGGAAATGTAAAACTTTGCTTTCTTTTACAGAATGTTTCACTAAGACTGTATGTAAAAAAAGAATTGCTAACTGTAAACATGAAAACTCCAAATTTCATTTATTATTACATATCTTGGCAAAAACTAAGTGATTTACTGAAAAGGTATTAATGGTTTAGTTTTGTATAAGAAACTCTTGTTATGGACTTTGTAAATACTTATAAAATTGTCATGTTTCCTTTTACTTTAAATGTTGATTTTTCTGTTAGCTCTCTTTAAAAATCTAATAAAAAGTTTTTTTTAAAAAGAAAATACTCTACATCAATAAAGAACTTCTGGAGACAACCAAGGACTTACCTTGCAATCTCACTAGACTAATAAATTAACTTCCAACACCATTTAGAAATAACTAAAACAAAAATTAGTCTTCTGGGCAAATAAAATCTGCTATTCTTGGTCTCCTGCTGATAGAATGGCAATTGGCAAAGAAATATGTCTTGCCCATGTGGAATTGCTGCAGCTTCCAAAATGTATTATCTCTAAAGCCCATATCCAATAATCTGTAGATAGTGAACTATCTTAGTACTGCAAATAGCAGAATGACACTACCTGATACCAAAAAGCTAAATGGCTTTCAGTTGAACAAAGTTATTAACTACTGACAAGTTTTCTAATCTATAAATTACTCAGTCTGAACTGCCTCCCAATCTTTGCAGTCAACTTAGCTAGCATACTTTTAAATATAATATAAGCCCCATAATTTCCCTCTTTTTAAAATCTCTGTTTTATTTATTGGCATTTATTTACCAGGGAAGTCTGAATGAGCAGTGCCCCTTTTCAGCAGAGACCTTGGGAGAAAAGCTCCTTTATATAAACATTATGGACATCATTTGCATTGTTTGATCACTGAAAGTCAGTTTCATTCATGGACTTTTCCATTATTCAGATGTCCTTGACATCATTCACATACTTTACAACCAGTGTTGATTAAAAATAAGAGTTACATGGTTTGTATATGAATATTTTTTTAAACACACAGAGACATATGCAGTACAATATCATCAAGAACCAGCCTATTTTTAAAACTGAAATTAGCCGCCTCCTTACTGCAAAAAATACAGCCTGTATGATCCACTCCTTACCTTTTTCATTCTCAGCCACTCTGCATGAAATGTCCCTGATATATGAAAAACTGCCATAATGTTGGTACTGCATGAAGGTACCCTCACCACTGATACACACAGTGGTGGGGTTACTTTGCCTTACAAGTACTATATAATGATTATGAAGAGTATAATATCTGATTTCATTAACTTAAACATAGGTAACCATCTAGCCATAAACTCTAATTAATTTGGTTTTGTCAGTGGTAAGTACTGTTTCCTAAATGGCTGTGGTGGTGCAGAGATGGCTGCAGTGGTGCAGCGGTTAGCATTGTCACCTCACAGTGAGATGCTCTCTGGTTCAGTTCTCAGCTGGAGCTCCTTCTATGTGTAGTCTGCATGTCCTGCCCATGGTCAAGTCAACTTTAAAAACATGCAGGTAGGTGCGTGCATGAGTGGATGTGCCTTCTTTGAAGGTTGGGTGCCAGGCTGGCAACTCAACACCATAATAATCCACTGCCAGTTATAAGCGGACCGGTGATCTGCTGTGGCGACCCCTAACCAGGAAAAGCCAAAAGACATTACTAAATACTGTTTCCTAAACCTGGCTACTGTTTTTAAAAGGTCAAAGAAGTCATGGACATTGGCCATTCAATATATAATATCTATCTTTGCCTGGCCAATATATTTGTTATAATTTTCTATTCAGGAAATATTGTGTTTACTGGAAAGTCAATTAATTATCAGGAAAAACTCACACAGTAAACTGGTGCTTCCTCTGAATTTATGAAGGTCTCTTGCAGTATCCTGCAGGGTGCAGTTTTAGGTCTTTTCTTTTTGGCATATACTGTTCTAATATCCATCCCCAGGTTCAAAATCTACTTTAACTAAGTTTGCTGATATTTGCAAACTGCTTGCAATCATCAGGTCTCTTACGGACACTGTCACATTCCAGTAGGACTTGACTATTCCAAATCCTGGAGTTTTAACACAGTTTCAGACTAAAAACTAAAACTAAAAGAATGTAACATAGTTCTGTTTTAGAAACAGAAATTTTCAAGCCTTTAAGAAATTAATGACAACAATTTCAATATGACACAATTATAAGAGACCTTGGCTCTTATGTTGACGACACACCATCATTTGGCCACCATGTCTCTGTCATAGTTCATAAATCATTCTGCTTAGGCCAGCTAATCTCCAATGGCAGTTCCTGTACATTATACAAAGTCCCAGTCCCAGTCTATATTCAACTTACTTGCTGCTTGACTTTGAGTATTATGAGAGAATGCAATATTTATTTGATAATTTCTGCAACATAGCTGCAGCATATTAAATAGAGCTATCTTAAAAATAGGCACTGTGTACTAACTTTGGTAACACTGACTTTGTCTTTCGGCTTTTCCTGGTTAGGGGTCGCCACAGTGGAACTCTGGTCTGCTAATGATTGGCAGTAGATTTTTACGTGATGAGTTGCCAGCTCTGATGCACAACCTTCAATATAGTAAAATAAAACTAGACAGGCTAATTTCTAGATATCAGTAGCTGTGTTTGGTTTTACTGAAAGTCTAGTGCACTTCTTTATGTCCAAGATATCATGTGGCATATGTAACAGCTAATATAAACTCAATACTGAAGACCAAATTCCAAAAAAACTAGCTGTGACCACTTAAACTGAGAGCAGGTCTTTTGGAATCTGGCCTTCAGTTTAAGCCTGTTGATAGATATAGATAGGCCTTACACTGAAGTAAGTCACTTATGCTGATGGTAAGTCTTTCAGAATCAGAACAGGCTCAGACTAAAAGCAACTCTTTTGAAATCTGGCTCTATAATATAAAGCACCAGATTAAAGTGAGGTACCCTTCAGTTGTACATACAGTGCATATACTCTTTTACACTTCCATATAGTGATTTTTTTATGAATGCTGGCACCTTATGTATATGCTGTTTTTATTTATGTAAAGCTGCACTAGTTTTACATATCTCTGTAGTGATTTATTTTTCCTGAATGGTGATCACTTTATATGTATGCTGCTTTTATTTTTATAAGGCTGCAATAGTTGCTGTATGCTGTCTACCTTACAAACCCTTCTATTTCTACTTGTTTCACAGGCAGTGTTTCTGTATTAAGAGGATTGCCATAAAAGCAGTGTTGAAGTTACTGATGTGAATTATGTGATTTTCATTGTGTATTCAAGCTGAAAAGATCTCTGTGATCAATCACATTGTGCACTTCAGATGACTTTACAGTGTCTCTTTATAAACCACAAAGGGAAAGCATTGGGGAGGGGGGTCAGTGATTGAAGAGAAATTGCTCTGGATTTATTTAATTTCTTCTCTCTCGCTCTACCTGTCTACCTATCACATTTAATCTATCCTATAATACATGTATGGTTATTTTTAATCATTCTCATTTATATTCACTACTTCACAAGATAAATAAATCAGCATTATTATCTTTCTCCAACCACATTGTTACCAGATTGCCTAAAAATCCACCCCTAAAACAAAAAGCAGAGTAATGCTTCATGCTGAAAACTGGAGAGAGTCCATTGCAGTCAACAAGCTGATTAACAAGCAAGCACCACAAGCTCAGAAATTGTAACATAGCATTCAAAGCCTACATGTCCTATTGATAGTCAGTGAAATTGTAGTCAGTTTGGAGTAATGCAACTGGGGGAGTAAGTTCCAATCCCTTACATATTTGCCCAGATAAGCCCTACTTATTTTTTTTCTTTATTGTATGTACAGTGATAGCATGGGATTATTTTCCTTTTTTCTAGATCTTTAGCTGTATACACACATAAAGATCGAAACACTGCATCAGTCTTGTTTACCTGCATCGGTAGTTTACATAATAAACTTTGCTTGTTTTTCCTTCCTAATTAGTTAATTTATCTCTGCAAATGGTCACTACTGGCACTTGTTTTACTTTTTCCTGCTAAAATAGTATACTGACTTCTGTGTCTGACCCACTGTGTTTTACAGAACCCATTCTACTCACCAGAGTGTTGCCCCACTCTGATCACCTTTCTTATGCTGCAGCTCACTACACTTCTCTACCCTACTCCCAAATTTCCACCCGCTACACTTGCAGTACATTTATATCATCATTCACTCCACTTTTTTCGCCATTCTCCAGTTATAATATCTTCCTACCTTCTAACTGATGTATATAATTTCATATAACCAACATTATAGCAAGGAAGATAACTAACTCTGACATATTTCCACATCTATATTACCTCCTCCCAGAAGATACACATACTCCCGATGACTCCAGCCCCTCCTACTCATAGCACTGCAATAATTTGTGCAGGATAACTATTACCATATAATATACCTCAAGTATATCCTATAATATAAACAATACCACTCCAGCTATCATTAAACCCTGAGCAATTATCCATCAGTTTATACTCCGGTCTTGTTCTGCAGTCACTCCTTATACCTCTTTATCTCTTTGGTAACCCCAATAATCTGGAGCTGTCTTCTTATCCTTTCCTTTTTACTTTTGTTCTTCCTCTACTTCTCACATTGATCTCACGCTTTACATTTAGATATGGTACTTCTTATCTCTGCTCCTTAACCCTTATTACATAAGCATAAACACAGTCCCCCTCCAACTTGTCCTATTTCTTCTTATGTTACTCTTACACTACAGTTATTAACTACATAATACTCATCTACCCTCAACTAGTCCCATATATTACACCAAAAAAAAACACTCTTTCACTATTATACCAACTCTGCACAACTGTATTTTTATTGAATTCTGTAAAAACTTATGCTTATATTATAACCCAGCCATCCTCAGACTGCAGTTACACCAAAAACAAGATATTATTATGTGGAGAGTGTAGTCCTGCATCATTACACCAGGGTGGTGGTGGTGTTTGTTCAAACTCAGGCTCTACTCATTTCCAGCATCTAAACTCAACACCTCCACACCAATTATAACAACTCTCCCTATAAACTCACAGAATTACATTGGCTTCAAAATCAAATACATCAGTCTTGAAACATCTACAACAAACTCACTGAAATACATGCATGGATAAGGTAATACTTTCCTGACACCCTAGTAGCCACAGAAACTTGTTTAAAACCTGAACCAAAGAATGAAAATTTCCTATCCTCTGCTTACACCATCTTAAAATGAGACTAACTGAACAAAAAGGTTGATTGAGTGTTGATAATATATAAAAATATCATGATAGTTATTCTAAACCACCTTTGTACACAAAAATTCAGAACACAGAATTACTTATCTCTTCTCTAAAGTGTAACAACCACAAATCTATACCCTTTGCAGGACTATACATACTTCCAGATAATAATATCCCAATATTAGAACGTATCTTGTTCTAAATCTCTAATCATATAACGCTGCAAAGAATTATTATGGGTGATGCAAACGTTGACTGGCTTACAATCAATTGAAGCAGCCCATTGAATACTATTTAACTCTATGGTTGCACACAGATTATCTATTCTGCAAGCAGTTAAATAAATCTTCAAAAAGGGAATCAATGCTAGAGTGACTTCTCACCTCATTACTAAAAATAATAGTATGTTGTGGCACATTACGCAATGCTCTAATTGACACTCTACCAATCTTTTTAATCAGACATTTAACAAGAAAAATCCATAAACACCATTATGACAGAGTAAGAAACGTCTGCAATTTCAACAGTGAAAGTGTTATCAATACATTAAACTTATTTATTTGGACTATTCTTAAATACTATTCTTAGATAATACTTTTACCAAATTCAATAACATCTTCTTAAACATCATAAACAATATTGCCCTCCTCAAAACTATAAGAGTAAAGATCTATCCTTTACCAAGGTTAAATAGCCATACTAAGAGTATTATGAAACTGAAAGATAAAGCTACATTTCTGCAAATCTTCAGTAGTGCTGAACCCTCAAATCAGGCAAAATGCCTTACCAAACAAGACAAGAGAGTGCATTACATCAGATTTCAGGATATGCACAAATTTAATCCTAATGCTATCTAGAATTTTTAAACAATCCCCTCAAACCTGGCAGAGTCACCAAACTAACACCTTCAGTATCAGCACTACAGGGAACCAAAACCAATGAGTTTAATCAACCTTTTACCTAAGCAGCAGAATCCTTAGTTAAGATAAAGACTAACCTAGTTTCTATATCCCATATCAAAGCGATATGCACTAGGCTTCTTCCTTATTCAAGCCAATGCCCACTTCCCTCATTGAAAAAAAAAAAAACCTTCTGTACCTAAAAGCAGCCTCCCTAGCTCCAGATCAACTATCCTCAGACTTCATTAAGATTGCTGCTGATAACCTATCTTTCACCACCTCAATAATCATAAACCACTCAATAAGAAAACTATGTCTCAGAATTTTGGAACTTTGGAAAAAATCCTTTATTATAGCCGACCATAATGGAGAACCATACCCTGAAGTCTTAGACTACTGGGCCATTGTAATCTTGTCTTCATTATTTAAAATTCTTGGAAAATGCATCCACATGCAACTCATAAAGTTAATCTCTGATAGTAATTTCTTTTTTGCAAATAAACATAGTTTTTGGCCTAATCATAGCACTACCACAGGCTTATTAAACTGCATAAACGTAGTTAACCAAACTTCCATGATCTATCTTTCTTGAAGAGTTTGAGACCATCTGTCATCTAAAGCTACTACATAAATTCTCCTCACTTAGACTGAGTCCTCAATTCAATGGTTTTGTATCTATCTATTACTGACAACAATCTGTAAATTAGCAACATGATTTACCTTCTTCTCTTCCATTTCTGTGGGTATCTCCTCAGGGATCTATACTAAGCCCATTATTATTTAACCTATTCATCAATTTACATACCACTTCTATCTTCGGCATTTTACAATATTCTGATGACTCCACCCTTACATATTCAGCTAAAACCATATAATCACTCCAAGAAAAAAAATAACAGGCTTTCTAAGCTATTGAATGATGGCTAGACAATTATCAACTACTCTTAAACATTTGGAAAATAAATATTGCTATCCACCATCAAACACCTAGCTTCTCCAAAGCAACTCTTCATGATAACTTCAAAGGTTAACCCACAAATTGAACTAGCTTCTCATACCAACCTGCTTGTAGATGAACACCTCAGATTTGACCAAGGCATCTTACAGGTAACATAACTTTTAAAAGCTAAACCTTACTTACAGATACTACAAAATTAAAATTGCTATAGATTATTTCCAACCTTGCTGTATGCTTCTCCTGTACTCTCAAATATTGGCTCAACCCAAAGCAATACGCTCAAACAATGATGCAATAATATGGCAAACGTTGCAGCTAATCAATGATATTGTGCTCACCACTGCACCATGCTCAGGCATATATACTGGCTAGACCTCCCTCATGTTCACAGACATACTCACAACTAATTATAACACATAAATAACCCATTACACAGAAATTTCCAAAGTTTAGAATGTATCATTCAGCCTAATCCTCCAACTGAATACTATATTCTACAGCCAAAAATCAACTCACAATATCCATATCTAACAAACTGGCTAGAAATTCTCTATACTCCAATTGAATCTTGAAAAAATGGAATAATATCCATACCTATATAGACAAATCAATAGACAATCGAATTTTAAATCTGAGTTTAAATAGTAGACATATAACACTTGACATGCATAATCCCTGGTTAATCATATGATACCTGACATGCATAATCCCTGTTTAAACATTATTCTTTCTTTTTGAAATCACCCTAGACTTAATCTCACCTAAACTAATAGGTAAAACAAGTAATAGAGGCTGCTGCTATGCTGGCAAATGCTCGTGCAAGCAGTATAAATCAAAGTTGTAGTAAATCAAAATAGCAGGAATGAGCGAAAACAAGTGTAACACTTAAAGTTCAAAGTACTTTATTATCAATAATTAATAAGATAAGTGCTTTCGCTGTGTAGTTTCATCAGATCTTCATTCATTCTAAGATTCCACATCTTATATATACACAGGTTTTAAACAATTAATCAATCAAGTAAGTTAATTGGTATGGTTATTTAAAGAAGCAGGCAGACATCAAAGACCCAGCTTAATATACAAATCTAATAAAGATAAAACCATTTAAAAACAATCTCATATATAAGGTATACATAAAAAACATATATATAAAAAAGTTATATATAAAAAGTATATCAGTTAGTACATATATATTTATAATTAAAATAGATATTAATGTGAGGAAGATTCTATAGACAAGTATGCTTAATGTCTAACATATAAGATTTCATATATATGTATGTATAAATTAATATAGTGTCTTATAAAATAAAGTAACCACACTACATGTGGTAACCAAATCTATGACGTAATGACATAGTAGTGATATAAAAGACAGTTAGTTTGCAGAGAGATGGAATACCTATTTCTAGGGGGTTTATCTAATGTTTCTATGCTGTCTTAATTTTGGCTTGATAGAGGCCCTATCATTGAGGCCTAATCCTTTATCTGATCTTAGTAGAATTATCCATTCGGTTTCCTTACTCTCTGTATATATCTTAATGTCACCCCCTCTAGAGTTGGGAGTAATTACTTCAAGTACCTTGAACAAAAATCTATGTGTGTCGTCATTTAATACTACATACTTGGCAAGAGCATTATGTAGTGTACCTTTGCTTATGTGATATGCATGTTCCCTTATCCTATCCCTCAGTGGCCGATTTGTTTTACCAACATAGAAGGATGAACATAATTGACAAACAGCTAGGTATATCACATGAGAAGTCATGCAGTTAGCTTCAGCTCTTATATTAAAAACTTTCTGTTGATCAGGATGAAAAAATTCTGTCTTACTGTCTATGTAAGAACAGAAATTACAGCGACCACAGCGTCTTGTGCATCCATTCTGTATAGATTTCCTATCAAATTTAGGATGGCATAGCATTCTTTTTAAGTTGTGTTTATTCTTAAAGATAAAGCTCGGTGTTTCTCCTACTATCTGTTTAATTTCTTCATCTATCTGCAATATACTCCAGTGTTTGTCTATAATCTGCTTAATCTCTATATGATCAGATGAAATAAAGGTGGAGAATTTAGTGAAAGATTCACTCATATTTTGTTTCTCACTATAGCTAGCACTGTTGGATCCAAAGTATGGCATAGCTGAAGTGGAGTGTAGATTGTACACTTCGTCTATCTTAGAATGTATTTCTTCGACTTTATATCCTCTGTGTAATAATCTATATTTCAAATCATTTATCTCAGTGTGAGAACCCTCTTCCATTGGATTCAGTCTGGAAGCTCTAATAGCTTGTCCTTTAACAATATTTCTAAAGAAAAAAGGAGGGTGCATACTGGATCTTAGAAGCAATGAATTAACATAACATGTTTTACGATGAACTCCAGTGTTAATTAAATTATTGTGTAGCCTCTCTATATATAAGTCTAGAAACTCAATTCTATCCTCTGAAAACTTCATAGTAAACTTAAGACATGGTATTAAATTGTTCATGATTGAGTATGTGGATTCAAGTTGTTGGGGTGTCCCTTTCCAGAGAATAAAGACATCATCCACAAAACATCTGTAAAATATCACGTTTCTTAAAGAGATTTTGTAGAAATAGTGTATGTTCTTCCCAATGTGCAAGAAACATATTGGCATAGCTACTGGCACAAGATGTGCCCATGGCGACGCCATCTTTCTGTCTATAGATGTTATCCTTGAACATAAAGACATTATTTTCTAAGACTAATTCCAAAAAGTGAACTATTAAGTCAATAACTACATTTGTATAGTCACTATGATTTTTCAGGTACTGTAATGTATAATTCAAGCCCAGTTCATTGGGAATCACTGTAAACAGTGACTATATGTCAAATGTGACAAATAAATAGTATTTAGTGATTGTTTTGTGTTGGATACAATCATAAAATTCTGTAAGGAATTGTTTAGTGTCTTTTAGTACTATTTTATTTTTATTTAGTACAGCCCTCAGATGTTTTTCTACAAATACTGATAAATGTTCTGTAACCCAACCTCGTCCAGAAACTATTGGTCTCATGGGTGGGTTCTTATTGTCCTTGTGTATTTTTGGCTGTCCTTGAATAACTGGTATAGTAGGTGTTAAAATATTAAGATAATCAAATAATTCCTTGTCAATCAGTTTACTTTTGAAAATATACTCTAGCGTATTCTTCACATATCTTATAGTTTCTATAACATTGTCTTTTGTTATTAAATCATAGAATTTGTCCTGCATCAATTCTGTCATTGCTTCCAACTCTAGAGGGGGTGACATTAAGATATATACAGAGAGTAAGGAAACCGAATGGATAATTCTACTAAGATCAGATAAAGGATTAGGCCTCAATGATAAGGCCTCTATCAAGCCAAAATTAAGACAGTGTAGAAACATTAGATAAACCCCCTAGAAATAGGTATTCCATCTCTCTGCAAACTAACTGTATTTTATATCACTACTATGTCATTACGTCATAGATTTGGTTACCACATGTAGTGTGGTTACTTTATTTTATAAGACACTATATTAATTTATACATACATATATATGAAATCTTATATGTTAGACATTAAGCATACTTGTCTATAGAATCTTCCTCACATCAATATCTATTTTAATTATAAATATATATGTATTAACTGATATACTTTTTATATATAACTTTTTTATATATATGTTTTTTATGTATACCTTATATATGAGATTGTTTTTAAATGGTTTTATCTTTATTAGATTTGTATATTAAGCTGGGTCTTTGATGTCTGCCTGCTTCTTTAAATAATCATACCAATTAACTTACTTGATTGATTAATTGTTTAAAACCTGTGTATATATAAGATGTGGAATCTTAGAATGAATGTAAGATCTGATGAAGCTACACAGCAAAAGCGCTTATGTTATTAATTATTGATAATAAAGTACTTTGAACTTTAAGTGTTACACTTGTTTTCGCTCAGTCCTGCTATTTTGATTTACTACAACTTTGATTTATACTGCTTGCACGAGCGTTTACCAGCATAGCAGCAGCCTCTATTACTTGTTCTACACATTAAATTTCTTGCTTTGCTGCTAACTGGGCCAAGTGTTTTGCGCAATATGACTGACATCGAATTGGACTACATCCCAAGAGGTGAAGACCGAGGGAGTGAGGTAATGCGACCAAGAGGTGAAGACCGTGGGAGTGAGGTATTGCAACGCAGATTTAAATAATACCTCAATGAAGTTACTAACGCTTCGTGCTTCTTTGAGAATGTGACTGCTACTGATGACGTGAATGAAGTTGCAGTTGACTCGGAAAGGCTGCATATACTACTAGAGGGGATTGAAAAGGATTTCATGAAGCTGAAACGTCTGCAGACACAGAGAATACATTTTCAGTTTTGCCACGATCAAAACATTATTCCAAGAGGTTTAAGGGTTTTTACGATGCCTAGCCAGGGCAAGGATTACCCTGAATTGCTAGCGAAATGGCAGAGACTTAATATAGAGGTGAGTCGGAATTACCTTAGACTTTTAATAGACTTTTTTATACCAGAAGAAGGTAAATTGATAGAAAGCATAAATGCGAAGCAACAAATGTTACATAGAGACTTTGCTGATGTTCTGGTTCAACCACTACTGGAGAACTTACTGGACTGTGTTTTAGCATTTGAAAGGAAGCTACTACAACAAAAAAGAAATAAAGATAAAAAAGACATTAATGATTTTAGACAAAGCCATGTCTTTACTTGGCCCAGACCAGGGCATGGACAGAATGAAAGTAATGCAATGGCGAACAATGATAATGCTATAAATAGTTCACAATATGTAAATAAAAGGAATGTAGAGAATGTTATCTTATGTGACAACATTAGTAATGAAGTTAAGAAGAATATGTGTACTTTAAATGCTCCAAATAATAATGCTGGGAATAGTAATATGTCGACTTTAAATGTTCAGAGCACATCTTCTGCTGATGAGATTCCAGAATTAAATGATGATGTTTGTATAGAGAATGTAGCAATCGATGTAACTGATAAACCCCACTGTAAAGATTCAATAGATGTTATACACATCATACACCCCAGTGTGAACTTAGACACTAATTTATATCTTAATGTCCACATAGTTAAAGACAAGACACCTCATATGAATCGAGACTCTGAGGCTGTAGTGAGACCAAAGGTTAAAACCACAGATAAATCTAGCAATAAAACAAATGCTGAATTGGTTTTTCCTCTATCGATATGCATGGACAAAGGCCCACAGAGGTCGAGGTCTATGAGTCGTGGGAGGCAGAAGAGGAAATTTTCAGGAGACATTCCATCCAACCAAACTCTAAAGAAAATGTGGACGCACAAGAATTAGTGCACAATATATCAAGTAAGACACTAACTTATGAAGATATTCAATTGTTAAGCAAGGGACTAAACTTTATTCCAAGAAGTCACAGTAAACTAACAGACACAGTTACTGACTTGAAAATATTTTGCAGAAATGTCATGCTAAAATTGTTATATAAAACCCAAACTAGCAATACTTCTAGAACAGAAGCATTTACATTTAAGTGACTAAGTGATTTCGTGCCAACTCGTCACCCACTCGTTGAGGCATATTTGAAGTTAATTGAAGATGAGTTACATGTATACTATGCAGATAGAGTAAAGCAAAAAAGATATAAAAGGAGAGACAATTTAACTTACAAAGAGAGAGTAAGTCTAAAACAATTACAAGAAGACCCTACTATAGTTATTATACCAGCTAAAAAAGGAGGCAGCATTGTTGTTATGGATATGCAAAATTATATCTGAGCAATGACAGAATTGATGCAGGACAAATTCTATGATTTAATAACAAAAGACGATGTTATAGAAACTATACGATATGTGAAGTATACGCTAGAGGATATTTTCAAAAGTAAACTGATTGACAAGGAATTATTTGACTATCTTAATATTTTAACACCTACTATACCAGTTATTTAAGAACAGCCAAAAATACACAAGGACAATAAGAACCCACCCATGAGACCAATAGTTTCTGGACGAGGTTGGGTTACAGAACATTTATCAGTATTTGTAGAAAAACATCTGAGGGCTGTACTAAATAAAAATAAAATAGTACTAAAAGACACTAAACAATTCCTTACAGAATTTTATGATTGTATCCAACACAAAACAATCACTAAAGACTATTTATTTGTCAAATTTGACATACAGTCACTGTTTACAGTGATTCCCAATGAACTGGGCTTGAATTATACATTACAGTACCTGAAAAATCATAGTGACTATACAAATGTACTTATTGACTTAATAGCTCACTTTTTGGAATTAGTCTTAGAAAATAATGTCTTTATGTTCAAGGATGACATCTATAGACAGAAAGATGGCATAGCCATGGGCACATCTTGTGCCAATAGCTACGCCAATATGTTTCTTGCACATTGGGAAGAACATACACTATTTCTACAAAATTTCTTTAAGAAACATGTGATATTTTACAGACGTTTTGTGGATGATGTCTTTATTCTCTGGAAAGGGATATCCCAACATCTTGAATCCACATACTTAATCATGAACAATTTAATACCATGTCTTAAGTTTACTATGAAGTTTTCAGAGGATAGAATTGAGTTTCTAGACTTATATATAGAGAGGCTACACAATAATTTAATTAACACTGGAGTTCATCGTAAAACATGTTATGTTAATTCATTGCTTCTAAGATCCAGTATGCACCCTCCTTTTGTCTTTAGAAATATTGTGAAAGGACAAGCTATTAGAGCTTCCAGACTGAATCCAATGGAATAGAGTTTTCACACTGAGATAAATGATTTGAAATATAGATTATTACACAGAGGATATAAAGTCGAAGAAATACATTCTAAGATAGACAAAGTGTACAATCTATGCTCCACTTCAGCCATGCCATACTTTGGATCCAACAGTGCTAGTTATAGTGAGAAACAAAATATGAGTGAATCTTTCAGTAAATTCTCCACCTTTTTTTCATCTGATCATATAGAGATTAAGCAGATAATAGACAAACACTGGGGTATATTGCAGATAGATGAAGAAATTAAACAGATAGTAGGAGAAACACCGAGGTTTATCTTTAAGAATAAACACAACTTAAAAAGAATGCTATGCCATCCTAAATTTGATAGGAAATGTATACAGAATGGATGCACAAGACGCTGTGGTCGCTGTAATCTCTGTTGTTACATAGACAGTAAGACAGAATTTTTTCATCCTGATCAACAGAAAGTTTTTAATATTAGAGCTGAAGCTAACTGCATGACTTCTCATGTGATATACCTAGCTGTTTGTCAATTATGTTCATCCTTCTATGTTGGTAAAACAAATCGACCACTGAGGAATAGGATAAGGGAACATGTATATCACATAAGGAAAGGTACACTACATAATGCTCTTGCCAAGCATGTAGCATTAAATAACGACACACATAGATTTTTGTTCAAGGTACTTGAAGTAATTACTCCCAACTCTAGAGGGGGTGACATTAAGATATATACAGAGAGTAAGGAAACCGAATGGATAATTCTACTAAGATCAGATAAAGGATTAGGCCTCAATGATAGGGCCTCTATCAAGCCAAAATTAAAACAGAGTAGAAACATTAGATAAACCCCCTAGAAATAGGTATTCCATTTCTCTGCAAACTAACTGTCTTTTATGTCACTACTATGTCACTACGTCATAGATTTGGTTACCACATGTAGTGTGGTTACTTTATTTTATAAGCCACTATATTAATTTATACATACATATATATGAAATCTTATATGTTAGACATTAAGCATACTTGTCTATAGAATCTTCCTCACATTAACATCTATTTTAATTATAAATATATATGTATTAACTGATATACCTTATATATATAACTTTTTTTATATATATGTTTTTTATGTATACCTTATATATGAGATTGTTTTTAAATGGTTTTATCTTTATTAGATTTGTATATTAAGCTGGGGCTTTGATGTCTGCCTGCTTCTTTAAATAATCATACCAATTAACTTACTTGATTGATTAATTGTTTAAAACCTGTGTATATACAAGATGTGGAATCTTAGAATGAATGTAAGATCTGATGAAGCTACACAGCGAAAGCGCTTATCTTATTAATTATTGATAATAAAGTACTTTGAACTTTAAGTGTTACAGTTGTTTTCGCTCAGTCGTGCTATTTTGATTTACTAAACTAATAGGTAAGCTCTTTCTGCACTATCTCCTTCTACCAGCTTCTCTATCTTTTTCTCAGAATCACTATTGTCTCTTCACTCTTCAAAATTGAATTCTAATCTGTTTTTCCCCCTCATTCTTACACTATTTACCATCTTCTACAACCCTATCATATCCACACTCAGACTTTTTCATCCTTTTTGTGCTATAACTCTTAAAGAAGTCTACAGTCATTCAGATTTTACGTCATATGAAGTCTACAGCCATAGACATTTAATTATTGTACTATAATTACCTTCTTTATTTAAATATGTACAACTTTGGATATTATATAGTACTTTTTTTGTTTCGTGTACCATACAATTTACTGAAAACTGACTCTAATATACATTTACTTTCTCTGTGTAAAATTGCATTGTAAAATGTATTTCATTTTGTGGAGCATTTCTCCCTGAGTCTTTGCATGAAAAGCTGAATTTCTTTTTGCTAAATTTAACTATCATGGTAACCAAATGCAAAATCAACTAACTAACTAACTAACTAACTAACTAACTAACTAACTAACTAACTAACTAACTAAATCTCATTATCCATCAGCATGGCCATCACTGAAGATACTCTCCCTTTTTCATGTATAATCCCGAGCATCTTGTTCAACCTGAGACACTCCATAGATATTTGGCCAAGAAAATCACAAGACATAAGTCTCTTAGCTACCCAGGTGGGCAATTAGACATCTCCTTGCACTTTGTCTCCAATGAACTACTTCATGGTAATCTTTGTTTAGCCTTTCATGCCATGAAATATCCTACCTTATTTTATAGCCCTGACCTTTGTAAATCCAATGACTCATCAGTATTCATACCATGGACTTTTAACTCCATCAAGAAACAAACAGAATTTGGTGATGGGACAGGTTCTTAACACAATACCTTTCCCAATTTTGGGACTAACATCTATTAAACATCAAACAAAGTAGTACCCTAGTCACTTACAAGGAAAATCTTAACAACTGGATGGCTTTTCATAAATTCCCTGTTGGCATAGCTTGTGAAACTTCCTTCAAAAGTCAGCAAGCAAGGGGTCGGGTGGGGTGTGGAGCTGGCAAGGGTCAAATGAGCAGATCATCCACATGGCTCCAACATGTCAGGCTAGTTCCTGCTTTATATCCACACATAAGGCATTTTTAAGGTAAAAACATGGTCGTAAAGCTTACTGCCACAGTAGCCTAGCATTACAAAGGTCATCAAGTGGAGGTGTATGTTTGCTGGTCCTCTTTTGCTAAATTGCATGACAGACATCAACAATGTGGTAACTTACTAGAGTAATGGCAGACACAATATTTATTATTTAAAATTGATAGATTGATGGACCTAGTGGCCAAGGTTTTGGGGAATACAGCCAACATCAGATCCAAAAAAATTGTCTTCTAGCAAAATTTAGAAACCTGCTTGACAAACACATCTTTTTTCAAGATAGTACTTAACATCCAGGCAACCCAGGCACATGACTGCATTGTCCAGGTCCACCAGCATGATAAGTATTTGCAGTGTATACAGGAAAAAAAAATGAAGTGAGATGTGTGATATTTAACAGTGAAGCAACTTACGTTTGCATGTGCTTCTCCATCTGTCTGATTTTCTGGAAGACCAACTGACAACATCACTACACTTAGATCCAGATAAACATCTGTCATCAGAAGGGCACATAGATCATGAAATCCTCCTTGTCAAGGGGTTCAACTCAAGACAGCCTTCAAAGTTATGAGCTTTGCAGATAAGGAAATAATCTTTACAGTCTGCTAAAGAGGGGAATTCCCTTCTAATGTGTAATAACAAGCTGTTCCTTTTCCAAGACTTCTGCCTAGAGACAGTCAAGCAGAGGAAAGCTTTCTCTCATAAGTGATTGCTATGCCAAAAGAACAATTTGCATGTATACTTAACTCATTTGATCCTGAGCAGCAGAAGACCAATTAATCCTCTTGTTTATGGAGGTCTTCTAAACCAGGAAACCAATTGCTTCCTGGGAGTTTTTTTCCCCAAATCCTCAACTGAATACACAATTCATAAGATATGAAATATCTGATAAACAATGTCAGCTAGAAAAATGTACACCAGTAGATAGTCAGCTACACACACTGGTATTAGTATCAGAGGTATGCTTATAGATTCTGATGTTATGTTGCAGATTTATGAAAGAAAAATGGTATTGTATTTGCTAAAAATTACTATTATATGGTCAAATAAAGGACTGTATCCTGATGTATGCAAATAGATCCAATATATCAGTGTGAGAATTGTTCACCTGTTTTGAGGCCTTTCTAATGATGTAGCATTCTGTTGTTTTGCGATATTGCATAACTATGTAAATTATGTGTATCACATTTTCATAAAATTTCAAAACAATATCGATCTACAAAACCATGCATGTTAAGTAGCGAGTATAAACATTATGTGCCTTATTTTTATAAGATAATACTGTTAGTTCAACTGTAAATCACACAATTTGTTATGAAATAAATGCAGCTGTCAATATATTGCTAATATTTATGAATTCATTATCAAACATTTATATCACAGCATATCAGCATATTACCCACTATTTTTTAATATAATTTTTTACTAACATCCACTGCTTGCATACAGAGCCCAACACAACAGTATGACATTCTATTCTTGTTTTATTAATGTAAACATGGAAAATATGTCATAATTTTCATGACTATGCAAACACTCCTTAGTAACTCCAGCTCTATATATCCCATGCTGACTGTTTCATTATGCATGTGTAGTGAATCATGTCAGGTTGTAGATGCCACCTTATTAGTATTAGGGGCACATCTGCACAGGGACTTCAGAAATTAAACTTTGAGAGCAGAAATAGTGTCATCTCAGGAGTATATGGAAGTCTACTGTAAAGATGAATATACTCTTACAGGATACACAGGAGCTCTGACTTCCTGACGACTATACTTTTCTAGGAAATAATGTGTTAAATACCCAGCAAAGTTTCTGATTAAATGGAATAGGGACTATATTCTGTTGATAATAGCGGAAGCAGCACTGCAATTCCTGAGGACAGTATATCAGTGGAATAGGTGGATAATGAGATACCTTCAGCCACCAGAACTTCACACAGAGCTACCAATGGTGTCATGGATAGATCTAAGTGAGTGACTAATCCATGGAAGTTTGTATTGGCACCATCTACCTTTAAAAGCACCTCAGCAGTCCTATGATGGAAGACACTTTGAGTGCTAAAGTCTCAGACTGTGAGGAACGTGAAAGAAAGCACTCAGCCAGTCAACTTCTTGCATCAGCAGTGACTCTGCAAACTAATTTTCTGTCACTGGCAATTGAAGGAGACTTGCATGATATGCCTATGCTAGCTAAAGAGGTAGCGACTACCACACAACAGCTGTCTATGACCAGTAAGGGGATAGGAGAATATAAACACCCATATGGATCTCAACTTATAGGACTTCTAAAGCGAATAAGATTGAGGATCTAATTAAGGCATGTAGCAGCTATACTCATGTGAATGTGTATTAACTATGAGGATTAGTCAACATGAGAGCTGCACCTATTCTCACTCTCACTGTTTTTCTGGACATGGGGAAGAGAAAGGATCCTTCTGCAGATATAATTTACTTAGGAATGTGTCTACTGGGGTATGGCAAGATTCACTAAAACTAAAGTTAAAAGCTTATGAGGATGTTAAAGCACCTTCAACAAACTGATGTTTGGATTACACTGTTAGAGGAAGAAGTAATTAAGGCATAACAGGAATGTAGCACCAGCAGATGTAGGAATGAAAGAATGATCAATCAGTATAAGTGTCTAGGATCAGTGAAGCTTAATAGGCACAATGCATGCCCATTGCCAGGAGGAACAGTCCTGGAAATCTCCTGGGTTATCAAATCAAGTGACCAGGAGGGTCACTCTTTTCTATGCACCTTCCCTTGTGCACAGCATAGGACCTATCAAAAATATAAAAAATAGAGTAAAAGAGTCTGATATATTTTACAGTATATTTTAATTGTGACCCCACTTCAATGATGGCAAATGGCCTGATATGGTTAATTTACTCACAGAGAGTGTTACGTTTCCTTTTCTCCTACTGGTCCTGCATGGAGTCCTTTATTTATCCATCTCAAAATGGAAGTCATTCAGACTATTAGAAATCCACAAAAAGGGAATGCCCCCAGGTTGGGCTGAAGCTGAGTTATTTGTAGATCTAAAAAATCAGCGTAGACTGCTTCTGACAGCACTATGTAAAGCCTTTTAGCCTGGTGATGGGGTTAACAGTTCTTCATGTATCTCAACAACCACTGTTTTGCTGAAGTTGGGCAATGACCTTTTAAAGGTAGCTAGTTAAAGACCCATCTTTGTCATTAACAATGACTTCAAAATCTGAGCTAGAATTCTAGCAAATAGGATGAAAAATGTTCTAACACAGACCACCTTTCTTGTCTGGGGGATGGTGTTGTTACAGTTAGAAGTAATTTACATTACAAAGGGATAGTGTAAATTTATATGCAGGGTTAAGCAACTGGCTCAGATCCTGTCATAACAGTCCTTGTAGACTTTTTAAAATCTTTGATTCCATTGGATGAGCATGGTTGTGGAAAGTGATGGTGTCATATTTTGTCCAATGCCCTGTCTTTGAGGTGTGAAGACCCTGCATGAGACACCAGTGGCCGCAGTGGTTATACAAATGCCAACCTATATACTCTGCTCAGGCTTCTTTGGAGAATGTAGCAAGGATCTCCTTTGTCCTAACTCTTGTTTGTATTAGCTACTGAGTTTCTTAGGGAGATCTTAAATAACTGTAAAAAATTACTGCAATGTCAGTTATAAGGTGATGATTCAAGCGCCAAATCAACTGCAGGAGATTCCTTTGATAATCTGACTGCTGTCAGACTTTGCAGTCACCTCTGGGCTATGTGTCAGTGCTAATAAATCTCAAATGCTGGCTATTAACTAAGGGGCCAAACATCTGCAAGGATCTGGTACTAGCCTGCCCTGTCTTTGGAGACTGTTTCAGACAAATACTATAGGGTATTTCACACTGCTCAACATAAATTTATAGAGGATAATGCACAATATTTTTGTCTGTGTACACAGGAGAAGCAAAGTAGGTCTTCTATTAGTGGGAAGGATGGCCGTTCAAAATGTCTGCCCTACCAGTGTGGTTTTACATTTTCAGGCACCTTGCTATTGCTCCAGAGAACAGGCTGCTAACAAAAATAAGAAAGCAATAATGCCCTCTATAGTGGATGTGACACTCCAGCACTGGCCCAGTAATCAAAGACTCTCAATCCTCACCACTGGCACCACTGGGAGAAGTACATTGAGAGGATGAGAAGTACATGCACAGTATTTCCAGATGCAGCTTTCTGCATCAAGTGCAGTTTCCCTTAAGAGCACACAGAGACCACAGTCAGTCTGGGGCTGGTTTCTCTCTCTTTTTCCAGATACCTGATAAGACTCCCCACTGGCACAGCTGTAGGGTTGAGATCTCAGCTGAGTGACCAAGTCAAGACCTCCAGTACCTTTTCTGTCCAACCAGTGCTCCATGTCCCTGCCCAAGTAGCTGATACACACACTCTTTGAGGTTTGATTTATACACACACACACAAACACATACACACACACACACACACACACACACACACACACACACACACACACACACACACACACACACACACACACACACACACACACACGCACACGCGCACACACACACACACACACACACACACACACATGCACACACACCTGGGATAGGCTGACACAGATTTACTAGCTATGCCCCCTTTTGCCCAGACTATAAGGTAGTTATCACTGCTACCAGCCATGTCCTTATCAGCTACCTAATGTGTAATGTTACTATCAATACAAATAGTACTTTGTCCAAGAACAAGGCAATTAGGAGTGGCCCACAGTGTCACCAAATAAATATGCGAGTACTCTCAGAACTTAAATATGTCTCACAAAGCTCAGCCACAATGAAATGTTTAAATATATTTAATAATAAATAATAAAAGAACAATAAAATACTCAGTATATAATCACAGTAACATCAGAGGTCAAATCACAGGAAATATTTAAAACAACATTGCCAACATAGCAGGACAGTCTCAAATAAATAAAGAAAAACATCTGAATTAAGCTTTGCTATATTCCTTACTATATTTAGGGAATTACTATATTCTAGTTAACTTACCTACAGAGCAAGCAAGGCAGATTTGCTGAGTGGCTCTTCCGGCTTGATGGTGTCAGGTCAAAGTAAAATATAGAATACTTAGTTTCTTTCAGATAGTTCTTAAATTAATATCTCAAATATTACTGCTGGGATAGCTTGCATGATGACATCACTTATTGTCATCTGACTCCATCCCAGGAGAAAAACAACCACTGATGCAGCTGGTGGCATGTAGCATCTACCTGTGAAAATATATAAACAGGGCCTTTTCTTAGATCTAAGACAGATCCTGGAAGTCATAAAACAATAAAAACACTTCCAAGACAATACCATGCACCTCTAGTTCTAGACATTGTGTATGTTACTGCACTAAAACTGAAAGATAACATCCTTTTTTATGGCATGGCTATAAAGTAATTTAATTTTAACTATTTTTCTGAAGTTTTGCAAGTTAATCTCCTGTATTGCAGTTTCTCCTTTTAAATATATATACATCTAAACAGTTACAATAGTGTATGTATATTTATTTTCCAGCAGAGTACACCGTGGCTACATTTTTAAAGCTCAGTGCTTAACCACCCTTTTCAACACACACTTCTGTACCAGCAGTTTGATATACACACAACATACAGTTCTAATACATTTGTAACACAAGTATATAAATTGTGTTGATATTCACAAATGACATATAATTATTTACAAAATTCCACATAGCTAGACTGGCAGTATTTCCTTTCATAACAGTGGACATTAAAGAGAAAAACAGACTGACCTGGGGTGTTGTGAGCCATAATGCCACAGGAAAGTAGTCTCTTCACCCCTTCAAGGTCTGCTATTTCCTTGTATCTTCCACCTCTGGAGGGTATTATTGCTCTTAGAAAACTGTCTGTTTGTTAAATTGTTTTGTATTTGTTAAATTACTAGTCTATACATGTGTTTTTAGATTTTAATGTAAAATATTTCCTCCACCTAATATTCCATAGTTGTTTTATGGCATATTTTCCATCTAAGGTAAACATTATGTGAGTATTTAATAATGTCTGTACAGACACACACACAGACACACACACACACACACACACACACACACACACACACACACACACACACACACACACACACACGCACACACGCACACACACACATACATTCTCTCTTGCACACACTTACACACAAATACACACACATTTGTCTCATTGCTGCAGTATGTAATTAGGAGGGAAGTCAGTTTTCCCAAAGGGAAAATAATGCATTTTTTGCATTTAGCTTTAATCCATGGCTTTGACAACAATTATTTGTCCGTGTTAACCCTGTCTGCAGGATATTAACATAAATGGGAGACTCAGTGATTGCTCCCAATTTGCAATTGTAAGCAGAGTTGGTCAGCCACCATCTGGCCAGGTTTGCCTGGATTTCTGAGAATTAACAGTTAGGGGCTCAGCTCAGAGCCCTGTGGTATGGCAATGGTGACTGGCCTTTTGTTAGAGGTGAAGTCATGTACTTTGAAAGTATATGTCTGTTAGTGAGCCAGTTGGCTACCCATCTAGTAATGTAGGAGTTAATTCCCAGTTGGGAGAATTTCTCTATAATACCTGAGTGGGGGAATGTGTCAAATGCCTTGGCTAGGTCAAGATAGGTTGTATGCACTGTCGTTCCCTCATCTAGGGCCTTGATGACTTTCTCAAAGATGTCAACTATGTTTAGCAGGTATAATTTACCTTTAACAAATCCAAACAGGGTTGGGTCCAGAGTTAGGAGATTATGTATGTCCTTATTAATAAGGTTTCTCTCATTTTTTTTAATTTCTTCAGGTCTTTGGGGTTTCTAATACCGTTATAGGAATGAATACCCATTCCTAAGTCAAAGTATGATTCAAATTCATGAAATTAGTATTGTTTCAATCTTTGTTTTTAGCTAGAAGTGTTCTTTACAGCATCCGCAATGTGCCCAACAATGACTCCTTTTGCAATTCATATGAAGTTGCAGGTATCTGTAACATATCTAAGTGTGATTCTACTACTGGAACTGTCTGAATATCCTTCTTCCACACTACCCTCATTTCTCCCTGTAAATCCTAGTATTTTATGACTTTGTGTCTCTCTGTGCATAAGACACTGTAGTCACCACACACACACACACACACACACACACACAGTGACTGGCCTTTATCTAGTAATGTAGGAGTTAATTCCCAGTTGGGAGAATTTTCATCTAGGGCCTTGATGACTTTCTCAAAGATGTCAACTATGTTGTCCTTATTAATAAGGTTTCTCTCATTTTTGATTCAAATTCATGAAATTAGTATTGTTTCAATCTTTGTCTTTAGCTAGAAGTGTTCTTTACAGTGATTCTACTACTGGAACTGTCTGAATATCCTTCTTCCACACTACCCTCATTTCTCCCTGTAAATCCTAGTATTTTATGACTTTGTGTCTCTCTGTGCATAAGACACTGTAGTCACTGGGTGTAGCAATTTTGATGATCAATGCTACTTTTATCTTCTTTTCATGGACTAGTATATCTGTTTTTCTCGTATCTATTTTATGAAGTGTTGCTAATGGGTGATACCATGTGGGGTTCAGGCACCTAGGCAGCGAGACATTTCCCTGTGGTTCATTTGACTGGGAACACATGGCTAAAGTGACATTCAGCTGCAGAGAATTATGGCTGTTTGCAAATTCCCTGTGGGCAAAGAGAAGCACACACTGCCATGCTCACAGTTTTAATAGCCAAATGCATGGTGGCAGAAGAAGTAATGAGTGTTGTGCTCAGTGTACAGTACATACTTATATAACTACAACATGTAGAAGTGTGCTACAGCATGGAGGAAATCCTGCAGGCTACTGTAGTCACATTTATGCTCCAGTATGAGTTTTAAGTAATGTTCCCTTGACACTGTGAAGGGGGTAGTGGTTCACACACTCCAGTTATAAAGGCACTGCCCATTGTGCAGTGCATTTTTACTGCTACTGACATGCCCTCTGGCCAACCTGCTACTGATGCCTGCTATATTGCCTGCTGTCTCATGTTCCCTTGGGGACAATGGGCATTGTTTTCCCCCTGTGCATTGGGTTATTAAAGCTGTGGGCATGGCAGTGTAGACTTCTCTTTGCCCACAGGGAATTTGCAAACAGCCATATTTCTTTGCAGCTGAATGTCACTTCAGCCATGTGTCCCCAGTCAAATATACCACAGGGAAATGACCCTTATTGATCGAACTGTTAAAACATTGAATGTTCCAAAAAAAAATTAAAACAACAAAAACAAAAACTAAATGGTGTAGGCAGGGGGCAAGCCCCCCTGCACCCCCCACACCCCCTCTACTTAAATACACCAACTCCAAGACCGCACTACATTGTAGTAAATGGAAATCTCCCCTTATGGAGATTTCTGTTTACTTCTTCGATGTTCTGCAGTTTCGCTATTCTCGTGCCGACAATGTCAGATTCTACATTGTTGACTTTTGAGAATTCAATATAGACCTATTATATATATGGCCGAGCAATCCACATAGAAACTGATCATCAACCTCTAGTTACTATTTTAAAGAAGCCAATGCATTCTGCTTCAGCAAGACTACAACGAATGATGCTCAAATTGCAAAAGTACAATTTCAAAATGGTCTGTACAAAGGGTAAACTTCTTTATATGGCTGATACCTTATCCAAATCACCCAGAAATACCATGGAACAGATTGATGCACAGAATTTTGACTTTGATGTCATGGAAGTATGCAATTTTCCTTCCATGAGACTTCATGAGCTGAGAGGTGATACAAAGATTGATCCAATTTTGCTAAAGCTCAACCACTTTATCAATGTACGATGGCCATCAAAGCAATCATGTGTACCACCAGAAGTACAACCTTACTTTCCATACAGAGATGAGATGCTGATGGAAGATGGCATTATTTTCAAAGGTCCAAGTTGTTGTTCCTACTTTCTTACAGCATGAATACATTCAGATTTTGCATCCTGGCCACCCAAGTTCTGATTCTACCAAAAGAAGGGCAAGAGGACTGGTATTTTGACCTTCTGTAGCAAAAGACATTAATAAAGTGCTTTCTTCTTGTTCAGTGTGCAACAGTACTAAGCCGCATTTGCAAAAAGAGTCACATAAGCTAAGCCAAATTCCTGAACTACCTTGGTCAACAGTAACAACTGACATATTTGAGTAGAACATTCAACATTACTTATTGTTGATAGACTCTTGTTCGAATTGATTTGAGATTGATTTGCTACCTAACTGAATGTCCAGTCCGTGGTAATCCACACAAAGTTATTTCTGACAATGGTTGTCAGTTTACAAGTCAATTGTTTCAGAGATTTGCTAAAGAGTGGGACTTTATCCATGTTAATAGCAGTCCTGAATATCCACAGTCAAACAGTCTTGCTGAATGTGCAATACAGAATGCGAGCAATTACTGGAAAGGTCAAAGTGTGACAATACTGATATTTTCTTGAATTTACTTAATCTCAGAAATATACTCCATGATAACCTTCAAGGCTCACCTACTCAAAGACTTCTATCTAGGTAAATCAGAACAACCTTTCTTGTCAGTTCTAGTTTGTTGGTGCCTAATGCTAAAAATACCAGAGTAATCAAAGCCCAACTTTTTAAAAAGCATTCTTCTCAGAAGTCCAGCTATGATAAAATGTGCAGATTTCTTTGTCCATTAAAAGAAGGTGAAACAGTGAGGATGCAAACTGCGAAAGGCTTGATCAAATTGGTCAAGTGAGAGGTATATGTGCTGAGCCAAGATCCTTCTTAGTGGAATCTTAGGCTATAGAGTATAAAAGACATTGCAGACATCTTCTTCATGTATCAGAAATGATATTGCAGCATCGTACCTGTGATACAGACTTTAGATCTCAGAGCAACCCAGACAATGTTCATATCAAAGAATGTGTCGCAGTATCCATTCCCATTCCTGATGATGTCCCAGATTTCCCCAAAGCTGAACATTCCATGAACACAGTCCCCATTGCTAGATCCATTTCTGGCATTTATGTTACATGGTCAGGTCGTATTTCAAGACCGAGTGTAAAATACACAGCAACTTGGACATAATTGTTTTATATATGTCTGATTTCGTATGATTGCATGTCAAAGAATTAGTTTTGTATAACTGTATGTCAGGAGATCATTTCTGTAAATTGCATGTCATTGAATACTGTCATTTTATATATGGAACATTTCTGAAGGAGGGAGGATGTAGATCAGAACATTTGTATGTATCTTTAAAAAGCATTTCCAGATGTAGCACATCCATATAAATACTGAGCATGTGCAGGCAGCAGTGTCATTTTGAGAGAACAGTCATAGTGTTAACAGGTATGAGTGTAGTAGTCAGTCTGTTTATAAGTTTATTTAAGTGTAAGTTGCAAAGCCTCATTTCCTGATGTGTTTGTATGTAAGAAAGCTGCTTAAACAGTACCCATGAGCGTTCATCTGTTTTACCCTGAGCAGATGAGTGACACTCATGTTTCCAGTGATTTTCAGCTACTTCAGTGTTATAATATTTGCACAAGGTCCATAATTATTCTTTCCATGGCATGTAGATGTGGCTAGTCAGCTTATGGACCTATAATTCCCAGGATCAGTTGATAGTCCCCCTCTGTACAGAGGGATTACTATTGTTATCCTCCATTCTGCCGGAACATAGGGATCTAAGTGGGCCTGCTAGGTCATGTTTTAAGTTGTTTAAAAGGCAACCAGGGGCATTGTCTGGTCCCAATGATGCTGTGTTTTTGGCCTTGTAGAGTGACAAGATGACCTGCCCACTTGAGATAATAGGCTGAGGAATGGTGTCAGGTATACTTTGGGGTGATGACTGCAGGGAGAGGGGGGATAAAGTTTGCTCCAAATTTGTCAGCTAGCAGATTAGCCTTTACCTGCGGTTGAGTATGGGTGGTGCCATCCACAACCACTTTAGTGCATAGCTACGTATTCTTTTTTAGATTTTGGACATAGGTAAAGAATGCCTTGTGATTATCCTTAGCTAGGGAGGGTATTTTTGCTTTGTAATTGGTTTGGAGGACTTGACAAGATCTCTGATTTATTTGTTAACACTAGAGAGGGATTTCTTCCTCTGCTGAGTCAGTTCCCTCTTGTTCTTGGACATTAGTTTCTTTTGTTGTATAGCTTGTTTATACTAGGGGTCGACCAGGGTGGTTTGTTTTTTCAGTAAGACTGGATTTTAATTTGGTCAGGTGCAGCCGATTTTATACAACTGCTTAAGTGGTTATACAGGGCATTGGTGTATACCTCTGCATAGTAGTCTATGTTATCTGCATTCGAAGAGGCTTTGAAACTTCTTTTACCATCACCTAGCAGGAGGTAGTTTGTCTTTGAAAAATTCTTAAGCATTTTTGAGATTGATAGGGTGTTTTCTCTTATAATTACATTGAACAAGACTGATTTATGGCCTGATCTTACAAGGAGGGATGCAATGCTCTCCCATGTTAGTAAATGCTATGTTCAGGACATTTGAGCCTCTTGTGCGTGTGCTGACTAGCTGTTTCAGAACATTTGCATTGAAAAAGTCAAAGAAGCTCTGAGCAGCATGTTTGTGATCATGTATGTTTCCAAGTCAATGGTAGGATAATTAAAATCAACCATGAGCAAGGTGTTGGACTATGGGTCCCCTTCACATGGTCGACTTTTCGCAAAGTTGACTTTCATATGGCTAAGACCATATGATTGACTTTTGAAAAGCCAACCATGGGGAACCGCTATCTCCATACAGTGCAGAATGGGAAAACTTCCCGCTTCCCCACTGTAGTGCAATCTCAGAGTTGGTATATTTAAGTTACGGGATGTGTGGGGAGGCAGATCCCCCCATGGGGGGTGCAGGGGCGCTTGCCCCCCTGCTAACTGTTTTAAGGTAAGTGTTCATTGTGTTTTTGTGTTTATTTTACATGGTCGGCTTTCTGAAAGTTGATCATATGGTCTTGGCCATATGAAAGTCAACTTTGTGAAAAGTCAACCATGTAAAGTAGACCCTGGACTATATGGCAAGTGACTCCAGTAAGTCCAGGTATGTGGTGTGCTTTTCCTGTTTCATGGTTTGTGACCTATAGCTAGCTTTGATGTGGTAGGGGTGCTTTACCTGTAGTTAATTGGACATGGAGTAGCTCAAGAGAGTCATACTGTTTGACCAATCTTAAGGTGTACTTATCCTTAATGAAGATGGATGCACCACCTCCTTTGATTCTTTCATGCAAACTGAATGTATGGATAGCATTGTAGCCCTGCATGGCTGGGGTGATTTCTGTGCCTTTGAACCATGTTTCAGTGATGTCGCAGACATCAGTATCTTCCAAGGTGAGGGGTGCTTCCAGGGAGTGCAGTTCCTTGTTTAGTCTCCTAGTATTAAGCAGCAGTAGTTTGAGTTTATCTAGAGAGGATTCTTTTATGTTGGGGAGTTGGTTATTTTGACACTGCCTAAAAGGGCACAATATGGGTAGCTAATGCCTTCACCAGAATCCCAAAGCTTAGAGGAGACAGGTGCAGATCATCTCTGGCAAAGCATCATTGCCTGTCGACTATGTCTTTCCAGGCTGACAGATATTGGTTCCCCTTGGACTGACACCAGAAGCTAACCCCACTGTTAGAGTCAATCATTTTTTGTTTGTATTGTGGCATCTTCCTTGGAGAAGGTAGAATGCTGATTAAGACTAGCCTTATACCTGTCTGTGATACATAATCTGAAAGCTTAGTCATGTCTCTCTTCATATAGTCCAGTGAGGTACATGTCAATTCATTCATTCCCACATGGACTATGGTGGAGTCATACTGGTACTTGTGGTTGAGTGACTTGAGTGCTTGAGTGACTTGATGGATCCTGGCACCTGACAGGTATCTAGCAATAACCTACTGCTTATCCAGCCTGGTGAGGGGAACATCCATGTGTCTCATAATGGAGTCACCTATGACCAGCATATTAGGTTTTGTGGTGTTACGCCCTATGGGCTCATTTGTTGAGACACTGGTGTGTGTATGTTATTATTTATTGTAGATGTTTTTTGCATTCTTATGTGTGTAAGTGGTTTCTGTTTAGAAGGCCGCTGATCTTTTTGGTAAGATACTAGTGAGTACCTCCACATATATGGGTTTATGTGTCATGCCCTTATTTAATGTGGAAAGTATTTGTGTGCTGACAACCTGTTTGGCATTCAATTTTTCTTTATGTGAGAATCTTGCCTCCAATTTAATAGTGTAACTACATATTTCACATAAAGCATTTGTTTGTTTCAGGAGTAAGTGGTTGTCAGTATACATGAGACAATTACTACATTGCCTCAGGATACCCATTTCTATCAGTCTGGCCAGAGAGATGATGGGAAACTGCCTCTCCATGACAGTAGGCTCTTACTGTATATTTATTAGGGAAATGAATGGGTTAATTTGAAAGGACTCTGCTGGTAGCACCAAGACTACAAGAGGGACTTATACTTTGTGTATGCTAAGGTTGATCAATAAGGAAACGTTCAGTGCACAACTGACTTGCTCCTAGAACAGCAGAAAAACTTGGAAGGGTTTCACTGACAGCTCTTTAGGGAAAAACTGAGTTTCAAGGCTTTTGCATTTATACAGGGCACTGCTAACCTCCACTGAGTGAAGAGCAGCACCTTGCAAATGCAAGGATTAAATGTGAGCACAAAGAAACAAGTTTTAAGCTAACTACCAATCAGGAAAGTACACAGTAAGCCTTTCACCAGCAATCCCCAACTCAGACAGGGTAGATTAACACACTTCTGCCACAAGGGTGCAGAAAAATTCATTCTTAATGTAGAATTGTTGGTTTGGAGCCCAAGTGTAACAAGACCACAGAAACTACATACAACAGCCCTACAACTAACAGATGCAATGTAATACAGGGCAATTAACTACTTAAAGCAGACGTAGACAGTACTTTTTTTGCTATAAAGTACAAAAGTAACAGCAAATAACTTAAGAGACTGCTAAAGTACATTTACAGCATATAAGAGAAGTGCAAAAAACCAAACAAACTTATTTTTGTCTTTTCAGTAGTGAATTGTTCCAGGTGAAAGCAGATTCTCAGCAATCAGTAGCAAAGTCACCTAACGATGAGCAGCACTTAGTATCTACGCCAAAGGCCGCACAAACATGAGGCTTAAATACGAGCAAAGAGAAAAAATTTTTATGGTAACTACCAGTCAGGAAAGCACACAATAAGCCTTCCACCAACAATACCCAGCTCAAACAAGTAATATCAGCACACATTTGACACAAATGTACAGAATAACACTTTCTTAATGTAGAATAGCAGGTTTGGAGCCCATGTGTAACATGATCATACAGACTCCCTACAACAGCTCTACAAATAACAGATACAATATAATACAGTGAAAACAGCAGAAAACGGAAGCAGACAGTAAGTTTTTTTTTTTTTTTGGAACTGCTGAAGTACAGTCACAGTATATAAGAGAAGTGCAAACAAATACTTAGAACTCTTTTGTGTGTTTCCTAGCTCAGATAGACCAGGTAAATATCTACAGCCACTAGATGAATACTCCCAGTCCTTCTAGTGTAAAAGCACAGTAAAGAAGTGCCCAGAGTGAAATGCTACCACAAACAAACTTAAAGATATGGATAGAGCATTGTACTTTAAATGGCTTATAAAAGAGTGATTATTCAATAAAAGTACTTTGCTTTGTATAAATGAACAAAGAGTCACTAGAGTGTACAGAATTTATAAAGGCACTAAAAACATGATAAGCTGATTAATAAGCCAATAACACTACATGCAGAAATCTCAAGTGTGTTGCTAACCTAAACAAACCAAGCTGCCTCCCAGTGCACTAGATGGACAATCCACTGGACTCTTAACGTAAAAACAAGTGCTTGCTTGACTGTACAAAAAACACTTGTGACACAAGTGTTTTAATGCCAGCCCAGCTAGCTGGAATTTTGTAATTAGTTATATGTCACTTGAGAATATTAATATGATTTATGTAGAAAAGTAACAAAAGGAGAAACTGCCAGCTTAGCTATCTGGAATTTTGTAAATAATTCTATGTCATTTATGAATATTGATAGGATTTATACAGAAGTATATGTTGAACAGGGTTTGTACAGTACTGAGCTTCAAGGATGTGTCCACAGTGTACCCTAATGGAAAAAAACAGAAATGTATATAAACTATATACCTGTACACATGTATGTTTTAATAGTAGAAAGTGGAGCATACAGAGTTAACTTGCAAAACTTCAAGAAAATAAGTTGAAATTAAATTGTTTTACGATTGTACTATAAAAGTTAGTTTCAATGCAGCGAGGAGACAGGATGTCTCGAACTAGGGTGCCTTCTGTATTGTTTTGTAAGTGTTTTATTGTTTTATGTCTTCTAGCAACTGTAAACATCTGAAGGCTATATATTTTTCACAAGAAAATGTCAAATGCTACAATAGGAGGTTAGCTTGGGAAGTGAAGTCAGGTGACAAAAAGTGATGTCATCCAAGCTAACCGAGCAGTAATATTTGATATTAATTTAAGAACTCTCCCAGAGACTGTGCATTTTGTATTTTGTCTTAGATCTAGCAAGAACATACACTCATCACCAACATCTGCACTTGCCTTGCTGTAAGTAAGATTTAGGGCATAGTATCTCTTTTAGATATAGATAGGAATATAGTAAGGATTAGTTTATATGCTTTCTGTATTTATTTGAGATTGTCGTGCAATGTTGTTTTAAAATATTTCCTGTGATTTTGAACTCTAAAGTTACTGTGTTGATGTACTGAGTATTGTCTTGTTCTTTTACTATTTATTATTAAATATATTTAAACCTATCTTTTTGGCTATTATTTGTGAGGCATATTTAAGCTCTTAGTGTACTTGCATAGGTATTTGGTGACACTGTACAGGTCACTCCTAGATAGCCTTGCTCTTGATCAAACTACCATTTAGATTAATAGTAACATTACACAGTAGAATTGGACACCCTTTGTTAAGGGCCTTAAAGGTAGCTGATAAGAGTGGTTGGTAGCAGTGGAAACTACCTTATAGTCCAGGCAGAAGGGGACATAGCTAGTAAACTTGTGCCAGCCTTTCCCCTGAATGTGTGTGTGTTTGTATATAAATCAAATTTCAAAGTGTGTGTGTGTGTGTGTGTGTGTGTGTGTGTGTGTGTGTGTGTGTGTGTGTGTGTGTGTGTGTGTGTGTGTGTGTGTGTGTGTGTGTGTGAGCTACTTTGGCAGGGACATGAAGCCCTGGTTGAACAGATAGGGTGAAGGAGGTCTTGGCTTGGCCACTCAGCTGAGATCTCAACCCTATAGCTGTGCCAATGGGGAGTCTTATTGGGGATTTGGAGAAAGAGGGAGAAAACAGACCCAAACTGAATGTGGTCTCTTTGTGCTTTTAAGGGAAATTGCACTTTACTGTGTGTGTACTTGTCATCCTCCCAGTGTGTACATCATCTAGCTGAATTATTATATGTATTTCTCTGTGATTTCTGAACTCTTGACTAGCACTGTGTAGTAAGAAGTATTGGCTTGTGTTTTTATTATTTATTATTAAATATTTTAAAACCTTTCAACTGTGGCTGTTTTGTGTAGAGATAAGTTAAGTTCTAAGAGTACATTGCATGTATATAGGGATCCTGTACCAAGTCACTCTAATAAGCCTTGACTGTTTAGTTATACTACCAACTGGATAATAATATTGCACAGTAATAATTGGACACCCTTTTAAGGGCCTTTGAGTAGTTGATAAATATTAGCTAGGTGGTGGCAGTGATTTCTACCCTATAGTCTGGGTAAAATGGGCACAGCTGGAGAACCTGTGCAGCCTTCCCCAGGAGTGTCTGTGTGGTTGTATAAATGCTTATCTCAAAGTGTGTGTGTGTTAGCTACTTGGACAGAGACACAAAGCACTGGTTGGACAGAGAGGGTGCTGGAGGTTTTAGCTTTCCCAGTTGGCTGAGATCTGGACCCTATAGCTGTGCCAGTGGGGAGTCTTACTGGGGACCTGGCGAGCAAGGGAATGACCATCCCCGGACTGACTGTGATCTCTGTGTGCTCTTAAGGGAAATTGAACTTTACTATGTGTATTTGTTATCCTTTGCTCCTATATGAGATGCCCCTCACTGGTGTTAGTGGTGAGGATTGAGGCTCCTTGATTGCTGGGACAGAGCACGGGTGTCACAGTCAGCTTCATCCAGCCTGTCAGAATTCAGCTGAGGGCTGCAAGTTGCAGGACAGCCTGAACTACACCTTCTGGTCTTCAGTTATGAATAAGAGAAGCTATCAGCCTGAACTTATGAACGGCAGCCTGAACTTATGAACGGAATACATACTTGTTTTCCTTCCTGGTAAAGTAGACTGAGTATTTGTTGGGATCATAGATTTAAGCTGCCAGCCTGCCAGGAACATGTGCAATTTTAATTGCATCTTATTATGTGGCTGCTGGACATTTTATCTGTAAGGTCTGCTGTGCATTTTATGATCTGTAAGGTCCACAGTGTATTGTGTGTGTGTGTTTGATGTATATCACATGTTGAGTCGCTCTACATTTATTTCTTCCTTGTTTAGCAGGAAATGTTATTTTGTTCATCCTGTCTAAATTATAAAAATCAAAATTCACAGTTGCAGCTTCTTGATTAGTAATTGAATTATGATGTATCACTCTTTTGTCTTACATTTTTGATTAGCAATTATGATCCAAAGCTATCAGTGCTCGTTAGATACACGGTTTTAGAAATGACATAGGTCCAAGACCTCTCAGGAAACAGCATTACTGCTATTATAAAATCAGGAAGTCTATAATGAATTACTGATGTTCTGAAGGGATCAGGTACTGGGCCAGTACAGGGTTGGGTCCAAAGGCACAGAGAAAATACTATTTTGACAAAATGCTTAAAATGCATTAAAGATGCAAGCCTTAACAAAGGCAATCCATAGCATAAATTAAATTTTCAGCAGAATTTGAGTTTTCTACTTCAAAAAAGATATAAACATAGCAATGAGCCTCACTGTGCTGCTACAGCTAAAATGCAGCTTCACAATATGCACCAGTGCTGCTCCTTTGAAGAGATAGTACAATAACATTCAGTAATCCTCCATTTGGTATGAGGCCTGAAAATATCCACTCCTAAAGTTCTTCCTGTTGCAATTTCAGGTACTAACGTTAAGCATGTGTTGTTTAATAGAAAGGCCAATCATCATGTCTAGAATAGTAATAATTTACATGCAAAAATATACCTTTGCTATAATATTATCTCTAATTATTACAAATCTTGTATCTTGTGTAACACAGGCATTCACCTTTTTCTTTCTCACCTACTTCAAAACTCCCTACCATCTTTTACAATCCTTTATGATATTAGGACTAAAAGATAATACTCTTATATACCCTAACTGGCAAATTCAGTGTATATTTAAGCTATCTTCTATTATTTTTCTATTACTCTTCACTATTCATATCGTCACTTTTTGGTTCTTCTTCACCAGATACTGACTCAGTATCCTCCAGTATGTCCTACATTAGTATTTCAAACTTATTATGTGTTTTACATCTGAACAACTTTAAAACCATGAATTACTTGTTTATGTCTCCTTATATTCACCCTTTTATTCATCCACTGCTGATTTTACTTTTCTTTTTAAACAGTTAGTAATCTGATCTACTTGTAAATTTACTCACAGCTTAGTTTTTATCTGTAATATACCTGGGTCTCTGCTGAAAATTGGCTTTTTCACCCAGTCAGACTTTCCCAGTAAACAAATGCCAATAAATAAATTGAGGTGTGTGCAATGCCCCAGTTAGGTATGACTGATGGTAAGGGTTACTTGGCTCAAACCATGTACCTTAGGTACAGGGTGCAAGAGCCTGATTTCTCTTCTCATACCACCACTTCTGACTGAAGGAGTTATAGCTTTCATCTGTACAAATTGTCACCGAATGCCTGGAATGTATTTGGCTCATACATTTTGGTCTATTCCTCTTAAAATTTGGAAGGTGCAGTGGTAGTGTTTTGCCTTACAGCAAGAGGTTATCTGGTTTGATTCTCAGCTGAAGTGCCTTCTGTGCAGAGTCAGCATGCTTTCCTGTGTTTGTGTGGGTTTCCTCTGGGTGCTCTGGTTTACTCCCCAGTACAAAGACATGCGCCTGGAGCATTTCTCCCCAGGTCTCCACTGAAAATTAGTTTTGTTCTAAGCCAGACTTTCCCAGTAAACAATGTAAAATAAAATGTATGGTTCTCTTGCAAATCAGTGAGAATTAAATTCACTAAATAATGATAGCCATTTCAGTTTGTCTTCCTATCTTTCTGGCAAATCAGTGAGAATTGAATTCACTAAATGATGATAGCAATTTAAGTTTCTCGTCCTATCTTTCAGGAAACACATGGTGACACAACAGTTTATTCTAGCAACTTTCTAAGATTATACAAGCAATGTTTAAAATGTGTCCCCTCCCTGGATTTGGGCCTTTGCCCCCCCAAGAAATGTTGGCTTTTTCCTGATTTCTTGCACTGCACAATTCTTCAAGGAAAGAGAAGTTTAGTGCTGCGTATGGAAAGTCTTCTTGCATTGTTAGTAGCACAACAGGTAGTATACTTGCTTTTGCTGCAGAAGGCTGTGGGTTCTACTTCCACAGTACGTAGATGGATTGATGATGCTGTACTTTGTTGTACTTTTAAAGGGGGTGGATTCTGCAGTCCTGAGAATGTCCTCTTTGGCAGAGATACCTAGTAACTATCAACCTGTTATCAGTTTGCCATCTATTCCCTATTGAAATATTACTAGCTTATCATTTTTTAATGTAACATAGACAGTTTATTCTTCAAGGGTAACAGGCACATTACTTGTAGATAAAACAATGAAATATAAAGTTGTTTCCTGGCAGCAGCCTCTTCATTAGTTACAGATCACTTTAATGTGGAATTTAGATGACTTTTACTTCTGCAGAGATTGTGCATATTTACTGATACTGGCAGATTGTAGTAGTGTGAGTAGACTTTTATGATGGAAATGTTCTGAAATGGGGAGTTTTGTCATTATTGGTTCATGCATTTTGTTTCATTGCTTACTGGAAAGATGTTCAAAACAATAAATTTAAAATGTTTTCTAACAAGTGTGCTGTATTATACAAGGAATATAATTTAATACAGTCAGGAAGGTGTATCAAAGACCACATGTATGTTTTATGTGCAAAGGGCTTATGATTTGAAAACAGCCCAAAGGTAATCTTTATCTGCCACTGGCCAGATGCATTTTCTTTGGATGTGGGTTTTAATGCTGTTTCAATTAATGCGAGTTTCAAGGGCAGAGAAGTTTTAATGCTAAGTCTGTTTTTGGGTCTATATTAGATTCTCAAAAGCTGACAATGTTGAATCTGACTTTGTTGACACAAGAATAGCAAACGCTGAGAATCTCGAATGCATAAATGGAAATCTCCGTAAGGGGAGATTTCCATTTACTGCAATGTAGTGCAGTCTCGGAGTTGGTATATTTAAGTAGTGGGGGTGTGGGAGGTTCATGGGGGCTTGCCCCTCTGCTTAAACCCATTAGGGTGCTTTTTTTTTAGTTTTTTTATCTTTTTATAAGGTCGACATTTGAAGACATTGACCATATGATGTCTACCATATGGTGTTTGATGTTTTCATCCATTGATCTTATAATAAAGACCCCAGTTTTCATTGTGAGACTGTATAGCTTTGCTTAGCAGATGTCTATTAGTGTTTGTGCTATAAAATGTAAAATAAAATCCAAATAATCATTGTAGAAGTAAAGCAGTATGCACATTACATTGTTTATGGTAAATGGGGTGAAATAGTCAAGTAATGGGACATTGGAATGGCTGCAAGGGGACTCTGGGGCCATATTTCAGTTGTCTGTTCTTCAGTTTGTGTTTGAAAGTTGGTTTCCTACAATTCCATCAGAGTGGGTCGGGTTACATAATTATGCATGCATATTTTATGTTAATCCGTGTACAGATTTGTACCTATTTTTCATGGGCCTTTGTCCAGATTTTTGATCTTTCCAGGTTGGGAGGTATGAATAGGGTACTGCAGGACCTATGAGCAGTGCCAAAAGGTAGGCAAGGCAGGAGGCAAGGTGAAAGCTCCTTTGATGCCTATGCCTGTGATTGAGGAGCTATTTCAGAGGGTAGCTATGAATACTGTGGGGCCTCTGAGTACCCCAACTTCTACAGGGTAAACGTTTATCCTAGTGCTAATAGGTTATACTACCAGATAACCTGAATCAATGGCCCTGTCCTCTACTGAGGCAGAAAAGCTGGAAAATACTTTGTTAGAGATTTTCAGCAGGGTAGGTTTTCTATAAGAAATACTGACTAACAGAGGTGCCACGTTCATGTCAGACCTGCTGACTTGTCTGTGGAAGTACTGTGGGGTGAAACATGTAAAGGTCGCCTCCTACCATCCCGAGACTAATGGTCTTGTTGAGAGGTTAATCCCTACACTCAAAATGATACTACAGGGTTTGAAGACCAGTTTAAGAGGGAGTAGGACAAACATTTGCCCCAAATGTTGTTTGCTTACAGATAAGTACCCCAGGAATCCACAGGTTTTTCACCCTTTGAGTTGCTGTATGGGCATAGGGTGAGGGGACCTCAAGATTTGATTCTAGATGAGTGGGAGGATGAATGTGAATCTCACAAGGAATCAGTTATGGTATATGTCCTAAACCTCAGGACAAGGCTCACAGAACTCATGGGCTTGGCCCAGTAGAACCTGGCAGAAGTCCAACAGCAGAAAAAGTTTGGTATGGCAGGAATGCTCGAGCTAGAGAGTATGTTGTAGGGCAGCAGGTAATGGTTCTCATTCCTGTTAGACACAACAAGCTGCAGGCAGCTTGGGAGGGATCCTACAAAGTGGTAAGGAAGGCCAGTGATGTTAACTACATGGTAAAACTGCTAGGCAGGAGGCAGGGGCATAAACTATACCATGTTAACATGATGAAACCTTACTACTACAGGGAGGGCCTTATGCTAAGTATTTGCAGTACAGGGAAGGAGGAGTCTAAGGGGGCTCTATGGCTGCATGGAGCCAGCCAGCCAAATCCCAAATTATTATGGTGGAGCCTAGGGCAGCACTGTACTGGGGTCAGAAACTCCAAGTTTTTTGGGGGGAAGAAGTGTAACACAAGGGAAATACTGCCAGCCCAGCTAGCTGGAATTTTGTAAATAATTATATGTCACTTGAGAGTATTAATATGATTTACATATAAATGTAACAATAGGAGACACTGCCAGCCCAGCTATCTGGAATTTTGTAAATAATTCTATGTCATTTGTGAATATTGATAGGATTTATGGAGAAGTATGTGTTGAATAGGGTTTGTACAGTACTGAGCTTCAAGGATTTGCTCACAGTGTACCCTCTTGGAAAAGAACAGAAATGTATATTAACTATATGCCTGTGCAAATGTATGTTTTAATAGTAGAAACTGGAGCATACAGAGTTAACTTGCAAAACTTCAAGAAAATAAATTGAATTAAATTGTTTTACGATTGGGCTATTAAAGTTAGTTTTGATGCAGCAAGGGGACAGGGTGTCGAGAACTAGGGTGCCTTCTGCACTGTTTTGTGTTTTATTGTTTTATGTCTTCTAGCAACTGCAAACATCTGAAGGCTACGTGTTTTTCACAAGGAGATGTCAAATGCTTTAGTTTAGTTTAGTACTTTGGTTTAGCTTGGGAACTGAAGTCAGGTGACAAAAAGTGATGTCATCCAAGCTAACTCAGCAGTAATATTTGATATTAATTTAAGAACTCTCCCAGAGAGAGACTGTGCATTTTGTATTTTGTCTTCGACCTAGCAAGAACATCCCACTCATCATTTGCCTTGTTGTAAGTAAGATTTAGGGCATAGTATCTCTTTTAGATATAGATAGGAATATAGTAAAGATTAGTTTAGATGTTTTCTGTATTTATTTGAGACTGTCCTGCAATGTTGTTTTAAAACATTTCCTGTGATTTTGAACTCTGGAGTTACTGTGTGGATGTACTGAGTAATGTCTTGTTCTTTTATTATTTATTATTAAATATATTTAAACCTATCTTTGTGGCTGATATTTGTGAGACATATTTAAGCTCTAAGAGTACTTGCATAGGTATTTGGGGACACTGTACAGACCACTCCTAGATAGCCTTGCTCTTGGTCAGACTACCATTTGGATTATACAGTAGGATTGGACACCCTTTGTTAAAGGCCTTAATAGTATCTGATAAGAGTAGTTGGTGGCAGTGGAAACTACCTTATAGTCTGGGTAGAATGGGGCATAGCTAGTAAACTTATGCTAGTCTTTCCCAGGAGTGTGTGTGTTTGTATATAAATCAAATCTAAATGTGTGTGTGTGTGTGTGTGTGTGTGTGTGTGTGTGTGTGTGTGTGTGTGTGTGTGTCAGCTACTTCGGCAAGGACACAAAGCACTGGTTGGACAGAGAGGGTGCTGGAGGTCTTGGCTTGGCCACTCAGCAGAGATCTCAACCCTATAGCTGTGACAGGGTCTATATTACCATATCGAATGGTAAGAATGTCGAACGCTCATATGAGAACAAATTTGTTATTGTGGGGGTCTGTGCCCCCACCCCCAGCTAAATATATATTCCAACTTCAAGGTCACACTACAGTAAGGAAAAGGCAAATATTCTAATCCTCAATGTACCGCGACCCCAAAAAAACAAGTTCGTTCTCATGTGTTTTCACTCATATGAGTGTTCAACATTCTTACCATTCAATATGGTAATATAGACCCACTGTGCAAGTGGGGAGTCTTATTGGGGATCTGGAGAAAGAGAAAGAAACCAGCCCCAGACTGATTGTGGTCTTTGTGTGCTCTTAAGGGAATTTGCACTTTACTGTGTATGTACTTGTCATCCTCCCAGTGTGTACTTCCCCTAGCTGTTGCCAGTGGTGAGGATTGAGGCTCCTTGATTACTAGGCCAGTGTAGGGGTGTCACAACACTCATTTATCCAACAGCTAGCTAGATAATGAATTCAGATCAAGTAAATCAATAGAACAGAGAAGGAGAGGCAAAATGTATTTTTTCAATATTAGCACAAGGAAAGGGAAATAAATAATTAAATATATCAACAGCAGTGTAGAAAGGGAGATGATTATTAAGCTCAATTTACAGTAGGGGTGGGAAGCTAAAAATCAACAGGTTTAAAAAGCAATGTTCACCAAAAGAAGAAAAAGCCATTGATTACCTTTTCAAATTTTTAATAAAATTCAAATGTCCAAAGTAGCCACAGTCTCAACACCATAAAAGGCTGCACCAATTTTACTGGAACAAACAGCTGAATATTCTTCCAAAATTTGCAAAACAAACACAGCATCACACAATAAAAGTCAAAATACTGATATACAGGCTCCAAGCAACACAGATAAAAATCTCCTCTAGCACCTCAGCTTTACAGCCTTTACAGAGTGTACTTGTTCTCTCTAGCCTCTCCCCCTTATATACTACAATTTAAAAGTAATTATTCCGTTAAACGTGAAACCCATCATTCTGTTAAAGGTTTAAAAAGCAGATTAACAAAGGGGAGGGCAGGTGGAAAAACTAGCAGGGTATCAGCAGCAGTGCTTTAGTTTATGCAGGCTTGAAATCTTTTCAGCAAATGACAAAGGCTCAGAAATTCACTGTGTATTTAAGTATCACACTAGAGACAATTAGCCAATTAAAAAAAGCATGTTAAGATGTGCAGTCTAGATAATTTAAGTGTCTATCTCTCGCATAAAACAAAAATATGAAGCCAAGCAGATTTCTCAAAACAGAAAACAAAATGGAGCAGTTATAGCAGAAAACAACTCAATCAGTCACAGACAATGTTCTTAAGATTAAAAGGAAGTCTACCTCCAAAACAGGGGAGAATATGGAGAAGGTTATGATATACATGTTCATTTCTCTGGTCTTGTATTATGGAATACCGCTAAGATTACTTCACCAGACATTTCACTACTCTTTTCCTGAAAAGATCTATGAAAGCAACAGACAAATATGAAAAAATCAAATTTATCTTTAACCATACTTACATTCCAGTTCATTTTGAGGTATCCACAACTGTTCTCAGGCCAGTTAAAAGATATCTGAAGTATGTTTTTGGTCTACCATGTTTCATCATCAGAATGTACCCTTCCTGAAATAAACTCATGCAAGAGCTACCCAAATGGCTGTCTTATAAGATGCATGAGCCACTTCAGTTGGAATTTCCTTTTTGTTCCCATGTGGCTACCAACCATCCCAATATTTTTTTCAGGTTTCTGTCCATTTTATTCTGCAGGCTAAGAATTAATCAAGGTGCATGCATGGCTTCCACATACTGGCTAAAGCCTTTGCTCTCATCATGGTGCCTTTTATGCAAAGTTCAGTTAATGAACATTCCAACACAGCAAACATACCAATATTTAAACAGGATCAAAATAAGGTGTCTCTGCTGAGTGCCAGAAGTTCAAACATCAAGCTGACTAATCTTGAGGCATTCTTGCATTTGGAAGGCATTCATATATATATATATATATATATATATATATATATATATATATATATATATAATTGCTGAAGCCTAGTTTAAATGCCCAGAAAGCACTCCCTCATCTCCTAGGTATAGTACATATCATACATTCAGAACAAATGGCAACTTTTCATGGAGTATCCATATATGTCAGAGATTAACATTTCTAGACTGATTCCCAGAGGCCCATAAATTGAACTTATCAGACTCCAAAACACACAAAAAAATCAACTATCAGTTTATTACTGGACTCCCTTCCAGTACCACATAAGTCCAAATTAATTTCCAAAGCATCTTGGCTGAACTCCTCTTAAATAAGTATTCCATCATTCTCTGAGGCTTTGACTACTGATTAATTGAACAGAGTACCTACATTACCGATGTAGGATATGTTCAATGGATTTTAGACCTAATAAATGAAAATTCAATACAACCAGACTGTTACTAATCCATCTAGAGGGCAAAATATTCTTAACATGGTAGTTACAAATGTAGTCATCATGCACCATTCCCTTAGTAACTTCCTATCCCATTAAGTCAGCCCATAAGCTAGTAACCATTTTCCTCAAACTATCTAAACCCTTTGTAACCAATTTATCAAAATTCAAAAACTTAAAGCACACATTTCCCCAAATTCTATAATTCTTCTTCTTTCAGCTTTTCCCAGTTAGGGTTTGCCACAGCAGATCATGTGTCTGCTCATGATTGGCAGTGGAGTTTTATAGTGTCGATTTGCCAGCCCGGCGTCCAACCTTCCATGGAAGGCACACACATGCATGCACTCAAGCCTAGGGCCAATTTAGAGTATCCAATTCACCTACAGCATGTCTTTGGGATGTGGCAGGAAATCGGAGCACCCGGAGGAAGCCTACGTGACCACAGAGGAACATGCAGATGCTGCACAGAAGGCACCCCAGCAGAGGATCGAACCGGGGAGCCTCTTGCTGTGAGGTGGCAATGCTAACCGCTGCACCGATGAAGTCTCAAAATTTATCTGTAGTAACATCATCCCAGACATTGCCACAGCAAACAGATTCACAAAGGACTTTTACATACCTTCATAAATAAATGTATAGAATTAACAGTCTCATCCATATTCAGATATAATGGGAACTTTAAAAGCAAACCAGAAAACCATCATGGTGGTCCATTGCAATAAATAGAATCTACTATAAAAAGAAAAAAAAATCATTTACATATAGAGCAGATCTAAAGATTCCAACATTAGGGATTTTACTAAGAGTTTTAAAAAAGCCTGCTAGATTTACTAAGGCAGCCCATAAACTCTGGATGGTATCTAAAGTCAAGAACAACAATAAATCCTTCCTTAGCTACGTTAGAAAATAAATAAACAATACTCAGCAACATACAAGACTCATACTAAATGACAATACCTACTCAGACCTGGTAGACATTGCTAAAGTCCTTGTAAATTGAGTTAGTGCAAATTTCACTACTAAGATTACTATCCAAAGCCCTTCAAATTCTGTAGATCTGAAACTACCTATCAACACTATGGAACATGCACTGAAAGTTCTGTCCAGGACCAAGAACACTTCCTCCATGGGACCAGATAAGTTACCCAGCTGTTTGATAAATGGTACCAAACATGCTCTGGTGGAACCTCTGCACAAGCTACTTAACATGAGCCTGACTATATGTTGAGTCCCAGATGTATAATGTTTTATATTGGTGATGCCATTCCAGATAGCAAGAGTCCCATCAGTCTGATGAATCTCATTTGTAAGGCCATGGAACACATTATAATGATTTGATTAAGATCAACATTAAGACTCTCCTTGGGGTAGATCCAGAGGAATTTTTTTAAGGTAGACACTTAGTTAACATATTTGAGAAGGTAGCAACAGTCACACTATACTCACAACTTGCCTTGATTTGGTCAAGGCATTTTACACTATCCCCCATGTAAGCAGTATTAAACTGAATGCGCTACAAATAGGTGTGAGGGTATGGGAAGTGTCGGAGAAAATGCCTCTCCTCAAATGTCATACTGCTAATTTGTTTTTCTTCTGTTTCTCTGCTCTGGCATTACTTTAAAGAACATCTGTACCCATTGTCGTGCTAACTGAGGCTAATATTTCTCCTATTGCCATTTGTCTTGTTGGTCAACTTCTCAGTTTATATTTTTCTCTGGCCAGTCAATATACTTTACTGATTGTTTTTTGTTTGTGCTACTTTGACCTGGGTGATAGACCCACTCCGTTTGCCCTCGCTACGTTCGAGCTCCCCATTCCCACTCACCCCATTACAATTTCTTTTATACCATCCACTCCCACCCCTTCCTTTCCCCAACATCGAATAACATTCAACTTCCTGTCAAACCTCAGATTTCATCACTTTCTCACATTAACTACTTCCACAACCACTCCTCCACTCCCCTCTCCCTCAGATAAAATTGAAACACCTTATTATTACCACCTCAATCCTTCTACTGTCAACTTTAACAGCTTATCACAACTACCTACCTTGTCCATTACTTATCTCTCCTACCTCTTATACCAATGACAACCATTATTCACCCTCCTTCTTTAATATCTCCTCTGCCCTTTTCAACCTCCCCACCTCATGTTATCACAAACTATGTAGATTGCAAATCCATCCCCCTAGTTATAAACCTAAACTTAAATTAGACAAACTACATCTAGCCATTGTTATACTCTCTCATTCCATTAATAACTTACTTACATCTGGGGATATCTACCCCAACCCTGGCCCCTCTACCTCTCCTCAAAACCACCCATCTTTTAACCATTACCCCATATTTCTCTAAACATCTCTCTCTCTCTGCCCTGCCTACTTTACCAAACTCTACCTCCACTAAACACATAGCCATATATTCCCTCAACATCCGAAGCCTAACCAACAAAATTATTGAATTCTATGCATGGATAGCCCATACTACTCCTCACATTATTTCCTTATCAGAAACATGGCTTAAGCCACATATCTCTAATAAGGCAATACTTATACCAGGCTATAATATCTACTACTCGGATAGGCTCCCAAAAAAGGAGGTGGTGTTGTCATTCTCCACTCAAACAGAGTCAACCTCTCTCTATTACCCACACCCGTCCCTGACTTTCACCGTGCTGAACTCATAGTACTAAACTGCCACCTTAGCCCCCACAAAAAACTAGCTGTTGCCTCCATCTATATCCCTCCTGGGAACAACTTAGCCATCTTAGAGATGATTCTATCCTTGTTTTCCCACAACATACCATATGAAACCTTCGTCTTGGGTGATGTCAACTTAGACTGGTCCAAACTCAAAACTGACTCTTCCCAGCATAGTATTAATCTGCATGGTTTCCACCAGCTTATATCTTCTCCCACTAGTCACCATAAAAACACAATTTCCAGCTCTATAATTGACTGTATACTCACAAACTCCCCTCAGCTATACCACAACCCTACAACACACCCTGACCAACTTAGCAGCCACCTCCCCATCCTTTTCCTTTGATACCCCTCCCAACTTCCCAAATCCCACCTCTATAGAGACTGCCACAAACTCCAACTTCAATCTAGCCCAATTTAATTCTATTTTATCTTCCACAGACTGGTCTATCCTCAAGCAAATCCCTCTCAATGGTACCATTAATAGATTTAATAGTATTTTTCTAGACACCCTAAACTCACTTACCCCCTCTAGAAAGATCAGACTAAAATCCAATTATGCTCCCTGACTTTCCAAAGAAACAAAGTCCCTTATGCTAGAAAGAGACAAAGCATGGAAAGCATTGTTAAAAACTAAGTACTTAACCCTACTTCATAACTATATACTTCTGAGAAATCTCATTAAAAAACATACCAATAATGACAAAAAGTCTTTCTATAACTATGTCCAACTTAATAACAAATCCAACTCTCAAAAGTTCTGGACAACTATTTATAAAATCCTTTCTCCTGGCTCCCCCGCAAACCCCTGCCCTTACCCTAACTCATCTCCTCTTGAAATGGCTACTCTACTTGATAAACACTTTATTAATACTATTCAAACACTCATGCCTCCCAGCTGTAATACTACTCCTCTGCCTACACCTCCTAACCCATCCAACAACCCCCCTTTTACTTTGCACCCTGTCTCTACTTCCTACATCTGATCACTTCTCCAAAAGCTCAAACCCTGCTCTCCCCCCACTGATAACCTACCTCCTTCCTTCCTTAAACTTGCTGCAGATTCCATTGTCTACCCAGTATCTATACTAATTAACAGATCTATACAAGAATCTACTGTCCCTTCATTATGGAAATCCTTCTACACTATTCCACTGCATAAAGGTGGAAACTCGACTGACCCATCTAATTATAGACCCATAGCTATCCTATACCCCCCCTCTAAGATTCTCAAAAAATGCATCCATTCACAACTACTCAACCACCTCCTTGAACACAACCTTCTCACTCTCATCCAGCATGGGTTCCGTCCAAACCACAGTACAACTACTGACCTCTTATCCTTCACACAAACCATTGCTAAAGCCCATGATAATAACAAACTGATATATTGTCTCTTCCTTGACTTATCTAAAGCTTTCGATAAAGTCTCCCATCCTCTCCTACTATCCAAACTTGCAAATATCAGTATGTGTTCCTCCACCCTTACCTGGTTCACCAGTTACTTATCCTGTAGACAACAATCGGTCAAATGGTTGTCTTCTTCCTCTCCTTTCTTACCTGTTCTAACAGGGGTCCCACAAGGCTCCATCCTAGGGCCCCTCCTATTTAATGTCTTCACCAATAAACTTCATACAGCTTGCAAAAAATCTTCTCTCATCCATTATGCAGACGACTCAACTCTGATCTCCACCTCTAACATCTCTGAACTCCATGTCCTCACTCAACAGGTCTTCCTATCTACAGAACGCTGGTTGTATACCAACCTACTCACCCTCATCCCTAAAAAGACTAAACTCTTACTATTTCTCTGTCGACCACTAGCTCACCATAAATCCTCCTTTGCCATTACTTCCTCAAATAACCCTACTATTCAACCAGAATACCACAGCAAACTCCTAGGGGGTCATTACTGATAATGAATTCAAATTCGACTTGCACATTCTACAATGTATAAAAAAGACAAACCAAAAGCTTGGTTTACTATATAGCAATAAAAGATTCTTAACTACTAATTCCAAACTCACCCTTGCTCAAGCTCTTCTCCTCCCCTCCCTTCTTTACACAGCTCCTGTGCTCACCAATATTCAAACTACAACCTTAAACAAACTCCAGCAAACTTATCATAAGACAGCTAGATTTATCACTAGCTCTCCCTACAATATTCATCACTGCCTAGCCCTAAACTATCTCCACTGGCTTGAATTCCCCTGCTTACTGTTGTTATCGCAACTTCAAATGTTACATACTATTCTCTATAAACCGTCAGCTTGCCCTGCTCTCTCTTCCTTCATTTGTATCTATTCTCCACCTCATACCCTCTGTACATAAAATTAGCAACTACTACATATATACTATCCCAAAAAATCAGCGAGCAAACTTCTATATAAGTACTCTATAGCTCAAGCATGGAACAAATTTCATAGAGGCATATCCTGTACCTTATACCCACCCCACTTCAAAGAGAAACTCAAACTTCATCTACTCAGCTCCACAGCCTGCCCTTGTCAAGCCCCAACTTAACTCCCCCTCCCTCATCTGCTTCTCCCCCATATACACATAAGCATTTCCCCCATAGAGAATGCTTACTAGTCCAAGCTCTCTAACCACAACTGTTGAATTTAAAACTTGTTGTAAATATGTATATACTTAGCTACTCTGTTTAATTATAATAAGTGCATTTTCCTTGTATTAAGAATTTTCTGCAATACCTCCTTATGTAATATACTTACTGTATGTAAAATGGTTGCATTTTTTTTCTGTAAACTGTATTTTTTCTTGGAGCTTTTCTCCTCGGGTCTCTACTGAAAATGGGCCACAAGCCCAATTGGACAAACCTGGTTAACAAATGTCAATAAATAAATAAACAAATAAATGATTCAAAGATGGCTGCTGTTCTGTGAACATTGCTGAACTGCAGCTCTATATTTAACCTGAGGAAATCAAAACCCTGAGTGGATACTATAAAGTTTTTAACATCAAAACTTCGATAAACTTATTCTAACTACACTTATTTATCCTGGATTGAGAAGAAAAACCAGAAAAAAGGAATATATTTCACTAGATTACAACAGATTAGCTAGCTCTGCAGAGAGGAATACACAAAGAAACCATGTGCTTTTTATATTGCAACTTTTTGTGTTCCAATAAGATGTCAAAAGAAGACAAAAGCATGGATATAACTACGACTAAAACAAAATTATCGGAATTGCAATCACCAGAAAAAGATGTGACTACTAAACGACAAAAAATTACTAAAGCACAGGAACAACAGAAACTAGAGACTAAAACTAAAGCTGATCAAGCTTTAAATATGGAGGATATCAAAACTGCACTTCTGCCTATACAAGAAGCTTTAAAAGAACTGACTTGTCAAATACAATCATTTGGAATTTCATGTACTCAGTTGTTGGAAAGAATGGATAAGACGGAGGCTCGAATTTCTGATACTGAGGACAAATTAGTTTTACTGGAAAAAAAAACCTAATCTGCATGATGTGGATATACAGGCTATACAAAGTAAGCTTGCAGACCTAGAAGCAAGATCCAGGAGAAACAATATCATTGTCAGAGGGATTCCTGAATCCATTCAGTATAATGAACTAATTCCATCCATACCACAAATATTTGCAGTGCTTTTAAATGATTCTGATAGTGTGAAACAAATCATCGTGGAAAGAGCACACAGAGCTTTGAGAGAGGTACAAGCATCTAATTTTCCTAGAACTGTGTATGTTAAACTGCTTAATTATCAAGATGTAAATAGAATACTTATTACTGCAAAACAAGGTGGAGGCTATATTATGTGGAAAAACAATAAAATATCTCTGACATGGGATTTACCTATACAGATCAGACAGGCTAGACAGTCTCTGTCTCCTTACTGCAAATTTCTTATTGACAAACAAATTAAGTTTCAAATGAAATATCCTAATATGCTTATATTTACAGTGGATGGGGTTAAACATTCTGTTTCCACAAAAAAAATGAGGCAAGAAATCTGTTTCTTAAAATTTTCAAGGCTTTACCTGCACCAGAGACTTGAATTGAACTTTTGCTGGGATTGACATGTTGTTGAGGCTAGATTCATTGTTTACTGTGCTTCGAGGACTGGGTAATCCTTTGTTTGCATTTGTGAAGCTTTAGGCCTTTTCCTGAGTAATAAAAATGTTTGCTTTCCTTATCTTGGTCTTCTGCACTTGTTTTCTGACATTTTATGGCTTCTAAGATCTGTTTTTGACAAGGAGGAAGACAGGAAGTGCTTAAAATGCTGTCAAGGGTGCAGATTTCATTGTGGCACTTCCGGGACTCCATCTGTAAAAGCGGTCCCCCATCGCGAGCATTGCACAGGACTTCCTGGTTTGGAAAACCGAAGAGAACTGTTTTAAACACTCTCTTGTTTATTTAACATTAAATAACACTGTTCTATAGTAATTTAAGCACATAGGAACTTGTTAGGAACTTCATTTATTAACTTTTAGTCAACATTTTGTAGTTATATTATTTAGAGAAGGTGCAGGGATTTAGCAATGTTTATTTAACCTGTCAGCATAGTTTTTAATGTTTTGTGTTATTTTTATTATTTTATTTAGTTAGAAACTTGCTTTATTATGAAACTAGTATAAAGTGAATGTATAACAAAGGATATTAACAATTTGCTGTCTATTTGCTTTAATATAGGGTTATATATTAGTATGTAATTTTTTTTCTCTTTTTTAATGCATGTGGTTTATGTATAGATAGCTAATCCAACTACTAAAAGTGCATTATTTTTTTTACTTTATTCTTTTTACATGTACTGTACTGTTACATTTTTAATTTGATTACTTTAAAAAGTAATTAACCAAAGAGATGTAGTTTATGGCAGTGTTTGTTAGGGAATGTTTAGTTTAGGTTTTGTCGTAGTGAAGTTAGGTTTTATAGGTCTTAATTGTGATACATGTGTGAAATTTTACATTGTCGTGTTTTTATATCTGCTTTTTCTTTTAAACCCTTTGTCATTCTATATTATACAGGACCTATACATCTCCTGGTACGGGGTTAGGGTGGGTATGCACTGGTTGAGGATGGGATATAAGGATTGCTTCCAGATTATGTATGGTTTTAAATTTACTGTTTTTTGTTTTTTCTATGCTCTCTCTCTCCAAAACTTTCATTTTACAGTGAATCTTTGAAATGTGGGAAGTAGATTCATGGAACGTTAAAGGGCTCCAGAGCTTGAAGAAGAGAAAACTGGTGTTACATGTATTGTTGCAGGCTAAGGCATGGTTTATCCTACTCCAAGAAATGCATTTAATGAATGATCAATGGGGGGATGTTAAAAAAAAGAAATGGATTAGAGAAGTAGTAGTATCTGAAGGTAAGTCAAATAGTGCCGGGGTAACCATAATTATTAAAGATCAATACAAGGAAAAGATATTAGATTCTAATACAGATAAAAATGGATGGTGGTGCTATGTTATTCTTTTGTCTACCTTATTTGATAAACCTATTTTACTTTTAAATATATATGCTCCCTGTAATGATCAACAATTATTCATAGCATCACTATATTCAATTTTAACATAATTTGATAGATATTATGTAATTGTTGGAGGTGATTGGAATACCTACCAGAATCCGAAGTTGGATAGATCTTGTCCACAAAGAGCATTTAACAAGCATGCTGTATTAGCACTGAATGATCTTAAAGAAGACTTTCAATTATATGATCCATTTCATTATCTGAATAACGATAATAGTACAAGCAATTTTACCTTTTATTCCCCATGTCACAAAATGTGGTCCAGAATTGATTTCTTCCTTATATCAAGAGTATTGATCAATCTAGAACCTACAGTTATTGTACATGCCCGTTATATATCAGACCATTCTAAAATTTCGTTGAGTTTTACTAAGGGGTTAAAGGATACTTTTAGACAAAGAGGTTATAATTGGTCTCTTAATCCAAATTTATTGAATAAGGAGGATATAATACTGGAAATTACAAAGTACCTGAAAGACTTGTTGATTGGTTTAGGGAAACAACAATTTGCCCCAGATATTGAATGGGCAACAGTTAAAGCTCAAATAAGAGGGACACTTTTGCAAAAAGCATCTTATTATAAAAAGATATTAAACAAAGATATTCAAACTTTAGAAATAAAAATTAAATTACTTGATCAAGAACTGATTAGGGATTTTTGTGAGCAAACAGAGAAGGAACTGATTAAATGTCAAAAGGATCTCTTTTTACTTCAGAATAGTAGATTAACATTTCAAGAATACAAGACGTTAGTGAGGTATGCCAATCATGTTCAAACACCATCGAGAGCGTTAGCTAGGATCATTAATCAAACGAAACCAACTGTGCAGATTTTGGAAATACAATTTAATAATAAAATATATTCTAAAACTGAGGATGTTCTTAATATCTTTGAGAAAATATACACTAATATTTATGCTGGATAAAAGGATATGACCCCTAACAGGAATTATGAACAATTTCTACATTCAATTAAGTTTCCAACAATAGAAGAGGACATTCAAAATGACTTGGTTAAACCGATATCTGAAGAAGAAATAGTATATGTAATTCAGCATATGAAATCACATAAATCACCAGGTCCTGATGGCTTGACAGTGGAATTTTATAAAAAGTTTGCAGATATTTTCAGTAAGATACTTTCAGTTGTGTTTAACTACATAATTATGAATAAAATTAATGATCCACATCTTAACGCCTCAAAAACTATTTTTATACATAAAGCCAATTCAGATCCTCAAAATCTGGATAATTATAAACCGATATCATTAATAAATGTAGACATGAAAATTCTAACCTCTATTATAGCATCTAGACTGAAGAGAATCATGACTTATATCATTTCCAAAGAACAAACTGGTTTTATGGCAGGTAGACAAACCAGTGATAATACACTCACATTACATACTATGTTAGAGCATGCTAAGCAAAATAATTTAAATATTTATGCCCTTATAATTGATGCCCAGAAAGCCTTTGATAGGGTTGATACAAATTTCTTGTTTGGTCTTTTACCGTATTTTAATATATCACATGAGTTTGTCCAAATGTTACAAATATTATATAGTAATCCCTATACTACATTGTATATTAATAAAAACTTCTCTAAAAGAATACAGATTAAGAATGGAACACGCCAGGGTTGCCCTTTGTCCCTTTTATTATTTAATATCTATCATGAACCATTGTTTTTATATATTAAACAAAATGTTTATCATAATGTCCCAATAATTTATAGAACTAAAATATTAATGGCAGCTTTTGCTGACAATCTTAGCATTTATTGTGCATCTCCATTATCAGATACTGAAAAATTATTGAAGGCTGTTAATGAATTCTCAAAAGTCTCTAATTATAAAATTAACTTGAAAAAAAACAATATCTTCCCTTTAAAGACACCTAAACCCTTTTTGTTATTGCCCTTAGTGGGACAGGTATCATTTAAAGAAAATATTAAGTATCTAGGTATTGAGTTCTCTACAGATAATAAAGACTTTTACAATAATAATATTAAAGCAATCTGGGAACAAATAATTTCGGATTTTGGGAGATGGAAAAATTTACGACTGCCAATGTTAGCAAAAGTTTCAATTATCAAAATGAACATATTACCACGATTACTGTATATTTTTAGGTCAGTCAATTTATTACTTTCGAAGACGTTTTTTAAAAAGATTCATAAAGAATTGGCTAAATTCATTTGGGAACCAAAGAAAACCAGGATATCTTATGATAAATTAATGACTCCAAAAAATAGAGGAGGACTGGAATTACCTAATTTTGAAATGTATTATTTAATTGTAAATTCTAATAGAATTTTAAGAATTGCCAGTTATGATATAAATAATACTAAGTGGATACCACTTTGGGTAGCTCTGAATTATTAATATATTTTAAAGTTAAATATCAATCCTAAAGCAATACCTTTTTTAGGTAAGGATACGTTGAAATTCTATGGGATTATTGAACACATCAAAACGAGCATATTTTCTTTACATAACTTATTTCATTCATTAGATTTGGTTCAACATATGATGGTTTTTCAACCCTTTCATAAGAATCCTAATTTAAAATTGAATAATCAACTAATTGATCTCAACAAGTTTCCATTGATAGTTAATCTAACTTTGATTGATATATATAAACATCTTGACAGTTTGGCCAACCAAATAAGACAAGAACTTAACTTACCTAAAAAGTATCTGTTTATTCTGAGACAAATTAGAGAACTCACTATAAGCTATTTTAAAAGTTTTAAACTGGAAGAAGAGGCTATTAATAGATGCTCTTTGTTGTGGCAAGCTCTTCAACAGGATCTTAAATATATCACGACAGCAAATCAATTAATTAAAGAATTTCAATTTCATGATAAAATTTTGTTATCAAACTACTGGGAAGAGAACATTTTACTGACAGATAGAAGTAATATGTTAAAAGCAATTGACTTGACCATCAAATATACTTCTCTTCAAAAATTAATATATACCCAGTTGATAACTTGGAACAATGCATATTACACACGCCTTACCCTGCATAAATTTAATCCCAAAAATTCACCAACTTGTCCATATTGTAAGAATCAACCAGCTGATCTTCTTCATATGTTCTGGAGTTGTAAATGTATTTTCAAACTTTGGAATTCCCTTAAGAGTCAACCTCAGAAGGTGGGTTACCAAAGTACAACGTTATCATGGAAATTTATGATTCTGCATATTCCCCCGAAATAAATCCCTAAATCACAAGTTATTATATATATTAATATTTTTCTATTAATGAAGCTTTATATAGCTTCAAATTGGTTAGACCCATCTAAAACGTCATGGCAGAACTTTAGAGTTCTAGCAACAAAACATACATTGTCTCATAAATTACTATTAAACCCACAAAATAAAAATGTTAATAATCCAAAAATTTGGGAACAGATTTTTAATATTATACTAGCATAGTATTTTCAACTTGGAAATATTAATAATTATTTATGTGTGTGGAGAGAATTTACTAATCAACTGTCTATTACTTGCATTTACTCTTATGCTTTTTTATATTTAAATGTATTACATGGAAGCATTCTTGTAAATATTGTATATAGAGTGTGGTTATTAGTGATATTAGTTAATGTTTGATTTGTGAATATATGTTATTTTTGATCTTACTTGTGTTTGAAAATAATATAACAATAAAGATTTATTATGGAAAAAAAAGAAATGGAAAAAAAAATAAACAAGTAAATAAATAAATGAAAGTGACCAATGGTATCCAGCAAGGCTTAGTGGTAGAACTGCTTTTGTTTGGTAATTACTTCTCTGACTCACAGACTGAAAATCAAGATATATGGCTAAACCCTGTTTGACAGAGAAACCATCCAGAGGAAACTTACACTTATAAATGTTTGGTGTATTGAAAATGGGCTTAAAATAAATGCTAAAGAATGCAACATTGTTGCATTCAGCAGGCAGATCATCATCCAGCATGTAGCTTTGACAGTATCCACCTTCAAAATGAAAATGCAGTCAAAGACCTGAGTTAATTCCTTCTCCTTAGACCACCATGTAGCAACAGTTGTCAACAAATTCTTCTGCTTGGTGCAGCTGATTGCCAAGAGGATACCCAAATCAAAAGAAGTCATTGTCCCCTTGTATTCAACATTCATCAAACCAATTATAGAATACAATGTCCACTTTGGGATATACCTCACAAACAGTTGGAAAGACCCAGATATTCCAAACAAAGAAGATCATAGGCTTAAAACCCCTAAGCTACCTGAAAAAAAAAAAAACAACTAGAAGCATTATCCCCTTTTGTTTGTGTATTCTAGGCTCCTCAGAGAAGACCTGTATGCTGCTTACTAAGCAATCAGCATCCTAATAGTCCAGGATTTCTTGAACTTTGACAAATCAAACAATCCTACAAATAACAGGGCAAGAGATCAAACCTTGCTTCAGCAGATCAATTAAAATGAGGTGGAAAGACAGATTTGTTACTCACTGTCTCTCTCACCACTGGAATAGACACTCCCTGTAGATAAAGCAGTACAATGCACTGTCTTTTTTCAATTGGGACCTGGATAATTACATGGGTGTTCATAAATTCAGACACAGTTAGCATACTGGTTAAAGTCTTTGCCTCCAATGCACAAGGCCCACCAGATGATAACTCCACAATCAAAAATGCTTTTGTGATTTGTGAATCCAACATAAGGCACACAGATTCCCCACTCATTAGTTTGGACAAAGACAGGGTGACAGTGAGTTGTCTTAAGTGCCGGGATTTCAGATATCTAAAGAGTCCTTAGGAACTTGCACCAGACAAATATAACTAAGACATGATAGTCGTGCATGTGGGTGTGAATGACTTTGGATGAAAATCCTTGAGGGGCATGCAGAGTGACATGTCTGTGCTCTCTGTGCATGTCACAAATGCAGCCAAAATCCTGATATTGAGTGGGATCTGCCCTTCTCCATGAATGATGTCTAACAATGCTAGTGACATTCTAGAGGGGGTCCAGTATGCATCAGCATGGAATGAGATTCTTGACAGTCCTACTTATTTTACAAAGGAGGGTTTGCACCTTTTGTTCAAAGGGTGAGCAGAGGTAACAAAAATCTAGAAGTAGAATAAGCAAAGGGCAAGATGAGTTTAAGACATACTTATGTTAGGCCATTGAAAACAAAGTGTGTCAGGTCACAGTATGGAGTGGGTAGAGCTAAAATGAATTCAGAAAGGTTGCCGCACAACAGACTTGATGTTTGCAGTGAAACTGATAGTTGAAAAGAAACTAGAGGTAAGGAAAGGGTCCAGGTGGACATTCCTAGACTTGGAGAAACAGGTGATAAAGTCTCAATAAAGCTCACCTGGGCAGTCCTGTTGTGTTTTGAAGTCCCAGAAAGATTGGCAGAATTAGTGTATGCAATATACATGGGCTCAGTGACACAAGAATGAACAGTGCTCAGGCACATGGAGAGGGTCTCAGTGGGAGTGGATGTTCATCATGGTTTTGCTGAGTCCACTGCTCTTCATACTGCTGATAGACTTCATTAGCAAACAGGCCAGAGTGAACAAATCAATAAAGTTGCTGCATGCAGGTGAATTACAGGCAGACTCTGAACAAAAACATCAGCAAAGTTTATAGGAATGGAATGCAAAACTGAAGGCATGAGGGATGAAACTGAGTACCAATAAGACAGTTGCAATGGCAGAAAATGGGGGATATCAGATGATGCTGAGAACAGAGGCAGAAGGGAAACAGTGGAACAGGCTAATGACTTCAAGTATCTGGGAGGAATGGTTGAGGAGATGGAAAATCTGAATGAGGAGGTCAAAGCAGGTCAAAGTAAGAATCCTAGGGGCTGCAGCCAAGTGACACAGAGTGTAAGGGGTAATCTGCAACAGAAGAATGAAAAAGAAGCTTAAAATGAAGGTGTACAAAATAGTGGTGCAATTAGTACTACCATATAATACAGAAACCTGGTCAGTTAAGGCAGAGTATTTAAGGAAGTTAAAGATGATGGAGATGAAGTGTCTAAGATGGGTGGTAGAATGCACATTGTGGAACAGATGAAGAAAAGAGGACATCAGAGCAGATGCCCAGCTAGCTCCAATTGTAGAGAAGGTCAAGGAGAACAGATTACTGTGCTTCAGCCACATATGTAGAAAAGCAGAAGACAATCTGGTAAAGAAGATTTTTGGACAGACAAGAGGAAGACAAGAGGAAACAAGGGCAAGCAGCAGAGAGATGGATGGATTATGTGAGAGAAAACCTGCTACAGTTAGGCATGACTCTTGAAGAAGCTAGGTGAGTGGCATTGCATTGAGAGAGATGGCAACAGTTGCAGTGACATTCTGACCCCATGTAGAAAATGGGAAAAAGGAGGTTGATGAACATAAAGATGATGATGCTAATTATTCATAAATTCACCCTAGAAATGACTAGCATAGCCATCCTTGAGAAGGGAGTACAGCCTATGGTGGAAACTGGCAATGTGTAATGGTCGCAAAACTCAGCAGCCTTGAGTTTCCTGTTTCCTCTGATTGTATAGGGGATCATAAACCCTAGCTCCAGCACATATATGGAGACTATTCTTATAGATATTAATTGTGTTAATCTGTCTTAGGCTCAGATTAATTGAATTCCCTAATCTATCATTTCTGATGTTATAATAATTTCCTTTACATTTTGTACTCGTGGTGAATTTCCTTCAAACAATTATTATTTTGTGTACAATATAGGCTACTAAGAAAGTAAATATCCATTGTGCTGGCTAATGAGGTTTTAAAAGCATTTGAGGATAAAAAAATATGTTTCAGTGAAGTAATATGTATGTATGTCAATGTGTGCAATTTTTATCTGTTTAATCTTGAAACCTATACTCTATTAAAATAAACAGCAGCTCTTTCTCAATGTAATTTTTGCTCCCAAGCCTGCGACCATCAAGCCTCACACTAATCAAACATGGTTCAATCATTTCTTTTCCTGGGAATTTCACCTGGAATCAAGGCAAGAGCTTTCCTTAGAAAGCTTTTATCTCACAGCCATGAAGGTACTTTATGTTATTTATGTTATTGCTCACATTCTGGAAATGAGGGGTTTTGGAAGGATCTACCCCATCAATGAGTAGGAAAATACACTTTCCATGTTACCCGTGGCTTTGAGAGACAAACTCTTACCCTCAGGACCACGCAGCTTGCATCCATGAGACTTTGATATTGTATGGCCTGCTTCCCACCACCATGGGCATTCCCATTCTCTTCTTCTAGCTCTGTTAGCCATCTGACCCACTAATCATGATCAGGTCATCTAGTCATAGCCAGGGTTTTAGCTCTCTATGCCATTAGAGTTGGCTGTCAGCAACTCTTTTAATTTAAAACTTATCTAAATGAGGCCTATACATGCTTGGCTCATATTCTATAAGTCTTGCCATTGTTTAAAAAAGAAAAGGTTAACAGAACCTCAAGGAGGTATAAGCCTGATGTAGCATATATCCATTATAATGTGCATGCCCTTTACGTAGACAACTATAACATAATTTCATTAATAGAATATGGGTATTAACTGTTTTTTTTCATAAACAACATTTATAAGTTTGGGTAGGCAGAGAAGAGGGGCAGGTTTGTCCCCCTTCTCTTCCCTCTCTGGTGTTGGATGTTCATTTCAAGGAATTGGGAAAGGAGAGTGAGTGCATGGGCACTGCTTGATAAGTAAAATAAGGAGTGGAGGTAAAGACATTGCTTATTTGGTCAGGGTGAGCGAGGTCATGCTGCCCTAGTCAACAGTTACCTGGATGTTTATGCTGTGATTATAGCAGTTATATGTATGGTTATGCTGTGATAAATAAATAAATAATATTGGTCAATAAGGTTATGTTTACGCAAGTTTAATAAAGGTCATCAAATGTCATTTGGTGTGATGTGTCTATTGAAGGGGACCGGGACAATGCCTTTTTTGTTTACTTCCATGTCAAGAACATTTTTGGGCCTGGCTTTTTTAACTAAGGGACTTACCAGCTAATAAGCAAGCAATGATGCCCAATGAGGTGTGTGTTATTGTAGAAATAATGCATTCCCAGGGATGCTCTTAGGTCTGATGCCATAAGCGGAGGGCCTCTATTCCCCTAGAAGGGTGATATTTAAACAGTAATGCACACAAATTGGAGGGCATTATTGCACTTTAGAGTATGAACCATCTGCAAAATTGCTTTGTATTTTTTTAATATTATATACATATTTTATATATTTCTGATGTAAAATAGTTCCCCCACCTTATGAATCAAACTTGATTTAATACATTTTTTGATGGAGAAAGTATTTTACATCTGAAATATAAGATATGTAAATATTTAATGACTAACACATACACATACACACACACACACACACACACACACACACACACACACACACACACACACACACACACACACACATAATCAAAAGCACAAAGCACTCACACACACACATACACATAAAAACACATAGACATTCAAAAACCAGACAAACATGCACAGACATACACACACACACACACACACACACACACACACACACACACACACACACACACACACACACACACACACACACACACACACATCACTTAATAGTTACTTTGTAGTGTATAATCTCATTCCACAGTTGAATATTTAAAAATAAATATAATGCCACCCAGTTCCAATCTTCACCCTACACCCCATCCTCTTTTTATTGTTTGTTGTTTCTGCTGCCCATTGCTTCTTTACTTAACAACCTGCAGTAAGCAGCTCTTTGACTGCTTTTTACTGTTGCATTTTTAATGTTACATGAAAAATAAAATGTGTGAAATTAGAGTGCTCAGTATTTAAATGTGTGTGTACCCTTTAGTAAGCAGCACTTATCCACTGTTTGTTATTGCAAGACAGGATAGTAATATTGCAACTAATATTTGTAAATAAACTTATCTAGCCAATGTGTCTTCCAGTAATCCTTCACACAGATGTAAAACAGCCTCAAATGAGTTTTAAGCAAATAGTAAAAAAATAACCATTATTGAATATTTAGAATAACACTTTCCAATAGATTGCCTGTTGCAGTCAAAGCTGTCTGTTGCTCTCACTCACTCACTCGCTGACACTGACACTTTCACTCTCACGCATGCAAGCACACTTACAAATGTGCAGAAACATGTTTGCACACATGCGCGCGCTCGCACAGACATATACACAAGTTTTGCTTATTTGCTTTTTTTTTTACTTAGTTTTTCATTTTATTTTACACTCACTAAATAGGAAACACTGTTTAGTGACCATAAAAAACTGATTGCCATTTGTATTATAGTTGTCATAACCTCATGGCAATCTAATATGCTACCATAAAGCAGCAGATTTGTTATTCAGTGAGCATTACTTGTACCTTAACACCCTTCTGGAGAATGTTCATTCTCCATTCAGAGTTTAGTGTACAGTTTGCACATTCTCTAATAGGCAGTATTAGAGATGGCAAGAAGTTATGAAAAAAATTACACTAATAAAGTGTTGTGGTCGGATAAATGTGAAGTCACTGACTCGTTGTTATTACTTAATGCTCTGATTCCAGTGTATTTTCCAAATACACAAGTGCACCTTCTCTGGTCCCTCCTTGCAATAGCAAGAAAAAAACGTTACGTCAAACTGGAACAGTAAGAAAATTACACCTTTTGTGGAATTTATATCACGGGCCAAAATAGTTTGCAATAAAGAATTAATGACTATAACTTTAAGAACTACAAGAATGACACATAAAAAACTAGCTTGGTTAAAACTTAAAAAATTGTTAGATAAAATGTGAATGTATTGACAAAGTTACTTCTGTTATGGACATTGTATATAGTTAGATTTGTTTATATTGTTTAACATTTTTGTTGCATTTGTATTTATGAAAAATCAATAAAAATGATGTGAAAAAAAATACACTAAGATTGTTAGTCTAGCATGTCCAGGAGCAAAGAAATTAATCCTAGTTTGCACTTATTGTTATTCATATTTTCATATTTATGTTCCTATATTCATAACTGAGAGATCTACATTTTAGTAAGATTTAAGGTGTGAAACACCAATGTGGTGACATGACAATTCACTGACAGTGCTGGTATTTATATCACACAATACTGGAAATATAAGAAGCTGTTTATTAGTAATTATGAAAATAAACATTATTTCCATATGTACTTAATACTTCAAAGGCCAAGTGACTTACAGACTGTTATATGACAGTAGGTAAAACCTTAGATGTTGTTGAAGAACACTATCTTTGATATTTGCTGTAAGTTGCAAATCTTAAGAGATATCCAGTATTCTACAATGATTGGCCAGCAATCTTCAAAAAGGAGCATGCTGATTGGTCAGCCCAACCAGCGTACCCATTGTAAATCCAAGAATATAGCAGTGGAAAAATATTTGGTCGCCCAGATTTTTTTCTGTTAGTATATCTCATAATGTTTTTAGTTTTCTTTATTTTTTTTAATAAATTTACAAAACTGAACACCTCAAATGAACAAGAGAGATGGCAGAGAGAAAAATAAGAGGATAATCAGGTATGTTCTTCAAAACTAAAACAAAGTACCTGATTATCCCTTTATTTTCTCTGTCCCGACTCTCCTGAATGTTAAATGTCTCCCAGTTTCCATTTTCTTTTAAAAAAAAAAAAAAAAGGCAACAAGATCTTCCTTTCTCCATTGCTTCCTTTGCACAGCACTGATGTACTGTGTAAGCATGGGAATGCAAGTCCCATATGCATGTGCAGTACATCAGGAAAGACCCAGGATACCAGAAAAACATGAAAGGGCACCACAGAGGCATTATACAAAGATGTTATTTAAGAAAAGTAAGTATTTTTTTCTTAAATAATATCATTGTATAATAGTAATAGCTGACTCCATGGTGTGGTATGTTGAAAATTTTCCCAATATTGGCTTTATTTAGTTGCTTGGGCTTTGCCCTCATAATTAAACCACACCAGCCATGGGTAAAACTTTAATATACCACACCAATGTCATCAGTTATTGCTATATTATTTGTAATTATACAATTAAACATATGTTTTTATATTTCTGTAAATATCTCAATAAATAAATATGCCCTGGGATTCAGCAAGCTCTGCCGACAAGCGATTCAGGAACGAGCTCTCGGGACATGCACGAGCACTCCTACACTATTCCTGCATGGACACAGCTCCTGTATGCTAATTTTACTGGTGAAAACCATGCAAATGAGGTGAATTAGCAATCCAAGAAGCAAGCAGGAGTC
>NC_056726.1:277071149-277086149 GCF_019279795.1 Protopterus annectens | reverse complement strand
GCTCCGTTTATCACAGCAATATGTGGCGACCCCTAACCGGGAAAAGCCGAAATACAAACAACAACAACATCACAGCACTATATCAGTAGTGGCCCTGTGTTTGTGCCTCTGTCCCCCAAGTCTGTCACCCTTTGTCCATATGTCATGCAGTAAGAGATGCACATGTACAGTATATCATTATTTACTGACATCATACCTGATAAGCCAGTGAGATATCAGACTGCTCGACATGTTATGTATAGTAAGCCTTATATTTGAGGATAAAACCTGGACATTCTGTTGTAGTCTGTACAGTAGTGAGGTCTGTGTACTTATGGTGATTTTTGACAGAGTGTGTATTATGAATATGTTACTTGGCCTGTGTACAGACTGTGGTAGATGTCATTGTTCTTGGTCCTGTTCTATCTGACATTGCATGCTGCCCCAGTTTATGATACCCTATCAGCGTATATGTTTGTAGGGCCAGACTGAGACATGTCCCATACCACAGTCAGGCATCAGACTACACTGTGTATTGGGCCAGTATATGTAGAGTTAGTGTGAGTGGCACATATGAGGATAGGTTTGTTCACACAGTCCATATACTGTACTATTAATTAGGCTTACCATAATGTGACTGTGACTGTGTTCAGATTGGTTGTGGGTATGCACTTTCACACTGGTGTCTGTTACTCTGTGCTGTTACATGGCTGTAGTGCCTGCTATATTTGCAAGTACATGTGTATTTCCCCATAGAAAACTTGGGTCAGTGTTGGGGCCATCTGCCTATAGTTTGCACAGTGCTTTGTGACATGCCTAGCAGCTCAGTGTATTTACCTAGTGTGATGTTATGTCTAGATATTTGTGAGATGTACTGTTGCCTGGCCACCATAAGTGTTGCATATTTCTGACAAAGCAGTGGGATGCTGTGAAGATGTATATCACTAAATAGTGGAAAGTATGTGGGCTTGGGACCTCTGCTCCTCCAGTTAATATGTGTTAGGACAGACAGGAGAGTGTGAATGCATCAACTGTGTGAGCTTATCTATTCCAGCATTTTTGTGATATCCTAATATACATGGCTGTAAACATCCACTTTGTCATGCTTGGTCCACACGTCTTGCACTAAGGACTTCTGTGTATACCTCTGGACTGACCAGATTGTGTCAGACTGTCCACATTTATTTGTCATATCTCTGCTGTTTTCCACAGGATAATTACTGTGATTTGTGTGGTACTTCACTATGATGATCTTATGATGTCTGTCAGTAACGGATGGTGTACATGTCAATATCAGAAGTGACTTCCCACACAACATGTCTGTTGACATAACCCCTGTCACTGTAGCAACATTCTACATTTATACCTGCATTACTTACATTACATCCCTTTGCACTAAAAGGTTGTGACTAATGGTGCTGAGTTATGACTCCACTACATGTTATGGGCATATGTTATATATATATATATATATATATGTATGTATAAATATATATATATATATATATATATATATATATATATATATACACACACACACACACACATACATATATATATCATACATGTACATATATATATATATATATATATATATATATATTTATATACATACATGCATATATATATATATATATATATATATATATATATATATATATATATATATATATATATATATATATATATATATATATATATATATATATATATGTCTACTTCACTTCACCGACATGCCACAAAGCCAACACCCAAAACACTGAGACCAAAAGACAGACGACGCAGATGATCGACAAGGTGAAATCCCGACAGCCAAAATACCGACATGGGCAACGTGTGAGCGCGACTCGGTAAGTGTGCGATAGTGAGGGATTTAGGGTTAGAGAGCGGACAGGTAAGTGTGCTATAGTGAGGGATTTAAGGTTAGGGTGCGGGAAAGGTGTGTGTGGTAGAGTTGGACTTAGGGTTAGGGTGCAGGTAAGGTAAGTGTGTGATAGTGACGGACTGTAGTTTTAGGGGCAGGTTAAGTGAGTTAGGGTTAGGGTGCAGGTAGGGTGAGTGTGCGATAGTGACGGACTTTATGTTTAAGGGTGGGTTAAGTGAGTTAGGGTTAGGGTGCAGGTAAGATAAGTGTGCGATAGTGACGGACTTTAGGTTTAGGGGTGGGTTAAGTGAGTTAGGGTTAGGGTGCGGGTAAGGTAAGTGTGCGGTAATGTCGGACCTTAGGGTTAGGGTGTGAGTTAAGGTTAGTGCATATATAGTTGTGTGTAATGTGTAGTTTATGTTTTGTGTGTCGGTGTTATGGTGTTCGATTTTGTGAGTTGTCAGTATTGTGTGTTTTCGTTCTTTTGGTCTCGGTGTTTTGGGTGTCGGCTTTGTGGCGTGTCGGTGAAGTGAAGTAGACCCATATATATACACACACATATATATATATATATATATATATATATATATATATATATATATATATATATTCGGCCGCAGAACACAGACCGAAACACAAAAGGAGGGGGGGGGTGTATCCATATTCATCAATTCATCAAGGAAACCTCCAGGTAAGTGGCACAGCATATCTCTGAGATCATCCATGTGCAACTAACATCGGGAAAATCTGAAATGCAAATTGTGCCCTGCTACAGATCACCCTCCATGACCCAGGACCACCTCTCCACCTTTCTGGAGACACTGCCAAAACATGAAGGTCCTACCGAACAGCCTGATATTGGGCAATTTCAATTACCCTACCATTCACTGGGAAAACTACTCGAGTACAAATTCCCAGGCCTAGCGCTTCCTGGAATTCATCAACTCAAATGCCCTGGATCACCTGGTAAACTCCCCTACCAGAGGTGAAATCATATTGGAACTGGTCATCAGCAACATGGGCAACAAGTGTTCCACACCGGAGGTCAACCAGTCACTGGTTAGATCAGAACATAAACTAATCACTCTGGATGTCCACACCCCACCTCTGCCCTCAACTAAGGAAACCACAGTAAAAAACTTTTCTAAACAAAACTTCACCTTACTTAAGACAGAGGTGGTAAGTTTCACAGCTCCCACGCTAAAGGATAATGCTGCCCAAGATGCAGAAACTTTTACAAATGCACTCTATGAGCACCTACAAAGATGCATGGATTGTGCCATCCCTAGCAAAACCAAGACTCACTCCACGAAGAGAAGGAAACCAGTTTAGCGGACCCCTGCAATAAACAGGATATATAATAGAAGGAGGAAACTAGTTCAGAAAAAAAAGCAAATCCCAAGAAGGAAAGACATCCCTGATCAGTATCAGTAAGAAACTAAGGTCCCTCATTAAATCATACAAGGCTAACTTCGAAAGAAAAATAGTCACAGACTCAAAAGATAACCACAAAGCCTTCTTTAGCTATGTTAAGAATATAAGTGGCAACTCACAGATATGCACTGAACTAGTGCAAAATAGCACAAAATATACTAAACCTACTGATATTGCCAACATCCTGGCAGATAGATTCAGTGCAAACTTCACCCCGCTTTCACCTCCAAAAGGGCCCACAACAATACCACAAAAGTGTAGTGTCTCAAAAATCACAGACGCGCAGGTGAAAGCAGCCCTTTCAAAAGCCAAAAACACAGCATCAGTGGGACCAGATGGTGTCCTAGTCTCCATCTTGCATGAACTACAGAAAGAACTAACCCTCCATCTAAACACGCTGTTCAACCTCAGCCTCTCCACAGGCTACGTGCCCATAGAATAGTGCACATCAATGGTTATTCCTCTCCCCAAAGGAGGGGCCACAACTGACCTTGGTAACTATATAACCTGACTAGCCTGGTCTGCAAGGCTATGGAGCGCATCATCATGGAACTCATTAACAAAGACACTGGGAACTTCCAAACACTTGAATTGTCCCAGTTTGGCTTTGTTAAGGCCAGATCATGCCTACTAAACCTGGTTGACTACTTTGAGACAGTCACCGAGGCCATAAATGAGGGAAAGGTGGTTCACACAACCTACCTTGACCTCGCTAAAGCTTTTGACATCATTCCCCATTCGGGTATTACAGAAAAACTCACCAGCCTGAACATAAACCCTTACGTCACGAGATGGGTTGCCAACAGGCTTATAGACAGAACTCACACAGTAAGAATAGCGGTCTCCAGGTCAGACTCTAGGCAAGTCACAAGTGGTGTCCCACAAGGCTCAGTCCTGGGACCCCTACTGTTTGGCATATACTTTTCAGAAGTACAGGCAAATACAGGAGGACTATGGCTAACCAAGTTCACCAATGACTGCAAACTGGGAGCCATAATTGACTCTCTGGCTGACAAGGACATTCTCCAGAAGGGCCTTACTGAGACTGACACCTGGTGTCAAAGTCATGGCCTCAAGCTAAATGCCAAAAAATGTATAGTCATCCCATTTGGGAAAAACAAAACACCCACAAATTACCACATAGGTGGCAGCCCCCTTAATACAGAAGAGGTAATAAGAGATCTAGGGACCCAGGTAGATAGTAATCTCTCCTTTGGCAATCATATTGCCAAAGTAGTTAGGAAATCCTTCTATGTGGCCCATCTAATTACTAAAGGGTTCGCATCTAGAAATAAAGAGGTTATAGTGCCCCTCTCGTCACTCATTAGACCCATCATAGAGTATAATGCCCCATTTGGGATATACCTCACAAGACACTTCCAACAGCTGGAAAAACCACAAAAGTACCTCACCAAGAGGATTACTGGCCTCAAACATATGTCCTATCCAGCCCGACTGAAAAACATCTGGCTGTACTCAGTGGCATATTGCTTACTCAGAGGTGATCTCTGCCTGACTTACAAAGCAATGTCCAACTCAGAATTGATGGGCATGCTCCACCTAAAGAAATCCAAGTCACTGCGAGCCACACGCTCTAATGAGCTAAACCTTGCCACAACAATAAATAGAACATGCTGGACAGATACATTCCTGTCACATAGACTCCCCATGCTTTGGAACAAAATTCCAAATTGCATCAGGCAGAGCCCCTCACTAACACACTTCAAGAGAAACCTTGACGAGTGGATGGATAACAGAAAATACACCCCTGGGATCACTTCATTGGCTCTGCTTGACAGAGGATCAGTTAATAAATCAATGGGGCAGCGAAAGCCGACACACTCTGACTAGGCTTATAAATGCTGTCGAGCAGATAGCCTAGTACCTACCTATGAACCTATATATATATATATATATATATATATATATATATATATATATATATATATATATATATATATTATATATATATATATATTATGTGTGTGTATATATATATATATATATATATATATATATATATATATATATATAATATATATATATATATATATATATATATATATATATATATATATACATATCCTTGTTATGTGTAAACATGAGTGTTGTATATACCTTCCCAGATGTATCCCACCATATTTATCTTATATGTGTATATTTAGATGTAACACCATGACTGATTCAACAGTATTTTACTTACAAGTACTAAATAATTGTAGCAGTCAAAGCAGTTGTTCACTACTATTCAGTATGTGTACTGAAAGATATATTTGAAAAAACAACAAACATTTTCGGGGCTCTGATGGTTTAGTGGTTAACTGTTGTGACTATAGTGTACAGGGTCCTGGGTTCACGATCTGTAAGGGCTGTTTATTTTGTTGCTAGGCAGAACAAGGACTGTTGGATACAGAGTGGTTAAGGCAGTTTTGAGCAGCTTTAAGTTGGTTTGTGTGGGTTTTTGTGACGGCAAACGATGCAAATGTACTGTTAAATGAAAAGGTGCTTACACCATGTGGGCTTCGCTTACCAGTGCGCAAATGTGCTTAGCATTTATATTTAAGCAATGCTTACACCTGCGAAGCATAACTCAGCCCTGGTAACCAGTGATCACATTCCAGTCTGATGAAATAGCAGGGTAATGACATCTTTAATAAGTGTATTCCATTCCATGTACATAACATACTTCTATGTGCTGTCATTACAGTAGCAAGGGGTGTGAGTATACTGTATGGGACACCTGAGTATATATGGCTAGTACAACAATCTTTTCTCTTTGTATGTGTTTCATACATGGGCAGTATCCCAGGTTATATGCAGTCACACTTGCATGTATTGTATTATACCGTTACTAATGTTAACAGTGCTTTCCCAAGTAAGAGTAGATTGCAGATTGTAGTACAGGAACCATACACCCCTGCATGCAAAGCTGGACTCTGAGTACTGACTATTGTGTTCTTTGTGTGTGATCTGTATGTTATAAAGTATTTGCTACTGGATATTGATCTGATATGTGGATATTAACTGTAGACTACTATGTGTATAGAACATGTCATTGAGGACTGCTGTCATGTAGTAATGGCATACCTATCAGCATCAGATGTCTATCTGTCAAAACATTCATCCTAATGCATAACCTGTTGGCTAGCTGATTTCTGTCTGTCCTCTGTACAGATGTGCAGATGTCAGGTATCCATTTTGGCTGCTTACAGGCAATCTATGCTTGATTGACACTGACATGTCTGCCCAACTGTGTTATGAATGCCACAGCTATGAAACCCCACCCTGTATGCACCACATGCCATGGATACCTCAACTGGACTACCATAGTCAACAGAATATGCTTGGTTACTGGTCTCCAACAAAGACACTGGCCATGTTATATAATATTTATTTATTTTATTTATTTTACATTTGATAACCGGGAGTGTCTGTCTGAGCCAAAAAGGCCCTTTTTCAGCAGAGGCCCAGGGAGAAAAGCTCCACACAGAAAAATAATTACAGATACATTTAGATATTTAGACATGATCAGTATACACATAAATTACAATAGACATGTTTTGCATACATGTCAATTGGAGCACCTCACTGTCCCTCTGCAAGAAAAAAACAGATGATTGGATGTTACATTTAACTGTCATCCTGGGGATCATTCAAGTGGCATCAGTTAATAGATGGCCTGCTGACAAATGTCTGGTGGCATGATACCAGTGTACCCACATCCCCTACTCTTCTCATCTCTCCATGGACATTAGCCTGGTACACACCTAGGAACACCTGCACCTATGGACCCCATTACTGACAAATGTGTCAGTGTGCATTATTGAGAATAACAGTGTCTGTGTGTTTGTAAACTTGTAGTTGATAATATCCTGAGGACCTTCTCACCCAATACACCCCCATTGCCATAGTTAGAAATGGCTGCTGCTGTAAATGGTACTAAATGTACCTTGTTACACTCTTCACCCTGTGGGCTACCTGGAGCATACTGTACCAGCATAAAACTGTTGTACAAATGTGTAGATATGCAGGGGGTTACCCTCTGAGTCCTGGCAAGTGTGTGTATGTGTGAGAGTATGTATAGTTGTAGGATACAGCATTCTGAGGCCACATTTTCCAAATACAATATACCTTGCCATACATTATAGGGGATAGTGATGTTGCTGACATTAGGAGAACCATGACAAACCCTCACCCTACTATCCCTGTGGCATGTGCAATTAATGCATATCCCTGGAGTAGCACTGATTAGATAGACAAGGGGTTGTACTGCAGTCCTGGTCAATGTGTGACTGTGGGTATATCAGAGCATTATCATGGGTTTCAGTGAGTAAAATATCAAATGTGGGGTGTGGGTGCTGGATATACTGTCTTTACACCATGGTACACCCAGTACATGTCCCAAGGTCCACTGTATGAGGACCTATGTCACCATCAACCATACAGGTAACTGATTATACTACCCAGCCCAATGATGCATGTGCTGTGTGCAAAATCTCTGTAACAGAATGAACTCACTGACAAGGTAGTTAGCACTGATAAACCCAGGTCTATCAGATGTGTCTATGACTGTTATGTGTTTGTCAATGTGTATATGACAGTATGTCATGCTATGCATTGTTCATTAGCACGCAGTACATCCCCCATTACCATTCTGTACAAGGCCTGGTGATGTTCTTCACTTAACAAGAAACTAGAGACACACCTCATCCTAACAGATGTGTTGTATGTGAAATTAAGGCCAAACACATTAGTAGCAATAAGTACCTAGGTAGGGGTTCTACTCTCAGTGTTGCCAAGTAAGTGTGTGTGTATGTGCAGCCATCTGCCCCTAGTGGAGTGGTTCCAGCCCAGAAGTTAATAGTTTATGGGCCATTTTGGACTAATTTCTCTCTCTTTCATTTCCCTGCTGTAAAAACCATGTTTGCATGGGTTTGCATGTCCGGGCAGCGCCGGTTAGCTAGGGCTAAATTATTTCCAGCTCCACCAAGTCTCCTCTTCAGTTTTTCCCTTGAAAGTAGTCTAACTCTCAACCTGAGCACTTAAAAAGCATCCAACAGTCCAGCACATGCTCAGACCTAATAGCAAGCACTAATATACCCCAACACTTGATTGCCCAGCAGGGCAAGGCTCATTATTCACCCCTCACTGACCAAGTGACTAAGCAGCTCGCCCTACTATTCAGGCATGACCAAAGGGCAATTTCAGGTATACTCTCCAGTCCAGCTGGTGAACCTGGGTATCCCGAGGCACTGTTACAACTGCCTCATGTACACAGACAACCCTCTCCTCTTACCACAAAACATTAACATATGCATGAGATGCAATTATATAGCTAAATTGGAGGCTAAGCTCTCTCCACACAAGACTGGAACAGGCAGTCATGAGGAGAAGGCTAACACTTGCACCACACCTCCAGCCTCACATAGACATACTAAACCAGCACTGGCAAAAAATACACATAAATACATGAAATCATACTCAGACACTCTAAATAAAAACTTGCAAAAGCATCAGAGACCTCCAAAGCAGACACCCAAAAAACAGCACCTCCCGTCACAAACCAGACAACACATAAAACACAAAATCAGTGTGTTGCACAATCACAGCCCTTAAGGCAAAATAACATACCTAACACACTAATAATAGGCAACTCTATAGTCAGGCACACTGACATTCCATTCACTAGACTGGACAAGGAGAAGGTTACTGTTAGCTGCCTGTCAGGAGCCAGAATCCACCACATAACACAAGCACTCAGGTCACTCCAGAAGAAGTAGAAACATGACTCTGTCATTGTTCATGTTGGTGTGAATGACCTGAGATGTATCTCCCTGGACTACATGAAAAGAGACATGGAAGATCTCTCTGATCATGTAACCCAGGCGGGTATGACCCTGACTCTGAGTAGCATCCTGCCCTCACCACGAATGATACCACAGTATAAAGAAACAATTATCAATTTCAACAATTGGCTAAGCTTCTAGTGTCATTCAAAGGGGATCCAGTGTCTGTCAGCTTGGGATGACATGCTTGACAAGCCTCATTGCTTCGCAAAAGACGTCTTGCACCTGTCACCCCTAAGCTTTCGAATAAAGGCCAAGGCTCTTGCTGCCCCCATAGTGCCTTTTTTTAGGCAAGGCTCAAAAGTAAACCCACCTCCATAAACAACACAAATAAAAAACTGAGGGTTATGCTACTCAACGCCAGGAGTTTAAATCTCAAAATGCATGTGCTCGAAGCACTCCTCAGTATGGAGAACATTGACATCTGTGCACTAACTGAAACCTGGTTCAAGGCACCACAGAGCACCCAAGAACTTCCAGGCTACAACTCATACCACACATTTCAGCCATAGAACATGGATCGAAACACAAAAGGAGGGGGTGTATCCATATTCATCAAGGATACCTATACCTCCAGGTTAGTGGCACAGCATGATAGCTCTGAGATCATCCATGTGCAACTAACATTGGGCATATCTGCAATGCAAATTGTGGCCTGCTACAGATCACCCTCCATGACCCAGGACCACTACTCTGCCTTTCTGGAGACACTGGAAAACATGAAGGTCCTACCGAACACCCTGATATTGGGCAATTTCAATTACCCTACCGTAAACTGGGAAAACTACTCAAGTACAAAATCCCAGGTCCAGCACTTCCTGGAATTTATCAACTCAAATGCCCTGGATCAGCTGGTAAACTCCCCTAGCAGAGGTGAAAACATATTGGACTTGGTCATCACCAACATGGTTGACAGGTGTTACGCACCGGAGGTCAACCCGTCACTGGTTAGATCAGACCATAAACTAATCACACTGGATGTCCATACTACCACCCCCAACCAAGGAAACCACAGTGAACAACTTTTCTATAGCAAACTTCACGTTACTTAAGACAGAGGTAGTAAGTTTTACAGCCCCCCACACTAAAGGATAACAGTGTCCAAGATGCAGGAACCTTTACAAATGGACTCTATGAGCACCTACAAGAATGCATGGATAGTGCCATCCCTAGCAAAACCAAGACTCACTCTGGACCCTTGCCATAAACAGGCTATACAATAGAAGAAGGAAACTAGTTCAGAAAAAAAGCAAATCCCAAGAAGGAAAGACATCCCTGATCATTATCAGTAAGAAACTAAGGTCCCTCATAAAATCATTCAAGGCTAACTTCGAAAGAAAAATAGCCAAGGATTCGAAGGATAACTACAAAGCCTTCTTTAGCTATGTCAAGAATCTAAGTGGCAACTCACAGATATGCTCTGAGCTAGTGCAAAATAGCACAAAATATACTGAACCTAATGATATTGTCAACATCCTGGCAGATAGATTCAGTGCAAACTTCACCCCACTCTCACCCCCAAAAGGGCCCACAACAATACCAGAAAAGTGTAGTGTCCCAGAAATCACAGACGTACAGGTGAAAACAGCCCTTTCAAAAGCCAAAAGCACAGTGTCAGTGGGGCCAGATAGTGCCCCAGGCTGCGTCTTGCACAAACTACAAAACAAACTAACCCCCCACCTAAACACACTGTTCAACCTTAGCCTATCCACAGGCTACGTGCCCATAGAATGGCACACAGCAACAATTATTCTGCTCCACAAAGGAGGGGCCACAACTGACCCTGGTAACTATCACCCCATAAGTCTGACTAGCCTGGTCTGCAAGGCTATGGAGCGCATCATCATGGAACTCATTAACAAAGACATTGGGAACCTCCAAACACTTCACCCAACTCAGTTTGGCTTTGTTAAGGGCAGATCATGCCTACTAAACCTAGTTGACTTCTTTGAGACAGTCACCAAGGCTATAGATGAGGGGAAGGTGGTTCACACAGCCTACCTTGACCTCACCAAGGCTTTTGACACAATTCCCCACTCGGGAATTATAGAAAAACTCACCAGCTTGAACATAAACCCCTACATCACAACATTTATTGCCAACTGGCTTACAGACAGAACTCACACGGTAAGAATAATGGGCTCCAGGTCTGACTCTAAAGCAGTCTCAAGTGGTGTCCCACAAGGCTCAGTCCTGGGACCCCTACTGCTCGGCATTTACTTCTCAAAAGTACAGGCAAACACAGGAGGAATATGGCTAACCAAGTTCTCCGATGACTGCAAACTGGAAGCCATAATTGTCTCTCCGGCTGACACAGACATTCTCCAAAAGTGCCTTACTGAGACAGACACCTGGTGTCAAAGTCATGGTCTCAAGCTAAATGCCAAAAAATGCATAGTCATCCCATTTGGGAAAAACAAAACACACATGAATTACCATATAGATGGCAGCCCCATTAATATAGAAGAAGTAATAAGAGATCTGGGAACCCAGGTAGATAGTAATCTCTCCTTTGACAATCATATTGCCAAAGTAGTTAGGAAATCCTTCTATGTAGCCCATCTAATTACTAAGGGTTTCACATCTAGAAATAAAGAGGTTATAGTGCCCTTCTACTTGTCACTCATCAGACCCATCATAGAGTACAATGCCCAATTTGAGATGAACCTCACAAGACAATTCCAACAGCTGGAAAAACCAAAAAAGTGCCAAACCAAGAGGATTACTGGCCTTAAACATATGTCCTATGCAGCCCAACTGGAAAAACTCTGGCTGTACTTAGTGGCATATCGCTTACTCAGAGGTGATCTCTGCCTGACTTACAAAGCAATGTCCAACTCAGAATTGATGGACATGCTCTATCTAAAGAAATCCAAGTCACTGTGAACCACTTGCTCTAGTGAGCTAAACCTCACCACAACAATAAATAGAATATGCTGGAGGGATAGATTCCTGTCACAGAGACTCCCCATGCTTTGGAACAAAATTCCTAACTACATTAGGCAGAGCCCCTCACTAACACTCTTCAAGAGAAACCTTGACGAGTGGATGGGTAACAGAAAATACACCCCTGGGATCACTTCATTGGCTCTTCTTGACAGAGTCTCAGTTAATTAATCAATGGGGCGGCGAAAGCTGACACACTCTGGCTAGACTTATAAATGCCCTCAGGCAGATAGCCTAGTACCTACCTATGAACCTATGAATCTATGACAGGATCTACTTCAGTTTGCAGAAAATACATGTCCCAGGAGATCATTTGTCCAAGCACTGACTGCCAAAAGCTAACATTTCAGAGGAATCAACTTGTGGAAATTAATTACATCAAAACTAGTAGTAGATGTGTAAATGCCCTCTTCCCCACTGTACAGCTGTACAGTGATACTGGAGTTGGTATATATAGTTGGGTGTGGATGTTGTGGGCACAGCCACCCTCATTGGGGTTATTGTTGTGTGTATCCTCTGCTTATTCTGCTATAATACTGTACTGTTTATGTTAACAGGTTAAGTAGTTGTTAATCACAGTATGTGTGGTTCTATGCTACCCCATACCCTTCAAAGTGGAGTGCTGTACCACCCACACTAGCACACCTATGTTTAACAACTCCAGGATTGCACTACATTGGGGAAGAGGACATATACCCTGCCAGTACCACCATCAATGACAGATTATTTACTGATGTGATGTTTTGCGTATTTTGTCTTAGTGGAATTACATAGGCCTAAATGTGTTCACCGCAAATTTAAGTACATCCATGTGTACAGTATTCTCTGTGTATTGCATGAATACTGAAGCCTCTGTGTGTGCATGTTATTCACAAACATTTGGTGTGTGCCTCCCAGCACACTTATTGTCCACTGTAGAAGAGCTTCTGACATCAGCTACCATGCACTCACCTGTATACACCCCTCAGACCTATTATCCATGTTGCACATGCAGTAACTGTTATACAGACCTGTTACTTGTGTTCAGCTGTACCCAGGATATGACACAGTCAATGTGTCATCACAGTGCCATACCCCATGTAGGAAACAACAGCAGACCAACATCCTGTGACACATAGGCACCTACAACACAAACTGAATACATTATGGAGGCCACAATCAGTCAGTGTTAATAACAGCTATAATGCATCATGGCTACACATCCTGACATATAAGCATTAAACTATCTAGCTGAAAACATGTTAAACAACATTACATTGCTAAACCTTAGTACATTCGTCCTGTGCATCAGAACTATATTAGCATTTCCCTGCATCAATGGTATGGATGACAGGGATGTGGCACAGGTATCATCATATGCACAGGGTGTGTTGTGGGTTTGACAGAGGCCTAGGCTGAGCTATTTGGTTGACATCATGTGTGTGTGTTAGGGGGTTGTTTATCAATTGGGCTGCGCAGATGTGGTGTGTGTAGGTATGGCGGTGCCCTAGCTTTGTTGTTGATGAGTGCGTGTGTTTGTGTGTGTGTGTGTCTGTGTGTGTGTGTGTGTGTGTGTGTGTGTGTGTGTGTGTGTGTGTGTGTGTGTGTGTGTGTGTGTGTGTGTGTGTGTGTGTGTGCGTGTGTGTGTGTGATGTTATGCATATGCTACCTGTAGAGAGCCCTGGATGATGTTTCCTGTGGAACAACTCTTTCATCTGATTACCCTAACCTATAGGCCACACTTATGCAGATTCCAGGTGATTGTCGGCAAAGGTACTGCATAGGCAGTACTAGCTAGTCATTCCTGCAAGTCCCTCAGTGTCGCTGCATGTTTCTGAGCAGCCTCCATGACCAGTTTGCAACATGTGTTGCCATCTGTCTTGGCTGGGCATCTGTTTATTTTCTACATTAATGTTGTCCCATACTTTATAGTCATATACATGCATGTCTGCACTGTTTGACATGGTATATGTAATATTGAGGTAAGGCTACTTCTCCCACTCCTGAGTGCTATTTTTGGATATGGGATCCATTCCATGGTTTGTAAGATGTGTGCAAGCCATCGCTGCCTCTGTTGCAGGTGAGTGGGCAAATGTCATGGACATACTTCTTGGACAGCAGACCATTACTTGGTGTGACTTTGAGGCCCTGTACTTGATGGAAGGTGTGTACTCAAGAAGAGTGAATGCTGTCAGTACCTCAAATGCTGCTCCACAATATGTTAGTTGGAGTGTGTGCACACATATGCTTCCAGTGTTTGTTAAAGTATGCATTCTCCATATTTGTTGTCCTAACATAGGATCCCATATTACATTAATTGCTCATGTGAGGATCACATTACAGGTTGTAAAAGGTGTGGTATTGTGATTTGCTGTTGTGTAGATCTGTAACAGTTGTCATTGTAATAGTGGTGAGGTCTGTAACAGTTGCCATTGTAATAGTGGTGTATACACTGTTGTCACCACTGTATAAGGGTAATGTTTCATACATGCCCCTACTGTAGGCATTTGTCCCACCATTATGTTCATCTCTGTACACCCATCTTGCACTGACAGGTTATTAGGTATACTGCAGGACACTTACATACCCTTCAGATATGCCGCCATGGTGCCCCCTGTGATGTAGTGTAGTTAACAACAACAATAAGTGAACATGTACAACATGCATTATGGGTAGGTGTGTTAAATGTGTGCATGGCAAACACCATGGTCGTAACATGGCTGGTGTATTGCCAAACCTGAACAAAACAACTCCATACTCACCAGCTACTGGCTGCTGCCCCAGTTGTATACAAGAGGGACCTACATAGTTGTGTGAGAGATGTAATGTCAGTAGCCACACCTGTGGCTTTGGTGCAGGGTGGGGGCAGCATTTCAGTACATCAGCAGTACAAACCCACAATACTAGAGATTATACACATCTGTTCACTACTACACTGCAGCAACAAACTAT
>NC_056726.1:277031149-277066149 GCF_019279795.1 Protopterus annectens | reverse complement strand
ACCAACCCCTGGACCTGACATCAGGTGACAGGATCCTGTCTGCACCCACTCCCAGGGGAGATGAACTCCATCCCCTGAGGTGGTTCCACCTGAAGTTAGTGCAGGATCAGCAGATGAGGAATTCCTGGGGTGGATGCCAGACATGCTGGGGTCTGGTGTCATAGTCATATGAGATGGGAGAAGTGGGTCTACTGAGACTGGCATTCCCAAATATGCTATGGTGTTGCAGTTTTAAAACATATGTGGGTTAGTAATTGTCAACACAATCCAAGATTAGTTATAACAGCATGTATAGATATTCCCATTTACCCAAAACACCAGATTTGGAACAGTTACATAGCAAACAGAACACATGCATATATGGAACCACAGTGGCCATTACAATGGCATGCAGGTTACATTGATAGCAACAGGCCACCAGTGATAGTATTTCAACATGGAACATTAATTGAAACACATTTCAATATTTATTGAACAATAAGACATATGTCCCAACAGTAGGTTTGGTGTAAACATACCTATTGATTTGTGTATTTAGATTATTGTTGTAGATAATGTGGGGGAGAGAGAGAGATGTCAATTAACAACTTATATATCCTTGTAGTACTCACAACTTTAATGATCATTGCTCTAATCATTAAGGTTCAGGTGTTATTACAATACCCTATGGCCTTGGTTTGGGCAGTGGTATGTTTGTACACAGTGTATACTTCAACTGTTCTATAGCTAAATTCTGCATCTCTTACCTTGTAGACCTGTATAGGGAATGTTTATTAACACTACCTGACTGTTTCTACACATATTCCCAGATTCCAAGTTAATATTATGCACATACCTCTCAATCTTTTAATGCACACACTCTGGACAAAGCTTGACAATATGGGGGTACAAATAGGGACATATTTTGAATATGGCTCTCAGAAACTTGGAGAGTTACTAGAGTGACAAGATTTGTTTTAATATACATTTTCTGAAGGTTTTGAGGTCTGAAAATCAAATGTTATGTCGTTATTTAGTGACTACAATTCTGAGATCATCCCACTGATTTGCCAGGGGGACAGAGTAACAGGCAGAAAATATGAGTCAATTATCTGGACATTCTGAAAAAATCTGTACAGTTGAGAGGTATGATTAGGCATACAGCTTACACCTTCACACATATTCATGGCAGTCTGCCATGCTGAACAGGAATAGTCCCTGCCATACAGGAATAAGCTGGCTTGCAGAATCCCAGGGTTGGACTTTTGGAGGAATGTCTTGTCATATGAAAGTTTATGTTTTGTTAACAAAAATGTTCTAACATTGCAGGTCTTGGTTATATAGTTTTCAAGATATGAAACTTTGTTTGTTAAAGTTTAGAAAAATGTAATCTGTGGTTTATGTGCATTATATTACAGTATGCATGGAAAAACCTGTGAATCCACTGACTATTATCACTGTAAAATACTTCTTACTGGCAGCATTGTTATTTGTACAGTTTTAATAGCATATTATGTTCACAAAATATTTACATTTGTTTATCTTATGCTTGTTAAGTTTATTTTTCAGAAAATGCTCTGGAATGCAAGATGTGCATAGGCTGCTGGAGGTGTGATATTCCACACCACACAGTTGTTAATAAGAGTGTTCAATAACTAAATGACCCTGCATTGTTCCCACAGACATGCATTTAGTTTTGATGGGATTGATGGTGAGATAATGTTCAGAAAATAAGAAATATATTTTATGGAAGTTGTGATGAATGGGATACATCTACTGTTATAGTAAGTTTACTTACACAACCGCTCTGTGTTCATCATATTGATCATTATTGCAGGAGTCTAACCTATATGGGTAGATTACCTTAGCTGAGAACATCTGGGAGGTGGAAGGGGAAAGGTCCAGAGTCATTGGAGAAAATTTCTAACAAAGCTTTAATTTGACTTGAAAAAGGAACCTAGCTTGTAATGTTTTTTTTTTAATTATGTTTAGTGACCAAGTAGCTGATTCTAGAATACTTTTAGAGTTCACCCTTTCCATAAAGCCATAGGTGAAGCCAAGCCCCTTTCAGATAGTGCCTTTACCCACCTAGTTTTGATGTAGTGGTAATAAAAAGGTTATAGTTTGAGACAACCATTTAGAAATAGTCTGCTTTGACATATGTTATCCTTTCCTCTTATCTTCACAAGAAATGAAAAACTGATCATACATTCTAAAAGATTTTGTTTTGTGAAGATAGGGCCTGAATGTTCTGTGAACATCCATGGTATGCAGTTTGCTTTCTCCCTAATTTCTGGGTTCAGGGAAGAACACAAGGAGATGGATAGTTTGTCTTAAAGTACACTTGAACTGCACTTAGGCATAAAAGAAAAATTAGCTCTCAAAGAAACCCCTGACTCTGCAGAAAATGAGATAAGGTTGACCCACAATAAGAGCTTACATCTCATATTCTTCTTGCAGACATCAGAGCAAACAGCAAAACTGTTTTCCATGTTAAGAAACTCAAGTTAATGAGATAGTTGGATCAAATGGAGCAAATGTTATCTTTCCTAACACAAAATTAAGATTCCAGGGATGAGCCATCAGTTTTCTTGGAGGTCTCTGATTTTACTCCCCATTTGAAAAACATTTTTACAGGATAATGTACTGAGAAATGGGGCATCCATAGGCAGACATGCTAAAATGGCTATAAATGAACCTTGATGGAGCTGTAAAACAGGTTGCAGGATAGAAATTTGCCCAAATATAGCAAAACCAGAGGAAACACTAGCCCTGAACTGGTGCTGGTTATTTTGTTGACACCAATTAGAAAACATTTTCTATTTGCTTATATATGATTTTCTAGTAGCAGGCTTTCTTACCTTCATTAGTATCTGCTTCTGTCAGTAAACAGGTGCCTAAAAGGTATTAATACCTTATCATCCAGTCAGTTGCTTGTAGTTGTTTGGAGATGGGATGTAACAAACACCCCTGTTCTTGTGTGAGTAGATCCAGTCTGTGAGGAAGCTTGAGGTTATTGTTGCTGACTAATTGCTAAAGAAGGGAGAACTACTGTTGCCTGGACCAAGAGGGTGTCACCATTGTTCTTTGGGAATTCCTTCTGAATCTTTAAAAGTACGTTGGATACCAGTGGAAAGGCACAGATGAACATTCCTGTCCAAGGAAGAGAAATGTCATCTGTCATCTAGGCCTTCTTGCATGATGTCCTGGAGCAGAATATTGCCAACTGGTTGCTCAGAGAGAAGGCAAAAAGGTCTACCTGAGGAAATCCCTAGAGATGGATCAAATCTTGGAAGTTATCTAGTTTCCGCTCAGGAGGATCTGCCTTTGCCTTGCTCAACTTATCCACTACACAGTTTTGCTCTGATGAAATGTAAGTGATTTCTTTTTTTACAAATTCCAAAACTGGAATCTGAAAAGATCCTGAATGTTAGTGCCGGGATCAGACAGACTTCATATACCATTGCATCTTTCTCATGTATAGTCTTGCAAGAGACTTCATGAGAATTATAGATGCCATGAGACCCAAAATCCCATGTATTCTATCAGAGTAACCAGTGTCTGAGTGGAAAACCCCTGGAAAAGATCAAAATATAGATCTATTTTTTTTCTTATGGAAGAAAAGCCCTTTGCACTGAGATGTTTAACAGATGGCCCCCAGAAGCACAACCCTGTATGAAGGAGTCAAACAAGATCTTTGAATGTTCTCTTGGAATCCAAGCTTGTGTCTATTTCCTTGGAGTAAGAAATTCTTGACACTTTAAAAAAGTCTCTGCAAAGATAGGCAGTCATATAAGTATGGAAAAATGTGAATACTCTGTAGCCTCAATGGGTTATGACAGGAGTAGATACTTAGTGAACGTTCTTTGAGCAATGTATAGCTGAAAGGGTAAAGCAGAGAACTGATAAGGTGATCCAGGCACACAACATTTTAAGAACTGTCTGAGATCTGGATGAATAGAAATGTTGTGATATGCATCTTTTAAATCTTCTTCTTCTTCTTCTTCTTTCGGCTGCTCCCGTTAGGGATCACCACAGCAGATCAACTGTTTCCATTTCTTCCTGTCCTCTGCATTTTGCTCTGTCACACCAACCAACTGCATGTCCTCTCTCACCACATCCATAAACCTGATCTTAGGCCTCCCTCTTTTCCTGTTACCTGGCAACTTCATCCATAGCATCTTTTTCCCAATATACCTGCATCCCTCCTCAGCACATGTCCAAACCAATGTAATCTTGCCTCTCTGGCTTTGTCTCCAAACCTTCCAACCAAGGCTGAGCCTCTAATATACTTATTCCTAATCCTGTCCATCCTCGTCACACCCAGTGCAGATCTTAACATCTTCAGCTCTGCCACGTCAAGCTCTGACCCCTGCCTTTTTGTCAATGCCACTGTCTCCAACCCATATAACATAGCTGGTCTCACTACCCTCTTGTAGACCTTCCCTTTCACTCTTACTGTTACTCGTCTGTCACAAATCACTCCTGACACTCTTCTCCACCCACTCCATCCTGCCTGTACACTCTTCTTCACCTCTCTTCCACACTCACCATTACTCTGAACTGTTGATCCCAAGTACTTAAACTCATCCACCTTCGCCACCTCTACTCCCTGCATCCTCACCATTCCTCTATCCTCCCTCTCATTCACACACATATATTCTGTCTTAGTCCTGCTGACCTTCATTCCTCTTCCCTCTAGAGTATATCTCCACCTCCCCAGGGTCTCCTCCACCTGTTCCCTACTCCCACTACAGATCACAATGTCATCTGCAAACATCATAGTCCACTGGGACTCCTGTATGATCTTGTCTGTCAACATGTCCATCACCATTGCAAATAAGAAAGGGCTCAGAGCTGATCCTTGATGTAATCCCACCTCCACCTTAAAGGTATCTGTCACTCCCACCGCAGACGGCACTGCTGTCACACTACCCTCGTACATATCCTGTACCACTCTTACATACTTCTCTGACACTCCCGACTTCCTCATACAATACCACAACTCCTCTCTAGGCACCCTGTCGTATGCTTTCTCTAAACCCACAAAGACACAGTGCAACTCCTTCTGACCTTCTCTGTACTTCTCCATCAACACTCTCAGAGCAAACATCGCATCTGTAGTGCTCTTTCCTGGCATGAAACCATACTGCTGATCACTAATAATCACCTCCCTTCTTAACCTAGCTTCCACTACTCTTTCCCATAACTCCACACTGTGACTGATCAGTTTAATCCCTCTGTAGTTACTACAGCTCTACACATCACCCTTATTCTTAAAAATCAGTACCAAAATACTTTTTCTCCATTCCTCAGGTATCCTCTCACTTTCCAAGATTTCATTAATTAATCTAGTTAAAAACTCCACTGCCATTTCACCTAAACACCTTCCTGCTTCCACAGGTATGTCATCTGGACAAACAGCCTTTCCATTCTTCATCCTCTTCATAGCTATCCTACTTCCTCTTTGCTAATCCACTGCACTTCATGATTCACTATCCGCACATCATCCAACCTTCTCTCCCTTGCATTCTGTTCATTCATCAACCCCTCAAAGTACTCTTTCCATCTGCTCAACACACTCTCCTCACTTGTGAGTATGTTTCCCACATTATCCTTTATCACCCTTACCTGCTGCACATCTTTACAACGTCGGTCCCTCTGTCTAAACAATCGGTACAGGTCATTTTCCCCCTCCTTAGTGTCCAACCTTTTATACAACTCTTCATACGCCTTATCCTTAGCCTTCGCCACCTCTCTCTTTGCCATGCACCTCATCTCCTTATACTCTTGTCTACTTCTTCTTCGCCAACCTCTTTCTCTGTATACTCTCCTGTACTTCTTCATTCCACCACCAGGTCTCCTTGTCCTCCTTCCTCTTTCCAGATGTCACACCAAGCATCTTTCTAGCCATCTCTCTTACTAGCTCTGCTGTAGTTACCCAGTTATTCGGTAACTCTTCACTGCCGCCCAGTGCTAGTCTTAACTCTTCCCTGAACATCACCTCACAATTACCCTTTTTCACTTTCCACCATTTGATCCTTGGTGCTGCCCTCACACTCATCCTCCTCTTCTTGATCACCAATGTCATCCTACAAACCACCATCCTATGCTACCTAACTACACTTTCCCCTAACACCACTTTACATTCTCCAATCTCCTTCAGACTGGCCCTTCTGCATAAGATATAATCCACCTGTGTGCATCTTCCTCCACTCTTGTATGTCACCCTATGCTCCTCCCTCTTGTTAAAATACATATTCATCACAGCCATGTCCATCCTTTTCACAAAATCCACTACCATCTGACCTTCTGCATTCCTTTGCTGAACACCATACCTACCCATCACTTCTTCATCCCCTCAGTTCCCTTCACCAACATGCCCATTAAAATCTGCTCCAATCACCAGTCTCTCACCCATGGGTACAGTCATCACCAATTCATCCAACTCACTCCAACATTTTTCTTTTTTACCCATCGCACACCCAACTTGTGGAGCATATGCACTAACAACATTCATCATTACACCATCAATTTCCAGCTTCATAAACATCACTCTATCCGACACTTTTTTCACCTCCAAAGCACTCTTAGCATACTGTTCCTTCAGGATAATGCCTATGCCATTTCTCCTCCCATCCACACCATGATAAAACAATTTAAAACCACCTCCAATACACCTAGCCTTGCTCCCCTTCCATCTGGTCTCTTGCACACACAATATACCAACCTTCCTTCGGTCCATCATATCAGCTAGCTCTCTCCCTATACCAGTCATACTGCCAACATTCAAAGTTCTGACCTTCACAATCGCAGTCCTACCTTTACCTGCCTTCTTTTAAAACTAAGGTCACTAAAAAACTCAGATAAAGATGAAGGGTTTAACATGTTTTGAACTTGGACACTATCACAAACTGGTCTAGGAAAGAAAGATCTAGAATGTCTCTCTAGGCATTTTCTTTGGCACTAAAAACATTCTTGAATAAAACTATTTTCCCAACTGAGAAAGAATGATGGGTTCTATTATCCCCAGACAGCATGTTTTGTAGTTCTGGAAACAAAGGGTTACGCTTGGCTGATGGGGATGAATTCACTGAAAAGGAGAAATTTGGTCCTATAGCCATTTGTATCCCTGCTGAATTAGCCATAAAACCCATTTGCTGAAATAATCTGTTGCTAAAGAGAGAAATGGAGATTTAGGCTTTCTGGGAGAGAGCAAGAGACTGCCAGGGTGTGTGTGTGTGTGTGTGTGTGTGGGGGGGGAGCTCCTTATATAGTCATTCTTTCTTATATGATTGTGCATTGTTCTGTGGGGTCCAACTTTCTTTTTAGAACTCCCTTGCCATTACTTTTTAAATGTTTGCATTTATAAGTGGATGGAAATACCCCTGTTCCTGAAAGATGGTTTATATTCTTGGAAAGCACTGCATTAAGAAATTCTAGGCAGAATCCTCCTAGTTGGAAAGTCCATGGTCCCACTTGCAATGGGTAGGATTAAACCTAAAAGCATCCATAGCATTTTAATAGCATATTTAAACTTTACCCTAGAAAAGTTTCAAGACTCCATTGATGAGACATCACAAAATGCTATAGTCACATCCTGGGGAATGAATGCTTGACCTTGGTTGCAAGCTTTACTAGCAATTTTTGCAGCTTCTTCACATCTTGAGAATTACAGAATTTCTGAATAGTAAGATACATTGGGTTATATAACATGGCAACCATCCAAGATAGAACAGCCAGGTGATGAGATGCTGAAGTAATTTCAATCTACAGGAAAAATGCCTTCTTACATGAGATTTCTGAGTGGTACCCCACATAGCTGGTATCCAAATTAAGTTTATCTTTAAAAAGCCACAATCTTCTCTATATGCATTTTAAACTGCAGCTATAGCTATGCAGCTCACAAAGCTCATGATAAAACCTGCCCTCTAAAGCTACAGTGAGTACAGGCAATAGATGTTCTGCAGGGATGCAATCATAGCACAACCCCCTTTGTATGCTGTATCTAAGGCATCTGGACTATTAGCACTGATCTCCAAAAGGAGCTAATCTAGTAGGAACACAAAGTTGCAACCACTGATCTTTCTTAAATGCTTTTAATGGAAAAGTTCAACATCTAGTGCCTGAGTTTGGAAAACCCCTGTTTGAACTGCTCGAGGTACTGGTCTATAAAAACGGCTCCACATCAAGTTCTATGGCAATCAAGCTGAGCTAGAATACTAAGTCCAGTTAGTGTCATTTTATATGCATAGCATACAAAATGATCTGGGTCAAGACAGTACCCTTTATAATAAGGCACATTTCTACAATGATTTCACCTGACTTGTCATATTCTCTTGGGCACTGAAGTCAATCGCATATATTCATCACTAATTATTCCATTTTGCATTAATTAGGAATTTGGTGAATTTTTTGGAGTAATGCCTCAAGTAGCACTGGAATGGTAGTAAATGAGGAGAATTCTGCAGTTCTTTTGTAGTTGGTATGCACACCATCTTTCTGGGACATTTTAACCCAGCATTTGTAGCAAATGGCAAGCCTATCTATTACCCTACTTAGATGCTAAGTAACACAGAATCCAACACAATGGATTCCATGACTGAGGTACAAAATTTCATCTAGCCAAGTCTCTGTGGTAAATGTCAAAGTATCCCTTGAAGCAGGTCTATAGCAATGTTATCCTTGTTTCAAGTAAACATAGTATTAAATGGCAAAGCCCTATACTAGCCAAAAAAGAGCAAGTCTTATTGAACAGTTAAGGTTCATAATCTGACTCCTAAATTATGGCAATTAGGAAGAATCTCAGACAAAGTGACATTTCACTCTCCCCTGTGCCATCTGGTTACACTGATGAGGACAAGACTTCCTGGGATATGAAAATGAGACCCCTTCTGCTCCCCCATTCCCGACCAATAGCTCTTCAGTGCCCAGAGATTCCTTGATTTCATCAATGCAAATGCAATGTACCAATTGGTTGACACCCCCAAAAGAGGTGAAAATATCTTGGACTTGGTATTAACCAACCTGAGTAACCACTGCAGCATCACTACAGTGTCATCATCTCTGGTAAGATCCGACTACAAATCAGTTACTTTCAAAGTCACCATCTTCCCTGACCCCACCTAGCTAGGGTCAATCAAAAAACTTCTCCACAGCTGATTACAACATCCTTAGGGGATGTATAAACAGCTTTGCAGCAACCACATACCCTCCACAGAAACTGGCACATAAGTCCAAACATACACCAAAGTACTATATAAGCATTTATATAGCAGCATGGAATCAGGAATGCCAGACAGGATGAAATCCTCCTCCTCCTCAAGGACAAGTAAACCTGTCTGGTGGACATCTACAATAAATAAACTCGATAATAAAAAGAAAAAAAATTGCTGTCCAGAACCATGAAGGAGCAGGTGTCTAATTGGAAGCAATCTCTCCTTAGCCTGAACAAGCAAATAAGAAAGCACCAAATCTCGAATGACATAACATCAAAATGGATTCATTGAACCATCAAAACATCAAATCCATGTCAATGGCAGTTACCAAAGATGACAGGTAACATTAAGGGTGTAGGCAGGGGGGCAAGTCCCCCTGCACCCCCCACACCCCTGCTACTTAAATATACCAACTCCGATATCGCACTACAGTGTAGGAAATGGAAATCTTCTGTTTCCACACTGTAGTGCACTTAACTGCAATCTCTGAAGTGGTATGTTTAAGGGGCAGGGGGTGTGTGGGGTGCAGGGGATCCTGCCCCCCTGCATGGAGCAATTTGTTTGTCATCTGCACTCCAGAAGGTTTTTTTTTTCACCCAATTTGATTATCTGTGGTTCGATGAATCCAGTTCGATGTTGTGTCGTTCGAAATTTGGAGCATTTGATGTTGTGATATACACTCAAATAAGAGCACTTGTGAAATCCTTGGAAGCAAACTTTGAGTCCAAACTGGCTACATCTACTAAAGACAATCATAAGGTTTACTTCACATATGTCCGCAATCTCAAGGGAAGCACTCAGATCTGCTCAGAACTGGTGGTCAAGGACACCACATTCATAAACCCTGTACATATTGCCAACCTGGCAGAAAGGTTCAGTGAAATCTTCACTCATCTGTCCCACCGATCAGTAAAACAGGTCATGTCCAGTACCTGCCCCCTCCCCTTATCTCTAGGGAGCAAGTCATCACTGCTCTATCAAAGGCATAAAATACAGGCTCCGTGGGACCCGATAACATCCCAGGCTGTATCCTACATGAACTCAGGCAGGAACTTCCTGCACCATTAGGCACCCTATTCGACTAAAGCCTGAGCACTGGCTTCGTCCCAGCCGAGTGGAGGACAGCTACTGTCATCCTTATGCACAAAGGTGGAGTGTCCACTGATCCAGGAAATTATAGACCCATCAGCCTAACTAACCAGATCTGCAAGGCCATGGAGTGGATTATCATGGACCTAATAAACAAGGACATTAGCAACCTCCAGACACTTGATCCCACACAGTTTGGTTTTGTCAAGGGGAGGTCATGCCTGTTAAATTTGGTCAACTTCTTTGAGATGGTCACCAAGGCCATAGACGAGGGGAAGATGGTGCACACTGCCTACTCTGACTAGGCCAAGGCCTTCAATACTATTCTCCACTAAGGTATAATAGATAAACTCTCTCAACTAAGCATCAATCCATATGTTACCAGATGGGTAGCAAACTGGCTCACTGATAGAACCCACCTAGTCAAAATAGGGGAAGCCATCTCAAGTAGTCGACCTTTAACAAACAGTGTACCCCATGGACCAGTCTTTGGGCCTCTGCTGTTTTGGATATACTTCTCAGAGGTGCAGGCATCTCAGAGGTGCAGGACAAATCTAGTGGGCTATGGCTGATCAGGTTTGCAGATGACTGCAAACTGGGTGCAGTCATCAATTCCCCTAGTGATGTGGACATCCTCCAAGAGGGTCTCACCCAAACAAATGACTAGTGCCAGAAACATGGCCTTAAACCGAATGCCAAAAAATGCATAATCATCCCTTTTGGGGAGAATGATGTCCCCACAAATTATTACATTGATAATAAGGCACTAAGTAGGCAATCGGTTGTGAGGGACTTGGAGCATGGGTTGATAACAAACTGAATTTTGACCACCATGTTGCCGCTGCTGTATGGAAAGCTTTCTACATGGCCCACCTCATTAGTAAGGGTATGTCATCTAGGGACATGGTGGTCATAACATCCCTGTATTCTTTCTTTATAAGACCAATTATTGAATACAATGCCCCTTTCAGCATGTACCTCACAAAGCACATGCAGCAGCTGAAGAGACCACAGAGATTCCTCACCCAGAGAATCCAGGGCCTCAAACATCTACCCTACACAAATAGGCTAAAAGCCTTGTCCCTCTACTCAGTCCCCTACAGACTCCTCAGAGGTGACCTTTGTCTGGCATACAAAGCAATTTCAGACCCCACCCTGATGGGACTGCTGCATATCTGTAAGTCAAGCTCCACTTAAGTAACCCACACGCATGACCTCAACATGTTCTGTGACATCAATAGGACTTGTTGTTGAGACAGATTTCTGTCCCAGAGACTCTCCCTTTTGTGGAATAGACTCCCTCTCCATGTAAAATAGAGTACCTCATTAACCCTTTTTAAGCGCAACCTGGATAACTGGATGAGGAACAGAAAATACACCCCTGGGATTTCACCTATGTCCCTGCTGGACAGTGACATAGGGTGCTGACTTGTTGGAACATGGGCTAACTTCTTGGCTAGGCTTGTAAGGGCCTCAGGACCAATAGTCTAGTAACTTCCTATGATCCTATGATCCTAAATGACGCTAGGACAAATTAACCAATGGCAATATCATAGTCATTTTAATGAGGTGAGGGGAAACTATGAAGTCTTATGTATAAGACAGCCTCATTTTAAAAAATCATACTAAATGTAGGATTCAAAAGCACTATGAACTAATGTCGATAAAATTGGCAAGCAGGCACCAAAAACTATTTAAAATATAAATATATAAAAAGCAATATGATTGAAGAACAACCTTCTACATACATAGATCTAAAAAAAACTACCGGAAATGCACTAATTCTGTAACCATTTTAAAAATAAATCAATTTGTTATTCAGAGCAGTGAATATAGAGAGGTAACTACATTAGCACAGGAGATTAAGTAATTCTTTAAAAATATTTTACTTATTTCTTTACCAAACAACTGAGATAAGTATGCTTTGTAACACAAATTAATGCTCAATGCTTCAGTCTTTTTAAGCTATGTTTACATCTTGTTGCCAAATGTCATTGTTAAATTTAAAATCTAGGTATTTTGAGTTCCAAGAGTCAAATTGGATATTGACACAATATTTCACAAATCAGATGACACATATATATAACTTTTATACTAATTGAGAATAAAGGAGTAGACAGGTCATTTGTGGGACACATTGACCCATGCTAGTTTTGTTGCATTGTATACAGTTTAATTTAGCCATTTGCCCTTTAAATATTGTTTTCTTAGCATAGCATTTTGTTTTGTGGTATCTTACATTTTAAACATCTAAATACCATCATGTTGTATGCATTAAAGTGAACCAAATCAGTCACCATACAAAATAACATGAATTAACGACTAGGCTTTCATCTGCTTCAGCAATGGTAGTATCTTGTCTCTCTACATATTAAAATGTCTTCACCACAGTCCTTTGTTTGTCATAGAATTTCCTTTGTTCTGATTTTTTACAGAATTTGTGTGCTAGATATGGAAATTTATATGTCAAAAAGCAGATAAGCAAAATAAAAGCAACAGATATTACAACTGTTGTGAAACTGATAATGCAATGGGGGAAATGGTAAAACTGACCACATTAAAATAATATTTATTACAAATATACTTGCTCACCCATTAAAGCAAGCCATGATGGACTTACAAGAAGACAGTGGATGGACACTGTTGGTTATGGAAGTTTCAAGAAAGTTAAAAACTAGCTCCTAAAAAACAGTAACATGACATTTGAGAAAGTAAAGTAAAAGGAATATTTTATAGGTATTTGAAAGTAGCAATCCATTATTTCCAGAGAAGGGTGAAAGATTGGGTGATGAGAAAGAAAATACTAATAATGACCTGATGAATTACAACATGGCTCTTGATGTAAGCTCCTGGCCTCAGCATAAAGCCATACTTGAGAAAGTTTTCCCTGTTATTGGTAGTATAGTTTAAATATAGGGACTAAGCAATCATTTATTATAAAGAAAAAAATATCTGTTTATTTTAATAAGACTTTCAGCTGTCACAATGTTCATTTATACATTAAAATATAAAAAAATACTAAAGTGAAATATCTTGAACATTTTTAAATATTTCAAGGTACGATTTTAATTAATTCACTTCATAAACCTTCCACAAATGGCATTATTGTGAAATGTCAAAAAATAATATATATTTCTACATCTAGTGCAGTCATCCGTTTTATAAACATTTTAATACAAATGTAGATGCTGCTTGAGGTATGATAACTACAAAGATAGGGAGAGAAGACTCCAAGAAATACAATCATCATACACCACCCTCTACAGCCTAATACTCCAACAACTCCTCTCTCTCTCTCTCTCTCTCTCTCTCTCTCTCTCTGTCTCTCATATAGTTCTACTGAAGTAGGTTGACACACCAAATTGATGGCAGCAAGAATGTCGATGCAAAAGGTCAACATATGCAAAAGATCGACAGTCATGCTAGACTGACAATTCAAGAGTGAATGAATATTCTCTTTCCCCGGGACTGTGTGATCTTGGAGTCAGTATGTATAATTAGCAGGAATGCAGGAGGCACAGCCCCCACATGAGGGATGCAGGGGGGCTTTCACCCTTGCAAAAAAACAGTGCTTTTTTGTTTTTTCATGGGCTGCATTCGGAGAAAGTTTTACTTACGTATGTTCAGTTGAGTATCGAAGTTTCTGTTGCCGACTATTTGAGGATGAAGTTTTTGCTGTCAACATTGTGGTGTTTTAACAGGATGTAGCAATCTCATATATATATATATATATATATATATATATATATATATATATATATATATATATATATATATAGGATCTGTACAGATCCCTGACGGCACTTTCTGCCGAAAGAGAAATCACCGAACATACATAACTGAAAGTGCTGGTTGTGCCAGTCGCACTACGGTGCGGTTAAGGGAGAATTCCCTTTTCCCCACTGTAGTGCAACCTCGGAGTGAGAATATAAAAGTAGGGGGGGTGCAGGGGGGCTTGCCCCCCAAAAGAAGATTTATTGTTTTTTTTTTCTAAATCACTTTACCGAAAGTGCTTTTTCAGTGAAAGCGCTTTCGTTAAAATGCATTCGGTTATTGTGGATTCGGACTATTGAACTTTCGTTTAATAGTCCTAGATCCATATATATATATATATATATATATATATATATATATATATATATAGATATATATATTTATCGATACACACACAAACACACACACAGACACACACACACACACACACACACACACACAGACACACACATATATTACATATATACATATATACGGGTCTACTTCAAAACACTGACATTTCATAACGTTGAAATTCAAAACATTTAGACCAAAACACTAAAATCCCAAAACACTGAAAATCCAAAACAATGAAAACTCAGAACATTGAAAGTGTGCTTCATAACATTGAAAACTGCAACGCACATGTAAATAACATCCCCTCCACCTATAACAATACCTAACTAACAAACAGACTTTCTACTTTCTTTCTTCTATGTTTTGGCAGGGGGAAAGCAGTCCTGCACCCCCCCCCCCATAAATTAAATAGACCAACTCCAAGATTGCACTGCAGTGGAAAAAATTAAATTTGCTAACCTCACTGTATCATGATCACCATAAACTGAAGATAGGAAATTAACTTTTTTCCACTGTAGTGCGATCTTGGAGTTGTTATATGTAATTTACGGGGGGGGGGTGTGGGGGCAGAGCTCTCCACATGGGGGGTGCAGAGGAGTTTACCTACTTCCAGAAATGTAGTACAAAGTATGTTTGTTAGTTAGGTGTTCTTATAGGTGGATGGGATCTTATTTACATGTACAATGTAGTTTGCAATGTTATAAAGCTAAGTTTCAGTCTTCTGAAGTTACTTTGTTTTGGGTTTTCAATGTTTTGAATTTTCGATGTTATGGTCTCAATGTTATGAATTTCAGTATTATGACATTTCAGTGTTATAAAGTAGACCCATATATATATATATATATATATATATATATATATATATATATATATATATATATATATATATATATATATATATATATATATATCTATATATATATATATATGTGTGTGTGTGTGTGTGTATTAGGGCTGCGGTGGTGCAGCGGTGAGTGTTGTATCCTCATAGCAAGAGGTTCTCCCATTCGATTCTTGGCTGGAGCGCCTTCTGTGTGGAGTCTGCATGTCCTCCCCATGGTTGAGTTCAGTTAAAGACATGCAGGTAGGTGCAAGCATGAATGAGTGTGCCTTCTTTGAAGGCTGGGCATTGGGCTTGCAACTCGGCACAGTAAAAGTCCACTGCCAATCATTAGTGGACCGGAGTTCATAGGTTCATAGGTTCATAGGTTCATACTAGGCTATCTGCCCAAGGGCATTTATAAGCCTAGCCCATAGTTATTTGGCTTTCGCCACCCCTTTAGTTTGAATAAAACTATGCCTATTATTTTGCTGTGCCTCTGTCAAGCAGTGACACTGAAGTAATCCCTGGGGTATATCTGCGACCCCCCATCCATTGGTCAAGATTCCTCTTGAACAAGGCCAGCGAGGTGCTCTGCCTCACATGTACTGGGATTTTGTTCCACAGCATAGGGAGTCTCTGGGTGATGAATCTGTCCCTCCAGCACGTTCTATTAATAACCGTGTCAAGGTTTAAGTCTCCCGCCCTTGTGGTTCTGAGGGATCTAGATTTTTGAGGTGAAGCATATTCATCAAATCAGGGTTTGACATGGCCTTATATGTCAAGCACAGGTCACCTCTGAGCAAGCGGTATGAGACTGAATAGAGCTGGAGTTCTTTCAGTCGGGCAGCATAAGACATATTTTCGAGACCCTTTATCCTTTTGGTGAGGAACTTTTGGGGCCTTTCCAGCTGCTGCAGGTGTCAGGTCAGATACATTCCGAATGGGGCATTGTACTCAATCATAGGTCTAATGAGTGATGAGTACAGGGGGACGATGACCTCCCTTGATCTAGATGTGAATCCCTTCATGATCAGGTGGGCAATGTAGAAGGTTTTCCTAACTACTTTAGCAACATGAGTGTCAAACGAAGGCTACTGTCAACCTGGGTCCCCAGATCCCTGATGACTTCTTCTGTGCTCAGTGGATTGCCACCTATATGGTAGCTAGGGGTAACCTTGTTTTTCCCGAAGGGTATGACTATGCATTTCTTGGCATTTAACTTTAGGCCATGGCTCTGGCACCAGTTATCTGTTTCTGTGAGGCCCTTCTGAAGGATATCTGTGTCAGATGTGTTTTCGACTATGGCGCCCAGTTTGCAGTCATCTGCAAACTTTGTCAGCCATAACCCTCCTGTGTTTGCTTGTACTTCAGAAAAGTAGATGCCGAACAAGAGTGGACTCAGGACTGAGCCCTGTGGGACACCACTTGTGACAGGCTTTGAGTCTGACATGGCTCCAGCAACTCTGACCCTGTGGGTTCTGTCACTTAGCCAGTTTGCAACCCATCTTGTGATGTATGGGTTTACATTCAAGCTGATGAGTTTTTCAATGATACCTGAGTGGGGTATTGTGTCGAAGGCCTTCGCCAGGTCAAGGTAGGCTGTATGGACTGCCTTTCCCTCATCAATGGCCTTGGTGACTGTCTCGAAAAAGTCAACCAAGTTTAAAAGGCATGATCTGCCTTTGACAAAGCCAAACTGGGTTGGATCCAAAGTCTGCAAGTTCCCTATGTCTTTATTTATGAGTTCCATTATGATCCTCTCCATGGCTTTGCAGATAAGGCTTGTCAAGCTAATGGGACGGTAATTTCCAGGGTCGGTGGAGGCACCGCCCTTGTGAAGTGGGACCACAGTCGCCGGCGCCACTCCTTGCGCACGTATCCTGAGCTGAGGCTAAGATTAAACAGCTGTCCTAACTGCGGGTTTAATTCCTCATTGAGTTCGTGGAGCACACAGCCGGGGACACCATCCGGTCCCATGGATGCTGTGTTTTTGCTTTGGAGAGAGCAGTTCTCACCTGGGCGTTGGAGATGTTTGGGGGCTACAATCCTCTGGTATAGATATCTCTCCTTTTGGGGGGGGGAGAAGTTTGCACTGAACCTGTCAGCCAGTATGTTGGCAATGTGTGTAGGTTCAGTAATCTTCACATCATTTTGAACTAATTCTGAGCATATCTGGGAGTTTCCTCCTAGGTTTCTAACATAGCTAAAGAAGGCCTTATGATTGTCTTTTGAGTCCTTGGCGATTTTTCTCTCAAAATTTGCCTTGGATGATTTTATGAGAGCTCTTAGTTTTTTACTTATAATGATCAAAGGTGTCTTACCTTTCAAGGATTTTGCTCTATCTTGTAGTAGCTTCCTCCTTTTGTTGTAGAGCTTGTTTATGGCTGGGGTCCACCAGACTGGATGCTTGCCTTTGGTACAAAGAGTCTTAGTTTTGTTTGGGATTGCCTGATCCATGCAGTCCTGTAGGTGCTGGTAGAAGGCATTTGTAAGTGATTCAGTGGTTTGAGTAATGTTTACCACTGGCTCAGGGGCCATAAAGGAGACCACACTAGTTTTTAGAAGTGTGAAGTCGGCTTTTGAGAAGTTTTTCACTGTGGTCTTTTTTTATTTCAGGTGGGGGCGGGATGAGGACCTCCAGCGAGATTAGTTTATGATCTGATCTCACCAGTGAGGGGTATACTTCCGGTGTTGAACATTGTGATCCCATGTTCGTGATGATGAGATCAAGTATGTTTTCTCCTCTTGTGGGGATGGTGACTAGTTGTTCCATGGCATTTGAGTTTATGAACTCCAGGAACCTTTGGGCTAGAGTGTTTGGGCTTGAGTAGTGTTCCCAGTCTATATTAGGGTAGTTGAAGTCACCTAGTATGATGGTGTTTGGAGATACATTTATCCCCTCCATTGTTTTCAGGAAGGCCATGTGAGGTTCCTGAGTTTGAGAGGGTGGCCTGTAACATGCTACAAATTGCAGAGCAGTCTTGCCTATGGTTAATTGCACCTGGATGGTCTCCGATGCATCGTGCGTTGCCACCAACCTTGAGGTGTGGGTGTCCTTTATGAATATGGACACCCCCTCCTTTCTTGGTGTTGTCCGGATTTTGGGGCGGAACGCATGATATGAGGTGAAACCTGCTAGTGCTGGGGTGCTCTCAGGAGCCTTGAACCAGGTTTCTGTCACAGCACAGACATCGATGTTCTCCATACTGAGAAGGGCCTCGAGTGCGTGCATCTTGAGATTGAGACTTCTGGCATTGAGCAGCATTACCCTTAGTTTTTTACTTTTTGTGTTCTAGGGTGGTAGGTTTAGAATTTGAGCCTTGCCTAAAAAAGGCACTATGGGGTGGCAAGAGCCTTTGCCAATATCCTGAAGCCTAGGGGTGACAGGTGCAAGTCGTCCCTTGCGAAGCAGCGTGGCTTGTCCAGCATGTCATCCCAGGCAGACAGACATTGGATCCCCTTTGAATGACACCAGAATTTAAGCCAATTATTAAAGCTGATCATCTTATCACTGTATTGTGGCATCATTCTAGGTGAAGGTAGGATACTGCTCAAGGTCAGGGTCATACCTGCCTGGGCTACATAATCAGAGAGCTCCTCAATGTCTCTTTTCATGTAGTCCAAGGAGGTACGTCTCAGGTCGTTGACACCAGCGTGGACAATGACTGAGTCGTACTTGTACCTGCTGTTGAGAGACCTGAGTGTTTGTGTTATGTGGCGGATTCTAGCGCCGACAGGCAGCTTACTGTGACCTTCTCCTTACTCAGTCTGGTGAGCGGGACGTCAGTGTGTCTGACTATGGAGTCACCTATGACAAGTATGTTTGGTGTTGTATTTGGCCTTAAGGGCAGTGACTGCTTTGCACACTGATTTTGTTGTTTATGTGTTGTTTGTGTGGTGTATTGAGTTTGCAGTTGCTTGGGTGTCTGCTTTGGAGGCCTCTGCTGTTTAGGTAAATTTTTACTCAGAGCCTCCGAGTATGTCTTCACAGTTCCACTGTGGTGACCCATAACCAGGAAAAGCCGAAAGATGAAATTCAAAAAAAAAAAAAAAAAAATATATATATATATATATATATATATATATATATATATATATATATATAAAAAACATGTCCCCCGAGAGAAAATAGTTAAAAGCAAAATAACAATGGCTTGAGTGAAGCACAAAAATAAGACAGCCTCAAACTCACAAGCCAAAGATGGTTTGAGTGATTCATCACCACTGATGGCAGGGAGCACGAACATATAGGCATGGAGTTCCTGTACATCCTTTCCAAATGGAATGGATTCCCTCTGCTTCATTTTATTGGTATCTGAAACACATTTCTTTAGTCCAGAACATCATAACTGTTTCTAAAGCTACAGATGTGAGGTTAGTGCTTCTATTACAAAATGTGGCTTGTATCTGTATTATTTTCTTACAAATACTTTATCTATAAGAAATAGATGTGCTTTGATTCCGAGATTGTGAGAGTACATAAAGGGATTGGTGTCTGCTATGGTTTTCAGCAGGTATAAGTAACATACACAGGAATGCTTGCTTTCCAAGTTGGATCTTTTTAGACCACACTTGTATGTATGTGTGATAGCATGCAGACCTCCTCTTACTCTGCATTAAACACAAACCTTATATAACCAATTTATTACCTTCTAATGTTAGCTCATAGACTCTTTGTGAGATGGTTCCCGTACCACTTCATTCCCAGCCCAGCAGTCCTGTAGGGCTCTGTAAATTTCTAACTTCATGTTATCATCTGATCATGCCTTTCCATTATAGTACACACCATGTGGAACTCACTGCCCTCAGAAATCTACAATATACAAAAGTTTCCCACACTCAGGTAAGAGCTACTTTAGTTCCTCACCAGAAGAGCCTGAAGCGTTCAATTCAGCCACACACTTGCAGCTTAAATTACATTCCCATATGCTTTTACCACCTTCTGACTACTCATCAGCCACATTTTTTTCTATCCATAATACCACAGGCTCTTCAAACCTATAATTATGCATGCATTGTATTGTTTGATAACTGCTTATATAGTATTCTTATATTTTTCTAATTGTAGCATTCTCTACATTTTCTATATATCTTTGTACTAATGTACTTCTGGGCTGTGGTTGAAATGGTTCCATTTTGGATGAGTCCACTACTCTAGCAAAACCACAATAAATAAATAAATAAATAGTTGGCAATCTCCTCTCCGGTCCAGCTGGTGAATCTGGGAATCTTGAGGCAATGTTACAACTGCCTCATGTACAGCAGACAACCCTCTCCTCCTCCCAACAAATTCCAACACATGTGAGAGATGCAACCATATAGCAAAACTGGAGGCTAAGCTCTCTCAACTCAGTACTGGCATAACCAGTCAGGAGGAGAAGGAAACCACACTCACTACAATTCCAGTCTCACATAGACCTACCACGACAGCAAACAAAACACATAACCACACAAAAACATACTCGGAGGCTCTAAATAAAGATCTGCCTAAGCAGCAGAGACCTCCAAAGCAGTCACCCAAGCAACCGCTACCCCAAAACAAAACACGTGCAACACATATCTCACAAAGCCAGTGTGCCGAACAGTCACAGCCCTTAAGACTAAACAACACACCTGATACACTTGTAATAGGTGACTAACGTGAGGCACACTGACGCCCCGCTTACCAGGCTGAACAAGGAGAGGGTCACGGTGAGCAGCCTGTCAGGTGCTAGGATCCGCCACATAACACAAGCACTCAGGTCACTCCAAGGCAAGTACAAATATGACTCAGTCATTGTCCATCCATGCTGGTGTGAATGACCTGAGACGTACCTCCCTGGACTACATGAAAAGAGACATAGAGGAGCTCGCTGAGCATGTAGCCCAGGCCGGTATGACCCTGACCTTGAGTAGCATCTTAACCTCACCAAGAATGATGCCACAATATGAAGACAAGATGATCAATTTCAACAATTGGCTTAAGTACTGGTGTCATTCAAAGGGGATCCAATGCCTGTCAGCTTGGGATGATATGCTCGACAAGCCACGATGCTTCACTAGGGACGGCTTGCACCTGTCACCCCTGGGCTTTCGGATATTGGCAAAGGCTCTTGCTGCCCCCATAGTGCCTTTTTTAGGCAAGGCTCAAAAGACAAACCTACCTCCATAGGTATCACAAGGGATAAGAAACTAAGAGTAATGCTACTCAACGCCAGAAGTCTAAACCTCAAGATGCATGCACTCAAAACTCTCCTTAGCATGGAGAACATCGATATCTGTGCTGTAACAGAAACCTGGTTCAGGGCTCCTGAGAGCACCCCAGCACTACCAGGTTATACCTCATACCATGCTTTTCAGCCCCAAAGCTTGGACCGAACCACAAAAGGAGGGGGAGTATCGATATTCATCAAAGATACCCACACCTCCAATTTGGTGGCAAAGCACGAAGCATCAGAGACTATCCATGTGCAACTAACAGTGGGTAAAACTGCCTTCCAGTTTATAGCCTGCTACAGACCACCCTCTCAAACCCAGGAACCCCACTCGGCCTTCCTGAGAACACTGGAAAATATGAAGGTCTCTCCAAACACCATTATATTGGGTGACTTCAACTACCCAAACATAGACTGGGAGCATTACTCTAGCTCCAACACCCTAGCCTAAAGGTTCCTAGAATTTATAAATTCAAATGCTATGGAACAACTTGTTACCACTCCCACAAGAGGGGAAAACATACTGGACCTGATCATCACCAACATGGGGACTCTATGCTCCAGACTAGAAGTGTATCCCTCACTGGTAAGATTAGACCATAAACTAATCTCACTGGATATTCACATCCCGACCCCAACCCCTGCCCAGAAAACCACAGTGAAAAACTTCTCTAAAGTAAGTTTCACACTCCTGAAAACTGAGGTGGAATCCTTCAAAGCCCCCGGGCCTGTGGAAAATATGGCCCAGACCGCAGAATCCTTTATAAACGCATTCTATGAACACTTTCAGGAATGCATGGATCATGGGATCCCAAATAAAACCAAGACCCAATCCCCCAAAGGCAGACATCCTGTCTGGTGGACCCCAGCCATAAACACACTATACAATAGAAGGAGGAAGCTACTAAATGATAGAGCAAAATCCCAAAAAGGGAAGGCATTACTGATCAGTATTAGCAAAAAACTACGGGCACTCATAAAATTGTCTAAGGCCAGCTTCGAGAGAAAAATTGCACAGGACACTAAGGATAATCACAAGGCTTTCTTTAGTTATGTTAGGAACCTGGGTGGTAATTCCCAGATATGCTCAGAATTAGTCCAAAATGACAAAAAATACACCGCACCCACAGACATTGCCAACATCCTAGCTGACAGTTTCAGTGCAAACTTCTCCCCCCCTACCCACCAAAAGGGCAAATATCTATCCCAGCAGAGTGCTCCCCCCTGACATCTCAGATGCTCAGGTAAGAGCCGCCCTCTCCAAAGCAAAAAACACAGCATCAATGGGACCAGACGGTGTCCCGGGCTGCGTCTTACATGAACTCCAAGAAGAGCTAAACCTAAACATAAAACTACTGTTCAATCTCGGCCTTACCTACAGGATATGTGCCCAAAGAGTGGCGTACAGCAACAGTGGTCCCTTTCCATAAAGGTGGTGCCTCAACAGATCCTGGAAACTATCACCCCATAAGCCTGACTAGCTTGGTCTGCAAAGCTATGGAAAGGATCATCATGGACCTCATAAATAAAGATATTAGGGACCTACAGACACTGGATCCTACCCAGTTTGGCTTTGTTAAGGGCAGATCCTGCCTCTTAAACCTGGTTGATTTCTTTGAAACAGTCACCAAGGCCATTGACGAGGGGAAGGTGGTCCACACAGCCTACCTGGACCTCGCAAAAGCCTTCTATACAATTCCCCACTCGGGCATTATAGATAAGCTCACCAGCTTAAATATAAACCCCTATGTCACTAGATGAATTGCAAACTGGCTCAAAGACAGAACCCACATGGTTAGAATTGCTGGAGCCATGTCAGACTCCAAACCAGTTACAAGTAGTGTCCCACAAGGCTCAGTCCTGAGACCTCTCTTGTTCGGTATATATTTCTCAGAGGTACAGGCCAACACGGAAGGACTGTGGCTGACCAAGTTTGCAGATGACTGCAAACTGGGCGCCATAATCGACTCTCCAGCCGACACAAGCATTCTCCAAAAGGGCATCATAGAAACAGACAACTGGTGCCAGAGCCATGGCCTCAAGCTAAATGCCAAAAAGTGCATAGTCATCCCCTTTGGCAAAAACAAAGTGCCCACAAATTATCACATAGGTGATAATCCATTAAGTACAGAAGAAGTAATTAGGGACCTGGGGACCCAAGTTGATAGCAATTTCTCATTTGACAACCACGTGGCCAAAGTGGTTAGAAAAACATTTTATATAGCCCACCTAATTATGAAGGGATTCACATCTAGATCAGGGGAGGTCATCGTGCCTCTTTACTCATCCCTCATCAGGCCAATAATTGAGTACAATGCCCCTTTTGGGATGTACCTTACCAGACACCTGCAGCAACTGGAAAGACCCCTAAAGTACCTCACCAAGAGGATCAAAGGGCTCATACAGATGCCATATGCTGCTCGGGTAAAGAAACTCCAGCTCTACTCAGTGGCATACCACCTGTTCAGAGGCGATCTGTGCCTGACGTATAAAGCCATATCCAACCCGGAATTAATGGACATGCTGCACCTCAGAAAATCCAAATCCCATCGAGCTACGCTCGAGACTTGAACCTCAGCACTGAAATAAATAGGACATGCTGGAGGGACAGATTCATAACCCAGAGGCTCCCTTCACTCTGGAATAAAATCCCAGTCCAGGTTAGGCAGAGTCCCTCATTGACTCTCTTCAAGAGGAATCTTGATGAGTGGATGGGAGATCGTAGGTTTACCCCGGGTATCACTTCTGTGTCACTGTTAGACAGAGGCACAGTATACTAACCTCGAAAAAGGGCATAGCAAAATAAATTTAAAATGGGTGGCGAAAGCCAAACACATTCTGGCTAGGCTTATAAATGCCTTAGGGCAGATAGCCTAGTATAAACCTATGAACCTATAAATAAATAAAAGTCAATTCACAAGGCAAAGCTGCAGTATGAAGGTCTACATCCTACTGTTACACCTGTCTGTAAATATGAAGATGCCAGTTCTGTAAACTGGTAATCATTGCTAAGATTATGACAGAATAATGATAGTTCTTGAAGTTGTTACTACTTCTGCTGTGCTGGATATAGTAGAGATTACAGTATATGAGGAGTACAAATGTATGCAACACTGAACACCATGAAACTGCAAATACTTGCTCCAACAAGTGCTTGACACGTGAACTGAACTGATGTGCACACCTAGGTAAAAATGTTCAAGCTACCAACTTCTTCATGTGACTAACATTGTGTTCTCTTACCCTGTGCAACACATTTCCCTTCTGTTGTGCTGCTTTTGACTTTCACTACAGTCCACCTCATAATCCCTTGCCTCTTTCACTCTCTGTTTCTCTCGCTCTCAGTATGCCTTTTGGTGTATGTCTGGGATTCATGCCTCTTTTAATTCTGCGTCTGATTCTGCTTACTTCTGCCCTCTAAGCTTCACTTCCTTTTTAGCTCACTTTCCGTAACTAATTAGCCAGCCTGTGTTGTATCTGTGTTGTATGCCAGTAGCTTTGAACCACTTACAGTTTGTACTGTTCCTGACTTTTATTCCATATTTTTCTTTCTGTGTTTGAAATTTCTTAAAATATATTTCCATTGTAAAAGTTATAAAGAGACATTAACAAACATGTCATATTATAAATGTAAAAACACAACAAACTTGGGTAAAGAGAAAAAGGAAACCTTTGGGAGGTTATTGCAATGGTGAAGGTGTTTACCTTACAGAAACAAGGTACAGGGTTTGATTTTTACACGGTGTAATTGGCTAGGCTTCAAATGGCCCACAATGGTAGTTAGTCTAGTACTAACCTATAAACCCAGCAATAACACACGTGTACACTAATGTCTTCATGAATATTCAAAGTAGGTTTATTGAATGTTTCCCAGTTTAATATCTGTTTCTCCTGATCTGAGAAAGTATTCACAAATGTAAATTGCTTTAGTAGATGAAAATGATCATTTGTTTTTATTGTGGTTCAGTAAATGACTGACAATAATCTTCTTTCTCATCTGCCAAAATTCATCAACTTCTTTGTTCTGTCAGTTACTCCTTTGCAGAGTATTAGGTTGCACAATGATTGCCCTAACTACATTTGCCAATCAACCTCATGTTCCATTTTAAACATTTTAATGAAGTATCTTTTTTTTCTTTCTCTGTCTTTGCCTAGATTCTGTGAAAACGTCATCATTTTCATTGAACATCCCTAGCATTCATCTTTGACCTCTTCCTCCCAATAGGGGTTTCGCCAACACATGAAAAACTGCCACAATAATTTCTATCCCTAAAATACAAAACTTTACACTTACCCGGTCATTATATCTCAATTACTATCCATCCCTCTCTAGCCAAAGTCCTAGAAAATCTGTTACAAAAATAATTTGGTTGGTGCAAAATAACTGCAATCTTGACACCAAAGTAACATAAATACAATTTTCATAAATATGAACAAGGGCCTTCTTCCTAGTTCCTCTGGATTTGTTAGAAGGCCCATGACTCATTTGTTCATTCCCTTTTATTTCAGTATTATACTTAGATTAGTCTCACCTCTGGCTCCACCAGGTGATTTGTAAATTACAATCTCAACAAAATTATCCAAGTATTGATTCATTGACACTGTTTTATCATCTGTGTATTTTAAATCTGTGCTACTTACAGATGTTCACCACATTGATCACTGCTGCAGAGCCAATGCTATATGGGTTATGCCCTGATAAGGATATAGCAACCAGCCATCTTCCAAAGTATCAAGTCACCTTCTGCACACCCAAACCATTAGACAGTTCAAGCTGAACTGACTAAAAGAAAGTTTCGGTTCCAGTCCCTTCAGATCTTTCCTGCCACTAAAGAGAGGGCTTCTATGTGGACATAGGATTGCTGGTTGGTTAATACCATTCCATTGCTCGGCAGATAACTCCCCTTTGGGGGAAAACTTCCACATTTACATTTATTATTGAATTTATTATTGAATAAGTTAGTTAAGCTAGGAAAATGTGTTTTAGTTGACTGTCATGTGACTTATTTATACTTTTAAATGGGAGCTCATATTTGTTCTATGGTTTAAACGTTGTTAGAAACTGTTTAAAACTTTTTTTTCTGTGAGAAAACCTACTTTTGGGGCCTGCTGGTAAAGTGCATTGATTTTTACTGTGTTTTTACTGGAAAAAGTTATTTTTGGGTACTTTTCTATTTTTTGTACCAAAAGAATAATATAAACTTGTAAGTTGATTAAACTGGTGAAAGCAAAAGTATAAACCACCAAAAGTTTAATTAGGACCAGTAACTCACATAAAAAACAAAACTGACTTAGCGTTTTCACCCAACTAGGGCATCTTCAGAGTCAGTTATCAAAATTTCAGACAGTTACATATAATGAAAATTCAAACGTCTTTCAACCAATGGACATCGTTTATAACACATATACTATAATGATCTTTAGGATTAACTCTTTAAGTTACAGTGTAGTTTTAGTAACAGTGTAATTTTAGTAATCAAAAAACACACAACGTTTTTCATACATACCCAATATCTTGTTAAAAATCACATTTTCCCCCTAAAAGATTCTATCTGTAAGTCTCATTTCAAAAGACAATGATAGACTAATTGGATGGATTAAATACTTAAAGCTTTATGTTTTAATATACAAGCAAGAGATAAAGTGTCATTGATGCCAGGTCTTGTACTGGCATCTAGTCTAATCTGCCAAAGACATTCCCTGACTTCAAGTATGTTTTTATAATCACCCCCAAAGTCTTTTGTATAAATTCTATCAATGACAAAAAATATACATTTTTTGAAATTCACACAGTCCTTACTGTGCATGTATAAGGAGTTGGTTGCCTTTTTGTTTTTATTGTCCCCGGTGTGTTCCAAAATTCTTTGTTTTAATCTCCTTGTTGTCATGCCCACATAAAAAGCTGGGCATGACAAACAAGTAGCCAGGTATATCACCATGTTTGTGTTACAATTACAGTAGCCTGGGCACACCAGTGATCTTTTATAATTACCAACGTGCACATATGGGCCTTCATTGATGAACTTACATGCCTTACATTTACCACATTTGGCCATTCTTGCTGGCCTTTGTCCAACAGGTTTAGGGTTTCTCTCTAAAAATTCCTTTATATTTGTGCCCCTACTACTGATGAATTTTGGACCTTCCCCTATGACTTCAAATATTTCTGTAGAAAATATACCATGTCATCCCATTTCTATAATATTCTTCACTTTACCAGACATGGTGTTGTACTGCAATACCATCCCAACTGGGTGTCAGTATACTTGTGATATTCATCAAAAGTTTTTTTTCCTTACACCTTTGGTGATCTGTTAAGATGGGTTTGAAATGTGTACCCCTTCTTTGAACTATGTCTTTCTTGTTGGATGTTAAGAATTCCAAGGGATAACCCCTTTCCTTAAACAATTCTGTTAGTTTGTCAACTTCCTTTAAAAATGTATTGTCCTCACTAATTATACGTGATGCCCTAATCATCTGCCCCTTAACTACATTTTTCTTGATGTAGTATGGGTGGCAGCTCTCGTAGTGTAGGAAAGTGTTGCTGTGTGTCTTTTTCCTGAATAAACTTGATTTAATCTTTCCATTATTAGTGTATAAATGTAAATCGAGGAAATCAGTCGAGCTCACACCCACTTTACTTGTGAACCTCAAAAAAGTTGTAGTTTGGTTCAAATATACTATATAATCATCTAACTCTTCTCGAGTACCCTTCCAAAGAAATAATATGTCATCCAAAAATCTTAAATAAATAATCATTTTAGATGCATAAATAGATGACAACACGTATTGATCCTCCCATTCAGCTAATACAAGGCTGGCAAATACTGGGGCACATCTAGCCCCCATTGCAACTCCAGTAGACTGTCTGTAGTATTCACCCTCAAATTGAATGTAGTTATTTTTCAAAACAATTTGCATTAGTTCCACAATTAAACTTCTTTTGACCTGGTGTATACAACCATGTTTTTCCAGGCTCCTGGAAAACCATTCCAGGCCTATGTTCTGAGGTATTACTGAGAATAAGTTGACAATATCAACCGTAACAAACCAAAATTCACCCACTGTTGAACTAGACAGAGTCCTAATGCAGTCTAAACAGTGCCACGAGTCCTTGAGAATGTGTGGTATACAGTCAAGTGTCTTTTTACAAAAGGTGTCAATATATGCTGCTAAAGGTTCTGTTTTGGAGCCTCTAGCTGCCACTATGGGTCTGAAGGGAGGGTTGGTAGTGTCCTTATGTATCTTGGGAATACCGAATATGTTGGACATAACTGGATTTCGAACTGTCAGGTAATTGTACTATTCCTGACTTATTATTCCCTCACACAGGAAGTCATAGATTTGCCAATCAATCTTGGTGTATGCCTCTGAACCTCAAATTTAGATGCCAGGGCATAAGTGTCAGTGTCCTGCAATATGTTCTGCATATTCCATGAGTTGTCAATATTTGACATAATCACTACCCCGGACCCTCCCCCCCCCCACTTGTCAGGTTTCATTACCCTGTATAATCCACTTGTTGACAATTCAGTTAGGCAAAACTCTTTAGCAGTTGTCAAATTCCTATTGATACCCAAGTTTGTTTCAACCATTCTTCTTAAATGGGAAGTACATAAGCATTCAAAGGCTAATATCAAGGGGTTTTGTGGCGGGATAAGTAAACTACTTCGTTTAGCCATATTGATTCCTCTCAAATTTTCAGAGGTAAATTTGTTCGTAAAATATAACTTTAAATTAAGTTGTCTTGTATACAATTTCAAATTAATAATACGCTTGCTTATATCATATTTAAAGTTTGGCACAAAAGAGAATCCCTTTTTCAGCAAGCTTAAATGACTGCTAGAAATGTTCAAATCTGAATAATTGTAAATACTGAAGGAACCATCACCTATGATGGTTAATCCTTTGTTGTTACAAGAAATTATATCCAGACTAGAAGATCTACCAGGTACAATTGATTCAATAACCCTTCACCAGAAGGCTTAATAGTGTTAATTAACAATTCATTGATACTGGCAGTGTGGTTCTTATTACTATTTGTTAATAATGACTGTTCTTCCTGTACTGCCATTTCGTGTTGGAATTGTTTCTCCCCCATATAATTAGTGAGGACAATACATTTTTAAAGGAAGTTGACAAACTAATAGAATTGTTTAAGGAAAGGTGTTATCCCTTGGAATTGTTAACATCCAACAAGAAAGACATAGTTCAAAGAAGGATTACACATTTCAAACCCATCTTAATAAACAACCAAAGGTGTAAGGAAAAAACTTTAGATGAATACCACAAGTACACTGACACCCAGGTTGAGATGGTATTGCAGTACAACACCATGTCTGGTAAAGTGAAGAATATTATAGAAATGGGATGGCATGGCATATTTTCTACAGAAATATTTGAAGTCATAGGGGAAGGTCCAAAATTCATCAATAGTAGGGGCACAAATATAAAGGAATTTTTAGAGAGAAACCCTAAACCTGTTGGACAAAGGCCAGCAAGAATGGCCAAATGTGGTAAATGTAAGGCATGTAAGTTCGTCAATGACGGTCCGTATGTGCATGTTGGTAATTATAAAAGATCACTGGTGTGCCCAGGCTACTGTAATTGTAATACGAACATGGTGATATACATGGCTACTTGTTTGTCATGCCCATCTTTTTATGTGGGCATGACAACAAGGAGATTAAAACAAAGAATTTTGGAACACACCGGGGACATTAAAAACAAAAAGGCAACCGACTCCTTATACATGAACAGTAAGGACTGTGTGAATTTCAAAAAATGTATATTTTTTGTCATTGATAGAATTTATACAAAAGTCTTTGGGGGTGATAATAAAAAATACTTGAAGTCAGAGAATCCCCTGGATTCATGAATCCTCTGTGTAAGACTAAATATTTCTTACTCATAGACTGCAGTTGAACAGTATGACATCAGCGTGCCATGCATATTCATGAGGGCACGCTGACTCCACTCCAAGTCTAACATGGACCGTGCAGGAAGGCAGGGAGTGGGTCCGACTGCCGAGCAGTCCAAAGGTCCATGCCCCTGCAAGTGTCTGAATTGTGAAATGTCAACACACATGAGCGAGTCCGCTCAAATGTCTACGTACCCAACACTACATTCCCTGACATTGTAAACCCCCAGTACAGTCATAAAAAGTGAAGCTTAAAATTGTTTTTTTTCTAATTCCCGATATAGCTCTCTGTATTTATGCATGTGTGCGCGGGTGTGCCCATTGCTTAGCTGCAGTTAACAATCTCGACACTGAAGAGCGTAATAAGGAATGCCTATGCAAATTAAGCTGAATAACAATAGCATAGTGGTAGAGCCTTCACGCAAACACAAGGCATTCACGGTTCCAGTCCCACCACTCTCCTTTCTATTTTATTTTTTAAATTAGTATATGAAATTATTCCTGAGATATACGATTAAAATTTTACTAAAAAGCATTGAAATGGCCTATGTATGAGTGAACAAAATTTACATTTATAAAGGATCCTGACATATAATTGTCCACAGTTAAGCAACGCTTTACCCAGTGCAATATAGTTGCCCGTAGTTAAGCAGCGCTTTACCCAGCACAATAGAGTTGCCCATAGCTAAATTGGCTTTCCCCTGCGCAATACAGTTGCCCATAGCTAAATAGCACTTTACCCAGCGCAATCGGCTTGCGCGGAGGCATGCGCTGTGCCAATCAGCACACCATCAGGCAACGTGGAGCAACGTAGAGCAAAGTTGCCTAAACACAGCCACACCCCCTAGCCTGTCTGGACAGTAGTAAAATAAAAAGCAATGACAAGGTTTGAACCCGGGACACTGTGCAGCATAATCAAAGAACTGAACCACTAAGCCATGACAGCTTAGGATAAACAGCCACTGTTAACATACATATACTTATAAATGGTAGATTAACCATTGCTAAGCAGGTCTGCAGTCAGAAGAGAATTTTCAAAAATGGCCAATCACAGAAAAAAGTGGGAAATGTGGCATATTTAAGCCTCATAGGTGGGAATACTTGCCATAACTGATTGTAGCCCCCATCTGCAGTTAGAATGGCTGATGCTGGAGAGGGTACTTGCTTTTGAGCGCAATGCTGGGGCATCAAGGAGTCAAAATATATGGTTTGGCTCCTTGTCCACCGTCATGAGTCAAGACTCCGGCAAGGCCAGTTCCAAGGGACGGAATACAAGGCAGAGGCTTGGAACTGGTTAGCTCATGATCTCACCAGTGCCACAGGTGTTCCTCGGACTGGTGAGCAGGTCCGTCACCACCATGCAGACCTGAAGAGACGGAAGCAGGACCTACTGAACCGATGGATACAGGAGGCCTGTGACATGCAGGATGCCCCACTACTGAGTAGGTAGCCATGGAATGCAGTATGTAAGACATGCTAATTTAGTCTATATAATGGATAGGTATGTCTCAATATCCATTCATTTACTTCACAGCTGCAGGTGTCCATGCTGTGAATCAGCAGTCCTATGCAGATAGGCTGCTAAGGCTGTGCCACCAGGCAGGTTAGTAATTATTCTGCATGTATTGTTATATAAAATAGGTGAGAGAGCCTGAAAGAAAGTGTTGTAGCCCAATAATACAGCCATAAAATGCCCTGAATAATTCCTCTGCATGTACTGTTATAGAAAATAAGTCAGAGAGCCAGAAAAAGAGTGTAGTAACCCATTAAGAAAGGCAAAATATGTCCGGAATAATATCTCTGCATGTACTGTCATATAAAATAAGTGAGTGAGCCTGAAAAAGAGTGTTCTAACCTATTAAAAAAGGTATAATATGTCTTGAGTATGTCTTACGTATGCACTGTAATATCAAATAAAGGAGAGAGCCTGTGGAAAAGTGTGTAATGTAATTAATAAAGGTATAATACTTGTAGTGTGTCTGTGTCACTTACTTTGAAATGTTGTTGTACCCTTGCATTATACAAATAGTACTGTTGTAATAAGCGCTGTCAACCCACAGTTGGGCAGTCCCATCTAAAGTGGTTGATGGAAGTGCCAGTAGCTGTAAAGCATCTATACAGTCCTCAACAGTCAGTTAATGGCTGGCATGCATAAGTAAATCTGGCACATGAGTAGCTTGTTAATGTGTTCCCCATAAATGTGAGTGTGCTACACGAAATGTAGGGTTCTGTACAAATTTAACTGAAAATGTCATGTGAACACATCCAGATATGTAGATATAGAAATATAAATAAAATAAATAACTATGTAGCAATAACATCTGAATCCTGGACAGTTAGTATGTCAGATATAGGTCAGGTATATAATGAACTAGTCAAACCCATTACACAACCTAATGCATGTTGGCAAGTGTAATAATACATGTAGGGGATATACACCTGCAGTCAATAGGAATGTAGTGTAGACTAAAATACTTATAAGATGTTACTTGAGGTTTCTTTCTACACCCTACTGTATGTGCATAAACAATGCAATTCCACACCTCAATGGGCATGTGAAATCACAAAACATTTGTTGGGACATATGTCCTATTGTTCTATAAATATCTGCATTTACATTGATGCATGTGCCCTGTTCAAACATCACAATCTTAGTGGCCTGTTGCCACCAATCATCCCTGCATGCTGTTGGAATGTCCACTGTCATTCAATATATGCATGTGTTATGCTTGCTGTTCAGCTGTTGGAACCTTGGTGTGTTGGGTTAATGAGAATATTACTGCATGCAGTTACAACTAATTTTGAATGCTGTTGTTTATGTTGTAATTAAACACAGCTAATCACAGAACGTATGGGAAGGCCGGTCCCAGTGGACCCACCTGTCCCTCCTCAGCTGGCGATTGCACCAGGCACCAGCAGGTCCGGTGCCCAGCTCGGGCTACCCTCCTCCATTGGTCCTGTGCCCCCTTCGGGTGGAAGCGCTGCAGGGGATGGGGCTCATCCCCCCATGCAAGCGTGGGTGCAGAAGGACCACCTGTCACCCTTCGAAGGGTCCGGGCTGTGGTGCATAGGGAGATCCAGCGTTCAGTCACTGATCCCCTACACCAGCTCGAGGCAAGAGTGGCGCATCTCACGGGTGAGCCTGCCCATCCTAAGCAGCCCTAAGCACAGCCACCCTTGGGGCTATGAAGGTGCAGTGGTGACTGCCCATGGGTGGGGATCTCAGTTCCACTGTCATCATCTGTGGGCTCATGGGCTTGCAATTTCCAAACATCCGTCCCCGTCAATTGTGTTCACCCACTCCATGTGTCATACTCTGCCCCTGTATGCGTCTTGTTTGTCTTGTCTGTTTACCTGCCCTACCTACCTTCCCAAATATACCTACTTTCTCTACCTCACTTTCCACTCTCACCTGAAAAAAAAAGAAAAAAAAAGGGCAATCTGTTTCCACAAAAAAATTACGCCCCATACATAGCTGCCCATTTCGCACACATGTCCGCTGGACATGTAAACTGATAATTATAATTGGCAGTACAACATACTTTGTTGTCCTCACCCCTCTCTCAGGGGTGGAATGTTTCAAATTTCACTACAAATTTATTGCATATGCATAGCTGTTGCTGGTAAAGAAATGGACAGCTATGGACTTTCCCTACACCCATCCTGCACATCCCGAGCTTGTTTCCCTACTGTCTTTCCCTTTTTGTGCCCCCTTTTTCACCACTTTCCTATCTCCCCATTTTCTTTTCTTTCAAAGAAATTAGCGTGGGGATTAGCGGGAGTAAGCACCTTTAAGCAGTAGTTAGTGGGTTTGAGCGAGTGTGCACATGTGTGCGCTTAGCTAAGTATTTCAAAGCGTTGCACAAACCCGTGCAAACCCACTTACAACTGCTTAAAAGTGCCTTAGTCACTCTGCATGGCAGGGCCTTTGTTCTGCTGGGCAGCAAAATAAAACACCTCTGTCAGTCTCAAACCCCGTACTTTGGACAAATTACGTTGCATGAAGTACCACTAGGCCACAGTAGATTTGCAGCAAGTTGGTGCTGTAATTAATATATCATGCATTACAATAAGTGAATGTAAAGGGAAAATAGGAATGTCATAACACAAATCTTGTTCTGTGGATCTTTACCAGCAGTTGTTGTGGAATTGCATGACATAACTGTGAAAAGAGAACCAGCCATTCTTGCAGGAAATAATGTTACAGTAGCGCTTTACAAACCCCACACAGTATCAGAGCAGGATAAACACTGGCATATTTGAACAGGGCAGAGGCCCTACTTTCCAACTATGACTGCTTTTCAGGGATGTCTCTGATTCCTAAACAAATGTTAGCTTTGTAACTCAGAATCCCTCTGAAAAGTACTGACTGTAGGCCGAAGAGTGGGGAATTACACTTAATGAATAATGTCAATAAGTAATAGTACACACTGCATGCACGTCAGAAAAGCTGTATTAATACATATGCTCTGATTCTCTCACAGTCTCAACTTAATGTCTGCAATATATTACAGGTGTACCCCACTTATATGTACCTTTCCCTGAGGCTGTTTAAATATATATGTATAAAAAGAGAGAAACGGCTTCAGGTAAAACCCGAGTGCACAAAACCAGAACTATATATAACCAAAAATACACCGAGGACCACACAATAGCATCTTTATTAC
>NC_056726.1:276983649-277026149 GCF_019279795.1 Protopterus annectens | reverse complement strand
GCAACATGTATAGTCTAGTACATCAGTATGCCACCTATATCAACAACTGTGCACATATGTTAGGCAGGGGTTTGGCATCAAAGACTACTGTGGTATACTAGTACTACTGTAACTGTACTTTACATTCATTGCAATGGATGACATCTTTCTTCATCCATTAGCTTGATATATACCTCCTGTGGCTAGGTGGTGCATTGTGTCACATACAGTGTGCCATGTACTGTTGTATAGTCTTACATACTGGTTTCACTTTGTTGCTGTGCAGAACATGGTTTAATATATAGAATGTGCCAGGCACTGTCAGGCAGTTGTGGGCTGAGCACTAATATGTGGTATTAAAAGTGTGTATCTACTGACAGCCAATAGGTTGCTATATATGGCATTGCATTGATGTCTGTACTTTAGAATGTTAAGTGTGCCACATGACTTGCTAACAATTATTGTTTTATTGTTTTCCAGGGACATGTCTCACAATCTCAAACCTGCATATTCCCCTGAAGAGGGGGACATAATCCTAGACGCCCTACTACAACATCACACCCTGCTGTTCTCCAGAACCAGCCAGGACCAGCATGGGCACACTGCATGGCAAGATGTTGTCTGTCGGGTGAATGATGTAGGCATGCATAACCAGACTTATGAGCAGGTACGCCATCACTGCAGTGATTTAATTAGACTTGTCCGGCAGCATGCCTCCGATGTCCGTAGACAACAGCTTGCCACAGGTGGTGGTGCAGCATCACACCCATCCCTCACCAGAGTGGAAGAGCTGCTCCTCAGTGTGGTGGGTCCTGGCCAACCACTACAACATACATGTGTCATCATGGAGGCCGGAGTCACCCAGCAAGTTGACTCAGAGCGTGCAGGTAACATGGCATATCTGTAGACTACTGTTAGCTCGATTGTTAGAATATGCATATGTCAGATGTGTACTGTGTATTTAGAAAATGTGGAGCTTGGTGTTGTGCAATACTGATAATTTGGTACATAATCTGTATGCCTGTGACTGTCACCTGTTGCACTACTGTAAAATTGCAAACTCACAGCAGCAATGCCATAGATGTTGACACTGACAAACTGTCTCATATCCTTGTAGGTCCCTCTGGTGTGATAGCAAGACAGCAGACCCATGCTGGTGAGTGTTCTACATTTAATATAGCAAATAACATGTGCATGTCATATGAGAGTTGTAGGCCATATACACATGTAAAACACCTACACATAATGCATGCTCTGCATGTTTTCTGTGGGACTATGCACATCCCAATAACATGAGTAGCTGCCTCAAACACATGCAATACACAGAGCATCCCAACCAATTGTGGTACACTGTAGTGGACATTGTATAGGCAGAGTCAATACACATGCACACAACATACACCACTTTGTCATATGCAGTAAGTCTTAATATGATACACATGGTGCATTTAGACACCTGCTGTAAGGTCAGACTCCAGTATCCCAAATGTCATCCACACAGCACACATACTATACCTGAGGGGTAGAGGCCTATCATGGGGTGGTGTGACACTCTTCATGTTAGGCAATGCTCCCTATTGAACACCTTACATACCCATGTAACAACTGCCTGTGAAATAGTTAATGTAGCCAAAGTGGTACAGGTCAGGTACAGCAAGATAGTTGCCAGTGTGGCATACATTACTGGCCTTGAGTGACCACATGATGCTGCCTGATGATGGCTCATTGTACTACACTACATCCAGTTACAGTAACTACAGTACTACACATAGCATTCATTGCTATACACCTGACAGTTGTGTGCATCCGGCCATGGTATGTATAGTTATGAGTGATGGTGGATAGGACATTGGAAAAAATGTCATACTTGCACAGCAATGTTGTGTCCATGTACACATTGTGTTCCAGGGTGAGGCCAATCATTGAACAACACACATGCATCAAAGACATGTATACTGTTATTAACAAGGACTCTCTACACTCGCACTGCATGCTGTTGAGCAACACACATCTTGCATGCTGACACTTGTGATAGGACTCTTTGGCTTGTGATACTGTACTCCACCATCAACCACTAATGAATATGTTCTGTATTGCTGTTGGTGTGTGTGTGTGTGTGTGTGTGTGTGTGTGTGTGTGTGTGTCAACTTTACTGAGTAGTGTATTTGTGTGCATGTGTGCTCACATCATGTACAGATTGTAAAGTGTGTTTCCTGTCTTCCTTTCACAGGTGCTGAGGTTGTGTTGGTTGAGTGCAGCAGGGAACGTGAAGCCACTGCCACAAATAGTGGAAATGATGATACATGTGTTGTGGCACAGGCAGGTTTGACAGGGTCTGTTGTTGGTCTGCCAATCGACAGTACACAGCTTTCCACCCCATCTATGCGCACATTCATACTGCCAATACATCCCTCATCACCAATGGCCTTAGCTGAGGGACAGCATACAGTAGGCATTGACCAGGATAGTGTGGTATCTGTGGCACATGCATCCCCTCACAGCAGCCATACCCAGACTCCTGGAACAGTACCACATAGGCAGATGTCCAGGGGTTCTCGTGGGAGCACTGCTGGTCGTAATTCCCCTGGCAGACGTGCCCCCACAGGTCTTACAACCTCAGGTATGCTCTGGGCTGTAATGCAGGCACAGGCACGTATGGAACAGTACACCAGACAGGGACTAAGGGTGTAGAGGGCCCATAACACTGCTATCAATGACAGTATCTGTGACCTTGCCGGTGCCATCTGTAATTACACCGAGGTCATTGATATACATTGGGGGGAGACACTAGATGTCCTCCGCAATGTCATGTCCATGTGCCAGGACAGTGCAGGACAGCTGAGATGTCGACGTGGACATATGCCAGCAACATCATCAGCTGGCAGTCATCGCGGACGACACACAAGTCACAGCCTCTTCCGTAGGGGCAGTACCAGCCCCAGCAATGTTGGGGCTGGGCTGTCAATAGACCATCCTAAAAGACCATGTGCACGTGGCTCTGGCCAGTCCCAGCAGGGACATGGGTCCAGTCAACATCCCTCTGCCTCTGATGATAGTACCCAGTCTGGCTTAGTACCCAATACTGTCCGTGGCACCCCTGCCAGGCACAGGTACTGTGTCTGTGGCCAGAGACAGTGATCTGTACAGCCTGGCAGGTACAGTCTGTGGCTGTCCCACAACCTCCCGTATTTGGCAGCCACATGGTAGAACTGTGTGCATGCAGACACACACGCATAAACCAAACACATAGGGCTAACACATACACACACACATTACATCAACATTGACCCATGCTATACTGTTGTCCCTCACACACACACACACACACACACACACACACACACACACACACACACACACACACACACATACATGTCGATTGGATGGGTCATTGTCGGGCTCTGGCAAACCAACAACACACCCTGTGCATATGATGAAACTGTGCCACCTCCTGTCATCTGTAACATTGATGCAGGAACAGGCTAACATGGTGCTGATGCACAGGGTGAATTAATAGCAGTGTAGCAATGTTAGCATGTTGTCAACAGTAAAGTGTAATGATATCCTTGTAGGTATATCTGAGCAGGAATGATGCATTAAAGCTATGATTATCAATGTAGTATTGTTTACACCAGTGTTAATTCCAAAAATGTATTGTCCGCCCATGTGCCACTTGGCTGATGTGTGCAGTTCTGGCAGCATGTGTTGGTGAGTGGACAGTACGTGTGTGATGTGTGCAGTACAGATTTGCAGGTGTACATTTGTGAACATGGTGGAGGTGCACTGTCTGCATGTACGTGCATAGTGGACACATGGGAAGGGTGACATGCCTTGTATTACACAGTTTTAACACTTCATAGTTTCTATTGGTGGATTTTACTACACATATGTTTCAACTTGGGTACACATGTGTGAATAACATGGTTTGACACTATGCTGTTGGTGATACTGTTAATATCGGTCATTGGTTTGCATTCTGGTAGTATACACAACCTCAACAGCCTGACTATAACCAATCGTTAGATGATGTCTTGACAACTGACACACAGATGTAGGATACACAGTAGCATTTGGATCCTTCTGGTAAAATACTATACCAGTAACCAGTGGTATTGACCACCACCCATTCCTGGGACCACTCCTGTTTGGCATGTAGCCCTCTTAGGTACAAGCAAACACACTAGAGATATGCCCGTCCACATCTGGTAATGCATACAGTGACCTACAATGCATTCTCCAGATGAGACACTTATCCTCCACAAGGTATCATACAGACAGATACCTGTTGACTAACCCATGCTGTAAAGCTATAAGCCAACTATAGCATAGTCATCCACATTTACTAAACATAGTATCCCAACAGTACCACATAGGTAGTAGCCCACAACATGTAGAAGGGTTACCAATGTGTACATATAGCCACATGCTATGTCATCTGTCCTTTGATATTCACATTTCCAAAGGTATTCTGAAGTCCGTCAGTGTATCACATAAGCAATAAGGGGTCTGTATGCATATCCACAAAGTTGTTGTACACCTATAATGAATGCCCATTATTGACAGACTTTTTTGTGTTTGAACATGTCTGAAATATACCCCAGGCATGAACCCTCACTCGCACTATTCTATAGAAACTGTCATGGGTGTGAGTGACACAGATGACCTAGGCCACATATCACTCCAGTGGCTGGCCTTGTCACAAACATACATATGTGACCTAAGGTCTGAGAAGCAGCAGCACAATCTGTCAAAGGTAACAGATGTAACAGATGTATTCATGTATAATGCAGGCTTCACAACTATGAACTAATTGAGGTCACATGTACATATATGTATTTGCCACACAGATACCTGAAGTGTGCAATGCACATACTGTTGTTTTACTGATATGTCATACAGTAGTAAAAGCAAAACCCACAACACATTGCCCAACAGTGTCTCACACACACACACACTCAGCAATTGCAGGATTCAAACCCCTACCTAATCATGTTATGCTACTGGAGAGATATGCATTAACACGACGCACTATATGCTTTACTGGAAATTTTCATTTTCACTGCTGTATTTGTGGGATGCTGACATCATCAGACTTTCCAAAGAGGAATTTACCTCTTATAAGGTGTTTTCCTAGTCTTCAAAAAGGGTACTCCTCTCAAAGGAAATCACACACAAACATACACCCCACACTCAGTAATTGCAGGATTCAAACCCCTACCTAGCTATATTATGATACTAGAGAAATATGCATTAACACAACACGCTATATGCTTTACTGGGTGTTTTCTTTTCCACTGCTTATTTGTGGGAAGCTGACATCATCAGACTTGACAAAGAGGAATTTACCTCATATAAGGTGTTTTCCTAGTCTCAAAAAAAGGGCACGCCTCTCAAAGAAAATCACACACAAACATACACCCCCCACAGACACATTCAGCAATTACAGTATTCAAACCCCTACCTAACTATGTTATGATACTAAAGAGATACGGAGTAACATGACTTGCTATATGCTTTACTGGAAAGTTTCATTTCCACTGCTGTATTTGTGGGATGCTGACATAATCAGAATTGCCAAAGAGGAATTTATCTCTTATAAGGTGTTTTCCTAGTCTCCAAAAAGGGCACTCTTCTCATAGAAAATCACACACACAAGCATACACCCCCACACACACAGCAATTGCAGGATTCAAACCCCTACCTATGTTATGACACTAGAAAAATATACATTAACACAACTCACTATATGCTTTACTGGGTGTTGTCATTTCTCCTGCTATATTTGTAGGATGCTGACATCATCAGACTAGACATGGTAATGTGTGTGCACTTTGTTTTATGCAATACCAGGACTGGACCATGGGGGGCAGCAGATGTTAACAGCTTGAACAGGACTCCACAATTCTTAGCTTGTGTAATCTATCTGTGCACCAATTGCCAATCCATCAAATGACAATACATATTTATGAATAGATTGTTGATTTTGTGGATATGACATGTGTCTGGGATGTTGGAAAAGGGCTATTCAAAGTCAATGTAGGATGTGTGTAGCTCATTTCAGTGATGTATGTCCTGGGTGGCTGCCTTGCAAGCAGTCTAGCAGGTTTGGGAACCATGATCTGCCCATGACCAAATCAAAGTTGGTAGGGTTGTGTGTTTGTCGGCTTCCAATAGCTCTGTTTATGACTTCAATCATGATGGACTCCATGGCCTTGCAGATCAGACTTCATAGGCTTATAAGATTATAGTTCCCATGGTCTGTTGTGCACCAACACTTGTGGGGTGTGCCATATGTTGCTGTAACCCATTCAACAGTTTCATATCCTGTAGAGAGGGTGAGGCTCAACAGACTGTTCAGGTGCAGGGTCTGTTTGTTCTGCAGTTCACTTATGACACATATAGGGAAACAATGTAATCCAATTGATGCCATGTTTTCAGCTTTGGAAGGAGCTTTTTACCCATTCTACATGTGATATCTCCTGGTATGATGATAGGGCCTTTTGTCAGTGGGAGGTGGGTATGTATGTATGGGCCTGTCTGACAGGATGTTGGCATTGTCAGTCATTTACAGTTGGCCCTGACTCAGGACATATATGAGTGTACATTGCTATTTATGACATAGCTGAAGGAAGTGACATGGTTCTGTCTGGACTCCTTCACAGATAATCTTTCCAAAACACCAACAAACCTAAGCACTAAATCCCTGTTATACTCTTTTGCACACTTAACACCCTACTGATCCATTTTAATCAGTCAAAAGAGTATTTCATCATAATATCCTGACATGTCCAAAGGTCAGTTCCGTGTGTAGTCTCCAGTCCAGCTGGTGAATATGGGAATTTTGAGGCAATGTTACAACTGTCTTATGTACACAGACAACCCTCTCCTCCTCCCAACAAACTCAGATATATGTGAAAGATGCAACTATATAGACAAACAAGAGGCTGAGCTCTCTTGACCCATGACTAGCACAGTCTATCAGGAGGAGAAGGTAACCACACACACCACAAATCCAATCTTACATAGACCTATAGCAACAGCAAACCAAACACATAAACACACAAAAACATACTTGGAGGCTCTAAATAAAAATCTGCCTAAGCAGCAAAGACCTCCAAAGCAGACACCCAAACAACTGCTACTCCACAACAATACCCACATATCACATAGTTCACAAAGTCAGTGTGCCACACAGTCACTGCCCTTAAGGCTAAACAACACACCTAATACACTTGTAATAAGTGACTCTATTGTCAGATACACTGATGTCCCACTCATCAGGCTGATCAAGGAGAAGGTCACTGTGAGCTGTCTGTCAGGTGCCAGGATCCGGCACATAACACATGCACTCAGGTCACTCCAAAGCAAGTACAAATATGGCTCCATCATTGTCCATGCTGGTGTGAATGACCTCAGACGTTCCTCCCTGGACTACATGAAAAGAGACATAGAGGAGCTCTCTGATCATGTAGGCCAGGCCGGTATGAACCTGACCTTGTGTAGCATCTTACCCTCACCAAGAATGATGCCACAGTATAAAGACAAAATGATCAATTTTAACAGTTGGCTAACATATTGGTGTCATTCAAAGGGGATCCAGTGTCTGTCAGCCTGGGATGACATGCTCAATAAGCCACATTGTTTCGCTAGGGACGGCTTGCACCTGTCACCCCTGGGCTTTTGAATACTGGATAAGGCTCTTGCCAACCCCATATTGCTTTTTTTAGGCAAGGCTCAAAAGACAAACCCACCTCCATAGACAATACAAGGTAATGCACACACTCAAGGCTCTCCTCAGTATGGAGAATATCTATATCTGTGCAGTAACAGACATCTGGTTCAAGGCTCCCGAAAGCACCCCAGCACTACCAGGTTATACTTCATACCATGCTTTTCGGCCACAAAACTTGGACCGAACCACAAAAATAGGGAGAGTATCCATATACATCAAAGATACACACACCTCCAGGTTAGTATCACTGCACGAATCATCAGAGACCATCCATGTGCAACTAACAGTGGGCAAAACTGCCTTTCAGTTTGTAGCCTGCTACAGACCACCCTCCCAAACTCAGGAACCCCACTCGGCTTTCCTGAGAACACTGGAGAATATGAAGGTCTCTCCAAACATCATTATATTGGGTGACTTCAACTACCCAAACATTGACTGGTAATACTACTCAAGCCCCAACACCCTCGCCCAACGGTTGCTAGAATTTATAAACTCAGATACTATGGCACAACTGGTCACCACCGCCACAAGAGGGGAAAACATATTGGACCTGGTCATCACCAACATGGGGACTCTATGTTCCATACCAGAGGTATACCCCTCATTGGTAAGGTCAGACCATAAATTTATCTCACTGGACATCCAAATCCCATCCCCACCCCCAGCCAAGGTAATCTCAGTGAAGAACTTCTCACAAGCAAATGTCACAGTTCTCAAAACCGAGGTGGTATCCTTCAAAGACCCCGGGCCATTGAGAAATATGGCTCAAACCACAGAATCCTTTACAAACGCATTCTATGGACACCTACAGGAATGCATGGATCATGCTATCCCAAATAAAACCAAGACTCACTCCTCCAAAGGCAGGGGACCTGTCTGGTGGACCCCAGCCATAAATAAGCTATACAACAAAAGGAGGAGGCTGCTACATGATAGAGCACAATCCCAAAAAGGGAAGGCATCTCTGATCAGTACTAGCAAGAAGCTATGATCACTCATAAAATCATCTAAGGCCAGCTTCAAAAGAAAAGTTGCACAAGACACTAAGGACAATCACAAGGTCTTCTTTAGTTATGTCAGGAACCTGGGTGGAAACTCCCAGATATGCTCTGAGTTAGTGCAAAATGACAAAAAATACACTGAACCCACAGACATTGCCAACATCCTGGCAGACAGGTTCAGTGCAAATGTCTCCTCCCATCCCCCCAAAAGAGCAAATGTCCATCCCAACAGAGTGTAGCCTCCCTGACATCACAGATAAACAGGTGAGAGCTGCCCTCTCCAAAGCAAAAAACATGGCATCAATGGGACCGGACGGTGTCCCGGACTGCGTCTTACATGAGCTTCATGAAGAACTTAACCCTCACATAAAGTCACTGTTCAATATCAGACTTACTACAGGATATGTACCCAAGGAATGGCATACAGCAACAGTGGTCCCACTCCACAAAGGTGGTGCCACAACAGACTCCGGACACTATCACCCTATAAGCCTGACTAGCCTGGTCTACAAAGCTATGGAGCATATCATCATGGAACTCATAAACAAAGACATAGGGAACCTCCAGACACTGGATCCTACCCAATTTGGCTTTGTTAAGGGCAGATCTTGCCTCTTGAACCTGGTCAACTTCTTTGAAACAGTTACCAGGGCCATACACGTAGGGAAGATAGTCCACACAGCCTACCTGGACCTCGCACAACCCTTCAACACAATACCCCACTCAGGCATTATAAATAAGCACACCAGCTTAGATATCAACACATATGTCACAAGATGGATTGTAAACTGGATCAGGGATAGCACTCACATGGTCAGAATTGCAGGTGCCATGTCTGACTCTACACCAGTTACAAGTGGCGTCCCACAAGGCTCAGTCCTGGGACCTCTCTTGTTCAGTATATATTTCTCTGACATACAGGCTAACACAGGAGGACTATGGCTGACCAAGTTCGCAGATGACTGCAAACTGGGTGCCATAATTGACTCTCCAGCTGGCACAAGCATCCTCCAAAAGGGTCTCACAGAGATGGATAACTGGTGCCAGAGCCATGGCCTAAAGCTAAATGCCATAAAATGCATAGTCATCCCCTTTGGGAATACCAAAGTGCCCCCACATTACCACATAGGTGGTAATCCATTAAGTATGGAAGAAGTAATTAGGGATTTGGGGACCCGTGTAAATAAGTAATCTCTCCTTTGACAATCACGTTGCCAAAGTGGTTAGAAAGACCTTCTATATAGCCCACCTTATCCCGAAAGGTTTCACATCTAGATCAAGAGAGGTCATTGTGCCCCTCTACTCATCAGGCCCATAATTGAATACAATGCCCCATTTGGTGATGTACCTTACCCGACACCTGCAGCAACTGTAATGGCCCCAAAAGTACCTCACCAAGTGGATCAAGGGACTCACACAGATGCCCTACACACTTCGGCTAAAGTAACTCCAGCTCTACTCAGTTGCTTACTGCCTACTCAGATGCGATCTGTGCCTGGTGTATAAAGCCATGTCCAACCCAGAATTAATGGACATGCTCCACCTCAGGATATCCGAATCCCTTAGAGCTACATGCTCCAGGGACTTAAACCTCAGCACAGAAATTAATAGGACATGCTGGAGGAACAGATTCATATCCCAGAGGCTCCCCTCACTCTAGAACGAAACCCAGTCCCAGTTAGGCAGAGCCCCTCACTGACCCTCTTCAAGAGAAATCTTGACGAGTGGATGGGAGATCATAGGTTTACCCCTGGGATCTTTTCTGGGCCCCTACTAGACAGAGGCACAATAAACTAACTGTAAAAGGGATATCTTGTGTGACCTACTATTCACAGACATAGTCTGCTAATCTAAAAGGGTTGCGAAAGCCAAACACTCTCTGGCTAGGCTTATAAATGCCCTAGGGCAGATAGCCTAGCCTATGAACCTATGATAATGTTTGGAGTGCACATTGTTTATTGATGATACTGATTGCAGGTTTTTTATCTTCTTTGCTTTCCCACTTTCTATGAACAACCTAAGTATCTGTAGTACATATTAGATTATGACAGGGTTCCAATTTATTATATATGTGTCTGTTGTCATATAACTGTGTGAACAAGGCAGGATTGGTGAATAGTGAGAGGTTCCTGGGTTAACACATGCAACTGCCAGATATATGTGGCCCACAACTGTACTCAGACATGGCCTAAGTGTGTGAGCATGCCCAGTTTGGCTTTTCAGTGTTTTGTTGCCTGACATTTGTCTCATTTATTCAAGTGTGTGAGCATGCCCAGTGTGACCTTTCAGTATGTTGCTGTCTGAAGTCCACTACATTTGTTTACGTGTGTGAACATGCCCAATATTAACATTTATACTATATGTGTGTTGAAAATCAAGTTATATTTTTACTGCAGGGCTCACCTTTGTGTCATAACTCGACAAGGATTATGTTGTGCCTGCAGGATTTCCATGAGACACTTTGCATAGACTTATCAACATTTCTTCATACAGGCTGACCAGTGAAATACTGTCATGGTTTAGTGGTTCAGTACTGTGACTATAGTGCACAGTATTTTGGGTTTGAGGCCTGTCACTGCTTTATATTTTCATACTGGGCAGACCAGACTGCTTAAGGACCAGTAAAGCAAATATGAGCATGTTTTCCTGCTTTTGCTCAACTATGCCCAACTTTGACCAAGCTTGCCCAACATTGCTCAACGTTAACCAACATTGCTGAACGTTGCCCAATATTGCTCAACATTGACCAAAGTTGTGCTAGTTAGTGTGTGCAATTTTGTTTACATATACTAAATGGTGGTAAAAGCTGTTTAGCACTGCTTTATATTGCTTAAAACATGGCAATCATGCCTCAGGTGGTGCTGCAGGGCTGCCTATGTCAGATGCACATACTACACTCCCTATACATGTTTGACAACACGTAGTGTCAAGTTAGGCATCCCTTTTACTATATGTGTGAGTCAGAGAGAGGTATCATTTCCAGGGTTCCTACTGAGCCAGTGTATGTGCTATGCGTTGCCTCTTTGCCAAGGCCAAAGCATACTGGACATGCCTCCTTCTGCCTACTGGGGCAGGCTCAGGGTGTTCCTCCTCCAAGTCACGCTCTGCCTGTGATGGCCTTGGCAATGGTGGGGGGCTGTTTGGCACGGGCCTATGCTGCTCCTGCTGCAGCTGTTTTTGCAGGATCATATTATGTAGCATAGCACATACCATGACAATTTGGGTGCATGTAGTTTGTGAGTACTGTAAGGCTCCACCAGATGTGTCCAGGCACCGGAATCGTGACTTGAGCAGCCCAAACACACGCTCGATTACATTTCGTGTTTGTGTGTGTGCCTCATTATGGCGTTCCTGTTCAGGTGTGTGTGCATTTCTGATGGGTGTCATCAGCCATGGCTCCAGTGCATATCCAGCATCCCCCACTAGGTGAGCATGAGGGATGCCCCCATTGGCAAATGTCTGGTACAGCTGTGTCAGATGCCAGATATCAGAATCATGGTAGCTTCCAGGGCAGCCAGCACACACATTCAGTATTATGCCCTGGGCATCACACATGACCTGGCAGTTGATGGAGGGAAAGCCCTTGCGGTTAAAGTAGATCCTAGCCCGCTCACCGGCTGGTGCTTTGATGCATATGTGCGTGCAGTCTATTGCACCCACTACCTCAGGGTTTTCTGCTATTTGCTGGAAAAGATGCATATTGCTGGGCAGTACCTCACGGGAATTGGGGAAATATACATGATCACCGACATGTGCTGACATGGCATCCAGGAACTGGTGCAGTACTCTGGATGCTGATGCCTGTAGTTGGTCTCTGGAAGGTACCTGTTGCTAGTATTCTTAGGCCAACACATACCTTGGTTTCCACTGGGATGGGTTCCCCTCTGTTGGTTCTGTGTGTGAGGCGTGGCCTGCACAGCTCAACAATTTGCTGCATGAGGTCTCTATCCACTCTGTTGCACTCCACTATCTCCAGCTCATGTAGCCCCTGATAGGTTACCCTGGGCCTGTGCACTCTTCTCCGCCTCCTCACTGTGGGTTGTCCAGCAGCATTCTCATTGTCACCACCCTCAGCATGTTGCATATGTCGCCTTATAACAGCAATGGCAGCCCCTAACATTTTTTGTCTCAGTAAAGCTTTTTAAGTTTTCACTTCTTTTAGTTTACTGCAGTGTTGCAGTGTCTCTGAGGAAAACATGGTGGAAAGTTGTTTGCAGAGTTTTAAGTGCTGGGCTGGGCTACTGTACTGCCTGTATAATTGCCTGATTCTGATTGTTTTCACCTGCTAGCTCTGCTAGTTCTCCCTGGTTAACATCCTACTATTTGTTGTGCTTCCTTTTCCCTTTCTGTTTCCACAGGGGGGCAGTACCACGCACACGAGCGCAAACACACGCACACCAGCTCACAGGCGCGCACACATGCTTACACGGACTAAAACTTGTTAATTCTTGCTAAAACGCACGCACACAGGTGCATATGCACTTACACACATTTCAACAACCTTGGACATGCTTACTCCAGCTTAAATGCATGCACACAGGCGAACACGCGCGCACACAGTCTTACTCAGATATACAGGCACGCACCCACGCGCAAACATGTTGCAAGCACTTCAACAAGAAACTTTAGTGTTATCCATGGCATACACCTTCCATTTCTTGCCTTTAGCTAGGATACCTGTTGACAAACCTCTTCCAGTGATGAGTAACTGACAGCAAACACATGCCACTCTGCTCCAATGAGATTACATTCTTTCATGCATATACCCGTCGTGATGTCACCTATCTTCTACTCTGATACTCCCCTTATCTTACTCATACACTCCACTGACTGTGCTCATTTGCTATGTAAACTTGGGATTCACTATCCTTACCCTCATTTGCATAGGATTGCCTACTAATGCTTGGTTACATCTCTTAGACTGAGCTTCCCCCCTTAGCAACCTCTACTCGGTAGCCATGTTGTCTTCAGCCTGCCATTCCCTTGCATTGTATATTATGATTTTCAACAAAATCCATATTTGTGGCTTTTAATTATTGGTTTACTGGTTTTTAAAGTGCAGCACATTTGCGCAGTGCTGCGCTACGCTTAAACTTCGGAGATCGAGATAAAAAAAAAATTTTTTTTTATTTTGCAACGGCGAACATTGCCAATGGCCGTATTTTTGGCCATTGGCATGCTTCCTCAACTGGATGCATCCTTTATTTGGAGCTGTCACGGCTCCATTTTGCTATTTGCAGAATGGTACTCAGTTGTCAATGGAGTACATTTCTGCAAATAACACTACTCTTACTCGGACAGGTTCGGGTTTCCTGGATCGCAAATTTACCTCATCTGCATAGCTTTTGCCAGGAAATGAGGTAATTTGCATATCCTAGCCCTGTCCGTGTAAGAGTCGTTTTAGGAGCTCTCTTGCACACCCCTACCAGCTGTTCCTGGATTGCTTGGTGGACATGCTGGCTGCATGGAGTCTTACTCTACTCTTATACTCTGTGCAAGCCTTCATAAATCCAGCCCAATCTCTTTGGCAGATTAGACTAGATGCCAGTACAAGACCTGGCATCAATGACACTTTATCTCTTTCTTGTATATTAAAACATAAAGCTTTAAGTATTTAATCCATCCAATTAGTCTATCATTGTCTTTTGAAATGAGACTTACAGATAGAATCTTTTGGGGGGGAAATATGATTTTTAACAAGATATTGGGTATGTATGAAAAACATTGTGTGTTTTTTGATTACTAAAATTACACTGTTACTAAAACTACACTGTAACTTAAAGAGTTAATCCTAAAGATCATTATAGTATGTGTGTTATAAATGATGTTCCTTGGTTAAAAGATGTTTGAATTTTGGTTATATGTAACTGTTTGAAATTTTGATAACTGACTCTGAAGATGCCCTAGTTGGGTGAAAGCGCTAAGTCAGTTTTGCTTTTTATGTGAGTTACTGGTCCTAATTAAACTTTTGGTGGTTTATACTTTTGCTTTCACCAGTTTAATCAACTTTCTATTTTTACCAACTTGTGCTGCTTAGCTTTCCCAAGGACAAAGTATGATTTTCGGCTTGACCTTGAAACAAAAATTTGGTCCCTCAGTCAGACCTTCCTCCAGCCATGAAAAAAAAAGTTAACTAAATAGTGTATGCCATCACAGAAAATTAGTAATTTGCTACAGCTGCAGGTGAGTGACTCTGTTGTGTCCAAAGCTGGTTTCACAGACCACCCATATTTTTTTCCCATGATACCTCTGGAGTTGCCCATCTGGCCACTATAGACAAGGAGTTAGCCACATTTTCTGTGGCTGCGTCTGTGGGGCCCCCTCAATGAGCAAGGGAGAATCATTCTTGTCAGTCTTGGCAGAAGGGACAGGGAAGGTGCCACTGCTTTAACAAGAATGTTATAAACAGTTACAGTACAAGGTGGATTGGCAATTGGTTGTTGGATTGAAAACCAAGCCTTAGGATTCAGTGTCTTCACTCTAATTATCTAGATGTGAAGGCTGGAATTCCTCATGGATCTTTGTTAGACCCTGTCTTGTACAATCCGGTGTTAACATTCCCTAAGGGAAAAACATACTTTGTATCAAAATATACTGATGATTGCAAAATTGGTTTAACCTTACAAAAACCTTCTCACATAGATGAGCTAAATGAATATCGAAACTTAGTTGGCCACTGGGCAAAGAACATAGGATTATCATTTAGTATAGTCAGGTGCAAAGTTATATATTTTCAGATAAAATTATTAAGCAACTGGTTTACTTGATGGCTTCAAAAGTGGAGGAAGTGAAGGAATATAATGATTTAGGAATGCTGATTACTTCAAATTTTTCTTTTAAATCTCATTCTGAGCTCATAGGAGCACAAGCTACTAAACATATGGGACATTTCTTAAGAAAACAATCAACAAGGGATGAAAGTGTATTAGCAATAATATTCAAAACTTATATCAGACCTCTCCTGGAATACAATAATTCCTTTAGTGCCTATACAAGAGAACAGCTGAGAAGGCTGATGGGAGTTCAATGGAAATTTATAAAAAAAAAAATTACAAAGTACATGGGATATGGATCATTGTGTGAGATATTAAAACATTAGTGTCTATTACAGGTATATTCTGGATAAATGAATCTTAGCATACAAATTTTTTTATGATCCAGTTCTACAAACCATGATTAGAGACTCACTGTATCTAATCATGTAATCTCTAAAATCTCTTTAAATATCTTATTAGAAATGTCTCAGGTCTCATGTATCACATACTAAACTATCGAAAAAAATAACATGACTATTGAGTTTTTCCTCGCATACTTTCTCCAGCTCATGTTATTGTTTTTCATTGCACTCTACTATGAAACAACACATGTTCTATGTTTTTCTTATTTCATCATTTTTCGCTTTTATGTTTTGTAGTGTAACATGATACTTTGTGATTTAAAATGTCTGTATTTGATTTTTGAAAGATTGTGGTTGTGGGGCTTTTCTCCTTGGGCATCCGTTGAAAATGGGCACTTCCTCGACCAGTCTGACTTTCCCAGTAAATAAATGTCAAATAAATAAATTAATACATGTAGAGATTAATACCTGTATTAAAATGCATAAGTATAACAATATGCAGTTTATAATGAACATGGGCAATTCTGCAATGAGGTCTCAGTATATTTCTGTTTGAATTACAAAACTAAGGAAAGCAAATGGCACACTTCATGGTGGAAGACCAAGGAGGTTACAGACTCTGAAAGTCCAAATAATTACAAAACTATGGAATGACATCCCATTTAATGTTAAACAATCTAAGAACCTGAAAAGCTTTTAAGAAAAACTTAGGTATATGGGCTGGTGGAAAGGCCTACATACCATATTTGGAGGAAGCAACATTTCCTGATTGCCAATCAACCTAAAATGTTGTCTTTGAATTTATGGACTTATGAATGTTGTAACCCATCTCAGGGAAGCTGTTGTTGCCATTGATAAACTTATTTGCCCCAACTGTCCTATTAAAAAGAAACAGAAAACTAAAAATGTATCTTCTCCTGTACCATTTCCTATGGACAACAGTAGTTTATTAGGATTTGCTCAGGGGCTCGCTATTGAAATGTCAGCACTTGAAATGCTGAGTGTCAAAAAGAGGAAAAAAATCAATAAACCCAGAGAAGAGTGAATCTCAAAAATCACTCTTCTCTTTAAAACTTCTTTTTGCAGAGGGGACAAGCTCCCCACCTCACCCTCGAACTTATATATACCATCTCCAAAATTGCCATACTTCAGAGAAAATCTAATATTCTGAAAAATGGCATCTCAGACTTAATATATGCAATTCCAAAGGTTCAGCAATTTAGTCTCTGAATTTTGGGACTCGATCTAGCGGGTCCCAACATTTCAAATAATTACCAGGTCAGGGGTCTTATACAGGTCAGTGACAGTGCTAATAATGTGGTTCTTGGTAAAAGAAAACAGGATTCCTTTTTTCTTGAAGATTTTCAAGATATTTAATTTGTAGAGAATGTGGTGGAACAGATATGCAGGTTTTTCTCCTTAGATTTCTGATTCTGATTCAGCGGAGACCATGGTATCTGAATCAACCCTGTGGGGAATTCTCTTTCTTTGAGACTATTTCTAGAATGTGACAGTGTTTTCAGAAGGCAATCACTAAGGTTTCTCAGCCCCTCAGAAAGCACTCTGAGCTGCTACAAATGCAATTCACAGAACCTCCACCTATCCCCCTGTGCTGTCAACACTGGAAGATATGTTTGTCACAGCCTGTGGTTTCTGTGGCAGCTAGACTGCTGCACTTAAGAAAGCAGATAGACTGTACACAGATCCTTAGTCTTTGAAGTTTATATATGCTCATCCCAAATCTGAATCAGCAGCTATAGCTGCCACCAAACATTCTGTTAATACTATTCCTTCTTCTTCAGACAATGATGGTAAATCTATTGACAGATTTGGGGGGAAAAGTATGCACTTTTCAGCTTTGATTTTTAGAATTTCAGGCCTACATGTTGAAGGTTATTCTGACTAATTGTGAAAATATGAGGAATATTTTATCTGCACTTCCCTCCAGTAAGGAAAAATGTGCTTTGTGTGGTTTGTTTCTTCCATTTCTGAAGCCACTTTCCATTGTTTAAAGTGGGTTTATAACTCTGTAGGTACTGCATCCAGGGCAGTGGCCACTGGTACTTTGTTAAGGGGGATTGCCTGGCTATATTCTCAGAACCTTCCAGAAAATGTAAAAATGTAATTTTGAATTCTCCTTTGGATAGAGATTTCATTTTTGGTAATCTGCTGCAGAGATTTTCAAAAATGTGACGAGAGAAGTAAGCTGAATTAGAGAATCTCTCCATTGTTTCAACCCTCCTTCTCAAAAAATCTGTCAAGAAGCAAAACAAGCAATCTCAGCAGAATGCTATTAAGCAAACATTTAACTATATATTATTTATCTTCAGTTGGTCGAATAACACAAATGTTGATATCCTGAAGGTAAATCACTCTACATCAAAAACAAAAACATCAGCTTCCTAGTACGCATGTACCAAGGTTGCTTCTTGGTGCATGCAAATATTTCTTCAAAAAAAAAAAAAAAATTCCACACCCCCTGATAATTATACTAACTCTGAAATTACACAATTCCTAGGGAAAGGGAGTATTGTCGATACTGCACACCTGTTGACAGTATGGATAGTCGACCAAATTCAGCCGATTAAATAGACCTTGACCTAACTCCCTGTCTACCAAACCATATATATATATATATATATATATGTGTGTGTGTGTGTGTGTGTGTGTGTGTGTGTGTGTGTGTGTGTTTATATATATATATATATATATATATATATATATATATATATATATATGTGTGTGTGTGTGTGTGTGTGTGTGTTTATATATATATATATATATATATATATATATATATATATATATATATATATGTGTGTGTGTGTGTGTGTGTGTGTGTGTGTGTGTGTGTGTGTGTGTGTGTGTGTGTGTGTGTCTATGTATGCAAGTATATACAAGGAATACAGACAGATATATAGAGAGATCTGCATATGTTCATAAATGCTGCTGCATTCTCTTTAATCTCTTGACCTGCTAAAACCTTCTTAGATTGTGTGTCCAGACACAGAAGTGAGAATGCATTAATTATGATGGTTAATACTACACTTTCTTCTACCATGCCTTACAAATACCAATGTCTTCATACACTCTTACTCCTGATTACTCTTACCACAGCTTACCTCTTAACCTCCTATGAACAGCCACTCCTATCTCCTGTTATCATCCCTTCCAAACAAACCCTAACACCTTTTCCTGCTTTATCTACAACCTTCCTAAATGCCACCATTAAGCCTAGTTTCTTTCAAGCTAAATATCACCGACTACATCATATTAAATACTCCATCTTAGGCAATAAAAAATTTCTTTACCACTATTGCAAGCCTCTCCAATGTTACAATTTCATATTACTCCACTTATTAAAAGATGGAGACATCCACCCCAACCCTGGCCCAAGCCTTACCCCATCCCCCATTCACCACAATCTCTACCATATGATCCCATTACCAACTACCAATCCCTCCAAATCACTCTCAATAGCCCATCTCAACATACGTACTATATGTAACAAAATACCACAAGTTCATGCCCTTCTGGATGTCCAGCAATTTGATATTCTCTGTTTAACAGAAACATGGCTTAAACCCACAATAAAAGATACAGAAATCATCCCCCCAGGCTATAGCATCATTCGACATGACCGTTTGAACAAAAAAGGCGGAGGGGTTGCAATTATCTATAAAACAGGACTACAAATCAGCAAAATGAATTATAACTTACCTTCTGATAACAACATTGAAATAATTATTTCTAAACTGTTGCTTAACTCCCATAAATCAGTTTACATCATCTGCACCTACCTTCTCCCAAGTAAAAATCTAACTATATTAGAATACCTCCTAAATTGGCTTTCTACCAATCTCCCTCAAGAAACAATTCTACTAGGAGACTTTAATATTGATTGGAATTTATGTAACAACACCAATCCTTCATCCCTTATTAACCTGCATGGCTTTTCACAAGCTATAAACTCTCCAACCAGAACAAACAAACATAACAACAAAAAAAACATCTTAGACTGGATTCTAACAAATTGTTCACAACAAAACTATACAACAGGAACCCTCCCAGATGACCTTAGTGACCACTCTCTCATATATATTATTAGACATAAAACAACCTTAAATATCCCCTCTTCAGTCAGAACCATCCGCAGCAAAAAACACCTTGACCATGAACTGTTTCTAACTGAACTTAAACAATGTAACTGGTCTCCCTTAAGTCTCTCCCTATAGATGAAGCAGTTAATTACTTTAATACCACCTTCCTAGCAATCCTAGACCAACAAGCCCCTATCCGTTCCATTAGAATGAAAAATAAACCAGCTCCATGGCTCTCTAATCATACTAGGAAACTAATCCTCAATAGAAATAAATTGTGGGCTAAATGGCTGTCCACAAAGGACACAACTGATCATCAAACCTTTAAACAACAAAGAAATATTACAAAAAAAGCTATCCTACAGGACAAAAAGAACTTTTATATACAACTACAACAAACATCCCTTCATCAACCACATAAATTTTGGTCTACTATTAACACACTACTATCCCCAGGCAGAGTGGAATCACCTAACCCACTAGGCTCCAACCCAGACTGTCCAATGCAAACAGCTAATGCCTTCAATTCTTTCTTCACCACTACTATACTAAAACTAGCAAATCAGCAAAACCCAGACACATCTAACTTGCCCAGTCCAAGCTCTACTCCTCCCGCTTTTCACCTTGAACCTATACCCACCTCCTATATCTCTTCCCTACTTCAAAAACTAAAACCTAATACCCCCTCAGCTGACCAACTACCAGCAGAATACCTCAGAATAGGAGCCAAAGCCATTGCCTACCCAATCTCCATATTAATCAACAGAACCTTAAAAGAAGGTTTAATCCCATCAATCTGGAAAATCTCATATATTATTCCTCTTCATAAAGGTGGCAACTCTACTGATTTCTCTAACTTTTGTCCCATTGCTCTACTCTTCCCACTTGCTAAAATCATGGAGAAATGTATCCATAAACAACTTATAACCCACCTACTCCACCATCAGCTCCTAGCTAACTGTCAACACGTTTTTCGGCCATTTCATAGTACTACCACAGCCTTACTATCCTTTACTAACTGTATCAACAAAAATTGTAACAATAATACTTTATCCACTGCTTTCTTTGTAGACCTATCTAAAGCCTTCAACATTGTTAATCATCAACTTCTCCTCCACCTACTGAAGTCCCTCTCCTTCGACTATTCTGCCATTAACTGGTTCACATCCTATCTGGATAACCGAAAACAAGCTGTTCCCTGGCAAAACCATCTTTCTGACCTTCTCCCTACCTCTCTAGGTGTCCCACAAGGCTCAATTTTAGGTCCACTACTGTTTTCCATTTTCATAAATGACCTTCACCTCTCTATTCCACAATCTACCTGTATTCAATATGCTGATGACTACACTATCATTTGTTCTTCCTCATCCCAAACTGATCTTCATTCTCACACACAAAAAGCCTTCTCTACTATTGAAAAATGGTTCTCTAACCACTGTCTTCTCCTTAACCCTAAAAAAAAACAAACTACTGCTCTTTACCCCATCTCATCTATCTCCCCCTCTCCATTTCACACTTACATCCAACGATGGCACCGTTATCTCACCTGACCCCACCACCAAACTCCTTGGAATCACTATTGACAATCAACTAAAGTTTGACACTCACATAAATTCTACAATTAAATCTACTAACAAAAACTTGGATCCCTTTATCGCATCAAACCTTTCCTGACACCAGTAGCCAGAGCCACAATAGCTAGAACCCATTTAATCTCTACCCTGTTATATGCTTCCCCCATATATACCGATCTTTCTAAAAATAATCTTAACAATCTTACTAGATCATACAATAATATTGCTAGATTTGCTACCAACTCTCCTTACAGGACCCACCATTGTCAGAATCTAAAACAGCTAAGATGGCTTGAATTACCACTACTACTACAATTTAACCAACTTATAATCGCCCACAAAGCCCTACACCAACCCAATAACACCCCAGTTCTCCCTACCTTTATAAGACCTTATAATAATTTGAAGAATCTGCACTCTGCCAACAAAATGTTGATACACACTTCCTTCTCTAATAACTTAGCAGGTGATTCCTTATTCTCAAACTCAGTTGGTAAAATATGGAATCAATTACCAAATGACCTCACTACCCTTACCTCTCTCCCACTATTTAAAACTAACCTAAAACTTTTCCTCTCCAATCACTGGTTATGCTCTTGTAACAACCCTGACTAACCATTTGTTTTTTTCTCTGTCACCAATCAAAATATTATCCTCTACCATAAATCTCTACTTCTAACCATTTCTTATAACTACCCCTCCTCCTTCTTCTTTGCACTCTCCCCCCTGAGTATATAAATCTCTACTTCTAACCATTCCTTATAACTACCCCTCCTCCTTCTTCTTTGCACTCTCCTCCCTGAGTATATAAATCTCTACTTCTAACCATTCCTTATAACTACCCCTCCTCCTTCTTCTTTGCACTCTCCCCCTGAGTATATAAATCTCTACTTCTAACCATTCCTTATAACTACCCCTCCTCCTTCTTCTTGTATATAAATCACTACTTCTAACCATTCCTTATAACTAACCCGCCTCCTTCTTCTTTGCACTCTCCCCCCTGAGTATATAAATCTCTACTTCTAACCATTCCTTATAACTACCCCTCCTCCTTCTTCTTTGCACTCTCCCCCCTGAGTATATAAATCTCTACTTCTAACCATTCCTTATAACTAACCCTCCTCCTTCTTCTTTGCACTCTCCCCTGAGTATATAAATCTCTACTTCTAACCATTCCTTATAACTACCCCTCCTCCTTCTTCTTTGCACTCTCCCCCTGAGTATATAAATCTCTACTTCTAACCATTCCTTATAACTAACCCTCCTCCTTCTTCTTTGCACTCTCCTCCCTGAGTATATAAATCTCTACTTCTAACCATTCCTTATAACTACCCCTCCTCCTTCTTCTTTGCACTCTCCCTGAGTATATAAATCACTACTTCTAACCATTCCTTATAACTACCCCGCCTCCTTCTTCTTTGCAGTCTCCGGCCTGAGTATATAAATCTCTACTTCTAACCATTCCTTATAACTACCCCTCCTCCTTCTTCTTTGCACTCTCCTCCCTGAGTATATAAATCTCTACTTCTAACCATTCCTTATAACTACCCCTCCTCCTTCTTCTTTGCACTCTCCCCCTGAGTATATAAATCTCTACTTCTAACCATTCCTTATAACTAACCCTCCTCCTTCTTCTTTGCACTCTCCCCCTGAGTATATAAATCTCTACTTCTAACCATTCCTTATAACTAACCCTCCTCCTTCTTCTTTGCACTCTCCTCCCTGAGTATTACTTCTTATCTGTAACTCTATTAGCCATTTATTCTGTCTTATTCTAATTTTTGGTAAGTGCAGAGGTATTACACCATATTAATATTATTGCCAAACTTTTTCCATGCAATGTTCAAAATGTTGTTTTAAAATGTCTATTCTATAAATGTAAAATCTAAATGTTATTGAATGTTTTTGTATGTCTCTATGATGCTGTGTAACTGGAGCTTTTCTCCCCGGGCCTCCACTGAAAATGGACATGTATCCAGTTGGACTAGCCCGGTAAACAAATGTAAAATAAAATAAATAAATAAATTAATTATTTTATTGTGAGAAATCAGCAGTTATATTTGGTGAGTCCTCTTTGATTTCTCAGCAGCTTTTGACACTATGGGTCATGGTATTTAATGTGTGCATACCTGCTGTGGTCTCTTTTCCACATTTCTTATACATTTCACATCTCACCTCTTATGATGTATTCATTGGGTTGCTTCTCACATAATTCCTTTCAGGAACTAGCAGTGGATCTATCAGACATGACAAGAGTTTCTTTTGTTATTAATGGTGTACTTATTAGTATATTCAAGGAAAATACTATTCTATATCATTATTATGATCATGGCACCAAATTATAATTCATCTTTCTCCAAAAATACTGGTCTGAATTTGCTACCCTTGAAATATTCCTTAATGTCTTCCTTCATTTGATGGAATCTAGTTCAGTTAAATTTAGTCTGGCAGAGACTGATACTGTGTTGCACATGAAAGTATTTTTGTTTTGCATGCTTAGGTTTTGTCTCACTTAATCAGAGTTTGCATTGTATATATGACTTCTGGGCATGGTGATTAACAGCAGTCTGACAACCTATGTGCTGGATATCTGTTTTTCCAGATTATCTTGCTACCATCATAAAATTTTCACCAAGGTCAATTGACTTTTTCTATTTTTGGAACATGCAGCAATGATACATTCACTTGTATCCTCCTGCCATGATTTGTTGAATATGTTTTACTTTGGGATTTAGATGATGACCTTGCCTCACTGCAGATACAGAATTCTATGACCTTGGTTTTGAGTAAGTGTCTCATGGTCTAGACATAGCACCTCATTCTGTGTGATCTCCATTGCTTGCCTCTCTCAGCAATATCTATGCCTGAGATTGTGGTCTTAACTTTGTATTTTCTGAGCTATATCTATTTGGATGAGTTTCCTTTGCCCTATACTCCAATTAGATTATTCTGATTTTCAGGTGAGGAGTTGCTAGTTGTTCCTAGAAATCTGTTGGAGATTTCAGAAAGGAATTCATTTGCATAACTCGGACCAGTTCTTTGAACTCATCTTTCTTCTCAGATTCGAGCTTGTATATCTGAGGCATGATTATGGAGGTCTCTTAAATATCACTTAGGAGGGGATATTTTTATACTCACATAGAGAGTTCAGTTACAGCAACTATGGCTTGTAACAGTTTGAGAAGGAAGACTGAGTTTGGTTAATGGTCTGTTCATGTAATTATAATTCGCAGCTTGCTTGCTCATGTTCTTATATACTGTGTTTAAATACCTCAGTAAATAAAGATTAGAAAGATACAAATTGGAATGATTGTCTACAAGTGGTGGTGTCAAGATGGTGCAGTAACATGTTAGAGTTTTGCAAATGTGCCTGCAGTTTTTTAGGAACAATAGTTTGTGGTTAACATCTCATGTTTCTGCCTCAGTGCTCTGAATTAACAATTATGTTGAATGATATCACATTAAACTCTAAGACCTGTAGCACTGTATCTTAATGCAGTGGTCAGCTTTGTGGTAACATGAAGCATTGTGACAGTTAACACTGCACATATTTGTGGAAAGTCAGATTATATCTGGCTTCTTATGTATTTTAAAAGATAACTGTATGCAGTATTCAGCAGTTTTAACCACTAAGAAGTAAGTTAATCTGGTGGGAAAGAACAAACATTTTTACTACATTATCTGCTGGAGAAATGTAGCTTGCCTGTGCTTTCTGACATAACACAAAGATTTCAGGTAAATGAAAGAAAATATAGTGATTCTTGTTTCTTTTGCATCTCAAATATATGAAGAGCAGAGAAAGTAATACCAGACGTTATCCATAATTATTTGGTGTTTCCTTAAGAAAAACATTTTAAAGAACGCTTACCGACAACAAGAGTGAGTTATTGATTTTAGTACTCTGCACCTTATGTAACTTGTAGTACATTTAGTAACAAGGCAGATGTGTACCCCATACTTGCAGTCCTGCTGAAGAAGCAGCACAATATTTTGGGTCTATATTATTACCTCGAACAGTCAGTATATTGAATACAACTCCGTCGACACATAAATGCTGAACTACACATTCAGCAAACCACCAAACCTTCGAAAATGAAAACATCTAATGTGTTTGTTGTCCAGCAGCGTGATTGAGGGGATGAGGAAATATATCCTTTCTCTGCTGTAGTGCAGTCTTGGAGTTAGTATATTTAAGTAGGGGGGGCTGTGGGGTTGCAGGGGGGCTTGCCCCCTGCAAAAAGTGTGTTAATTTAGTTTTACTTCATTGGGTTTCACTTACCTGAATGGCACTTTTGATGACGTGATGCATTCGATGTTTACATTTTCAATGGTTTGGTGGTTCACTGAATGTGTAGTTCAGTGTTTATGTGTCGACTTAGTTGTACTTGATATACTGTCCGTTCGAGGTAATAATATAGATGCCATATTTTATATAATTTTGTTTTTTTTTTCTTTTCATTCTTTATGCTTAGGCTTTATTGAATCCACATTATGTCATATCAAAATACATTTCATTTTACTGCATACAAATCCTGCTTTTCTTCATATGCATTTTCTCTTAGCTGTCTCCAGAAAAAAACATTAGACAAACTCTTTATACTGTGCAGGCTGAGAAAGCATGGTAGGCAAGCAGACATGTCATGTAAGAGGGCAACATCATATTATTACATGCATCACAGACTTCTACCTTGACGTTCTTCCATTCTTTGACACTTGTGGTATGGGTACCCAGTTCTGCCCATACATGAATCAACAGAAAGGACAGCATAGGATATCAGTTCCATTCACTTTCTTATTGCAGCTCTTTTGCACCTAGAATTATATCTAGTTGGTGGCACAACAGTGTATTACATCACCTACCCTTTTACCCAGAGGACAGACTAGTTTAGATTTTTATAGAAGTGTCTTCAGAAAGTCTTTATGATCTGCTCATATTCCTAAAAGACAGCTGGAGGTGTATGTACCATAATTATTTATTTCATGAGTTTTCCTGATTTTTTAACATTTTTTTTCAAGGTACTTGATAATATCTACATTAGCAAAACTGCCCAAAGTCACTAAAAGACTATTGATTGCATATGGTTGAAAACATGGAAGTTGACACATTACTACTCATGCACCAAGAAATAGCCTTCATGCATGCAATTTCTAACTTTGTAAAAACAAAATAAAACACTATGTTTTGCAGGACCCCCAACATCCCCTGCTAATTATATATACTGAGACTGTACAAGCACAAGTTAAGTGCAAATATCCCAACCCGTGGATTTGTATGATCTTGAGTACCTGTCGATCAGCTACTTAGTCGACCAAAATACAGTTGACTGGGCAGCTGTTGACCTCAAATTCATTTACCCAGATGGCACCCATATAGATTTTGTTGAGGGTAGCTTTCACTGAAAGATGTTCCAAAGAATATGTAAGGAAAGAATTAAGGATACCCTTTTAGAAATGAAATTAAATTACTTTCCTCTGCTTTTTTCTCAGGGATCTGTCTTAGGACCTGTCTTATTTGGGTTATGTATGGCTTATTTTCCTATATATAAAGGATTGTGGGTAAGTAAATACGATGCTAATAATAAAGTTGTTTCTGCTATCACAAATCTGGAAGATCATAATAGACTGAGACATTTAGATTAGTTATTTATTTGGGCTACTACTAATAAAATGGAATTTAATTTGAAAAAATATGTATTATACATTTTGGAAATAATAGCCCACATTATCCTTATAAAATAAATAATTGTTTTATTAAGAAGGTGAACAATATTAATAACTTGGGATTAATATTGATAAAGGATTTAGTTTTGATTCCATTTAATGAAACAATAAGAAGGTGTTATTATGATTTATGAAAATTACTTGGTGTTATAGTAAGTGGGGATAAGGATTTATTATTACTGCTCTTTAAGACATTAATAAGACTGGTAATTGAGTATGGGGGATCTGTGTAGATATATATATATATATATATATATATATATATATATATATATATATATATATATATATATATATACATACAGCAGGACTCAGGTTGAAAGACTTGATAAGATAAAAGTTCTTTACTCATCAAATAAGACTATTAAGGGGGTATTAGATACCAAAGACAGATGAAATCATTGTCTTTATTCTCTATTAACTATAAATTATTAGGGGAGACTTAATTGAAATGCATACATGTTTTTGTCTGATTGTTATTGTATTAGTATGCATATTGTTAAACTACAGTATTTGTTGGATACCAGAAATAATAACTATTTGGTTGAGATGGGACACTGTAATTCCGGGATAAAGCAAAATTGTTTTCATTTTAGGGCTGGTAGCTGGTGGAATTCTTTACCTTTAAAACTTAGGAAATTAAATGCCATGTTTGTATGTAGTTAAATTCATTGAAGGCCTTATTATTGTATGGGACATTGTAACAGTGCAGCATTGAAAGAAAAAAGCAGTAGGTACTTTGGAACGAGAAGCCATTTTGGGGGGGATGAGTGGGTGGAGCTGCACTAACTCCACAGTCACATATCCATGGAGGAAAGAAGAAATCACCAAACAGAATGAATCTCTCCCATTCGCTCAATCTCTTTCTCTAGCTATATATATATATATATATATATATATATATATATATATATATATATATATATATATATATATATATATATATATATATATATATGTGTGTGTGTGTGTGTGTGTGTGTGTGTGTGTATATATAAACAATATACTTTTTTACAAAGCAAAATCTTAGTCGCTAACTCAGTTATAAGTGACTGAAAAGATGTCTACATAGTGTCATTCTTGCATTGTATTTCCTTCATTGTATGTCCTTTACCTAAAGATGCTAAAATGTAATACCATAAACTTGACAAAAAGATTAATAAACTTAATTTCAAAGCCATAGCTGTTTAATGTTCTCTCTATTTGCTTATGATAGATAATGACTAGAACCAAATGGTATCACTTGAAAGCAAATTTATATTTTCCATCTTTTTACATTTTTATCCAATTTTTTTATCAGTAAAAAATGTATATGTAGAATAACTTTCCCTTCCCAACTGTCCATATTTCAGAGTTTAAACTAATGTGTATCTCTTTATTAAATATAGTCTTAAAATCTTCATAAACAGTTTATAAAGTAATCACAATTAAATAAGAACATGGGCTCCCAAATAATTTACAAAACTTGGATCTTGCTGTAAATAAAGTGAATGACTTAATGCAACAAACTTTCATAATCAATCTGTTCTTTAACCATTCATTATATAGACTCACTTGTTCTTGTTTCAAACAAAAAAAATGAATTAATGCAAATGATACCCTAACCATCTCTACCAGGTATATATTGTCCTTTTCAACAGCCATATAACCACTTGCTAGTTTGACTTCAGTTATTTTTTTTTGGTCAGTTTTCTCCTGTGGATATCATTTATTACAGAAATCTCCTACTATTTTAAAATAATTATTTTATTCTGTATATATTCATTGTGCATTTTTCAGTAACATGCAACATAGTTTTATCATTACATTGTAACCTTCCCATCTAATCTCTTAATTCATATCGATTTTTGTTTCATTTTAGTACTCATAACAAGTAATACATGTACTTATACCATCCATTCCTTAATCACAATCTTTTGTTTTTGAATCAATGTATTCATTCTTCCATTAAGTTGATATTACTCCCTTTCTTTTTCATAATAGAATAGCATTTAACATTTTTTTTCAAAATTGTGAAGAATAATAAAATAACTTCCAGGTATTGCATACTCAACATCTTGAATATTTTATTGTATTATATTTTATAGTTTATTCAACATTTCTTTAAATAAATAGATTACTTTCTATTTTTTAAACATTCTAGTTCCTAACATCATTTATAAGAGACATTCAAATTTACTAAAAAAAATTGTAGTCTGAAAAAAACTGCATTTCACTTTGGCTAACCTTACTATCCTCGTTTTTAAAAATGTAATCAATGAATGTTTGAAAATTGTCCTTCTTACAATTATTAAGCATTTATACAAAATCGATAGTTTTAAAGTTTCTTTTCACTTCATTAGAGTGATGGTACACTGGTAACATTGTTGCCTTACAGCAAGAGGTTCTCCGTTTCAAATCTTGGATGGAGTGCCTTCTGTACGGAGTCTGCATGTCTTCCTCGCAGCTGAGTGGCCTCCGAAAGACATGTGTGAATGGGTGTGCCTTTGCTGAAGGTTGGGCATCAGGCTGGCAACTTGGCACCATAAAACTCAACTGCCAATCATTAGCAGACCAGAGTTCTGCTGTGGTGACCCCAAAAATACAAACAACAAGAGTATAATTAATGTACCACACATATAGTATTATTCAATGCATTTTTCTAACAGTTCTGTTCAACTCATACAGACTATAATAATAACATTCAGTTCTTGCACATCTAGTCATTTTTTTTAAGTAATAGCAATATCAGTGAGTAGTGATCATGTCTAAAGGACCACTAAGTATTTCTAGTTCACTGTTTCTTAACTATATTTCTTAAATGTGTTAATAAATGTTACATCAGTCAGGTAAGAAATTAATCTTCCCTTTGTTTTTTCTCCATTCCAATATTTTAGTTCAGATTAAAGACTTACAGCAGTGCTAAATGCTAATTGCATATTACTTGTTTGTAATATGTTTGTGACACATCAAACATTTGTTCATTCTCTGGATATATATTATCTCTCAGTCATACTTAAACAACAGTCCCAAAGGTACCACTGTCAGCTTCAAGAAGTCAATTCTATTTATTTTCATACATATACCTGTAGAATGAACATAAATTTAAATGTGTGGTGCACATTCAATCTATTTATGTCTCCTTCTCAAGATAAATGTTATAAATGCACTCAAAATGTCACATTTGTGTTTATTATTAGCTTTTCTGCCTTCCACGACCACTTGTGCAAAAGACTGGTTCTCTACCTCAGGACTTCAACCTGGTCAACAACTTCCCTAAAAATAGGTCATGTGTACTAGAACTATCCCATTCAACAAAAATAAATGCATACTATTAGAAATTAGTATTTTGCTTACAGCATACAAAATTACATTTTAAGATAGAATTGTGCAATGACATTTCGGTCTTTATGACATACATGCCTAAGCTGAGAATTCTGAACATTTTCTCAAACTAACACTAGCTGCTAAAGTTAAGATTGTGAGATTCATTTAACGGGACTTTAACATGTTGTTCCACATTCGCAAAATGTTATGTATGAAACCTGATCTCATGAACAGATGCATTGCCATTTTACATTTGTATCCAGACCTGGATAGGAAACATTGTTTTACATAGTTGCTGCAATACCTTTCAAGAAGAAACTGCAAAATAACTTTTTATTATTTTGTGTTGTAATCAGGAGGATAATTATTGGGATGTCTTATAACATGTCTTTATTTAAATTGGTGAACATTTCCTTGTACCTTAATTAATGTTTAATGTTTTAAACTGGATCTGCAAAATAGAACTGATGGCTTTTCATAATTTTTTTAACATTTTGTTCTTGCCCTTTCCCACCAGCCATCAGCCCTTGATGTCTCAACTAGCCCATTTTTCTTTGCCGTGTGGGAGCTATTCATGGGAGGCCATCATCCAGGCAGAAAATATTTATTTTCATGAATCCAATTCCTTGTTACATACTGAATCAACCTAAGCTGTCATTCCCAGCAACACTGGTGACTGTCTTATACATGTCTATGTGCATACATATATCATACTGTTTTGTAGATGCATGTGCATTCATGGTATATTAATCTTCCTGCTATGACATTCATTTATCCTGGATGCCAACACTTTGGCCAATACAGCCACCTCTCCACTGTAATATGAAGTGGCATCTACTACTCAAATGCACCTTCCTCACCTATCTCCTTGTGGAAGTGATTGGATGGTCAGTCCAAGATCATCTGCATCAAAGTCAGGCTTTATTCTTCTACACCACGGTGCTAGCATGCATCTCAGATTTTGTGGTCTAAACCCAAAATTATACGTTTGAAGGTTTTGTTTCAAACATTGCTATATTCCTAGGTTATGACTTTTTCATGTCTTTTTCTTATATCTTTTCTAAGCTTTTGCAATGTTACACCAAATCTGCAAAGGTACATCTATGGGACTTCAAATTATGAATGACTGCCCTTTAACATGTCTGCCCACAAGTGATTTCAGATAAGGAATGTCATTTCACATAGTAACTGTGCAATCAATTTTTATACAGACTTGCACAATGACGCTTATGACTTCATGATATAGACCCATAATATGAACTTTCTAAGCATTCTGAAAATTATAAAATAGTAAAGGAATACTCTGTGCTTAATGTGGGAATATTTTCTTATAACTTTATGAAACTCAAAGTCAGACATTGTTCATGCATTTGGAAAAAAAACATCCACAGGATATCATAGATGTCAAGATATAGACACATAAAATCATCAAATTTAAAGTTTTCCTTAATGTATTGATATTTAAAAAAGCAATGAGTGCACATTTGGTGAACATTTTCTTGTCATGAATGAATTTGACCATTTCAGTAAGTAATGTGGCAACTGTCAGCAATTGGCTCATACCCTTTAAACTGCTGCACTGTGTACTTGTACCACGTCCCATGTCTGAAATTCAGGTTCATGCTTGGTGTGTATAGTCTACTGCCTCTTTTCATCCTACTGTCAATTTTGTTCAGTGATCATTGTTTATGTTCATCCCTTATTCCCAAATTCAAATTTAGTCCTTATTGTCCAAGGTCACTCTACCTACTTCCTGAATTTATTTTTAGTGTCAGTCCCAGGGATATTCAAAATCCTCTCTCACAAATAAAAGTTCAATATTTGCTGTCATGGATCACTCCTGTCATAGATGTTCTGACTGATTAATTGGTTAATTTGCACAATTCAGGAACGTGTAGTATAAGGTACTATTACAGCAACCAACAGATGCAAGACAAAGATCCATTGCAGTGTAGGTTATCAGCCATATGATTCACAGACACACACACACATACATCAGCAGCATCAATTCACCTAGTGGCATGATGCCACGTCTTTGGGATGTTGGAAGAAACCAGAATGCAAAAAAAAAAAAAAGCAAACAAAAACCAAACAAAAAAAAAAACATTGGTAGATGTACATAGACTCCCTAAAAAAAGAAAAACAAGCAGGAACCAAACCTGAGTGCAAAGACCTGTAAGGCAGCAAAGCAACCATTGCACTATTGGGACATATAGGCACTTCTCTCCCACCTTCCAAATGTATCTTTAGTAGTGCCCAATGTCTGCAGCCACCCACACAGCTTTCTAAATTCATGAGCAATGCTCATTGTTTAAACTGAATCAAAATAGTGATGGTGCCTTAGAGTTCTATGGTCTGGTGTTTCTTACCAATACGCAGTTGCTGTTGATATTGTTTGGTATGGGCATTTTCTCTGAGTATTAAGCACTGCTTCTATATCCTAAAAGCTTGATTTCTGATTAGCTATTCAAAATCCTCTGTGCATCTCATATTTGTCTTTGCATTTAACTTGAAGGCATTTATCATGACTGAAAAGTGCCAGGAAGATCAGTCAATTTGCACAGTTATCAGATAATTAACTTCATGAATCTTTGTGTAGAAGATTTATACATTAACCATGTAGTGCTGAGATTTCCTATTATTGTGTATTTATTTTTTATTGTTTATTTAATTGGTAGAGAGACTGATTCTGATACATTTTCAGTTATGACCTGAACAAATGGCACATTTACAGTACAAATATTGGTACAAAGTTTTATAAAGTATTAACACAGATGATAGCCATAGCAATACTTGAAACAGTCAAATGCAATATACTGGTTATAGGAGATGCGTTTTGTGAGGCGCTACAGGTGTTTTAATAAACTTTTTTACAGTATTTCCTGGCACTGGATTTTGTCATATTTATTGTTTTTAATAATTTGAAGTGTTTTTTTTTTTTTTTTTTTTTTTTTATAGAAGATGCTATTTTGGATGTTGAGCATGAAGATGTTACAGATACTCCACTCACATGTTATGCCATATATACCATATATGGGCAATCCCTCTGGACTCCCTCTACTAGAGAGACTATTTAAAAAGTTACCAACTGGATGAGGGATTTTATCTGGGAAGGGAACAAGCCAATATATAACTGGTATAAGGTGATGATGGCAAAACTGCAAGGTATTTTAGATTCCACTGATATAGAGCAATATGGTAAAATTACCCATTTAGAAAACTTACACCAAAGTTGAAGGTAACATACTGCTAAAAGAAAAGAAATCTTGTGGGAAAGGCATTTGGGGATACTTGACAGAGACCTACTTGATGTTTTCTTGAGTACTGGAGCTCAGTGATTAGAAAAGTTAGTCTTAAGCCCAGTAGGTGAAGAACTAAGTAAAGCTTTTATGAAACCAAAACTAAGAAAATGGAAGCATGACAGTCTCCCAATAGGTTCAACAGTGACAAATAAGCAGGGAGAATCCTAGGTGTGGCAATCATAGTTTCATAGTTTCATAGTTTCATAGTATAGTACTAGGCTATCTGCTCTGGGGCATTTGTAAGCCTAGCCATAGTGATGTGGCTTTTGCCACCCCATGAAATGGTACAAAAATGTACAGAATAAATCTAGAATACTGTGCCTCTGTCTAGTAGTTGACACAATGAAGGTCCCCTTATATAATAGAATTAGTTTACTGTGCCCCTGTCTAGCAGTGACACAGATGTGACCCCTGGGGTAAATTTACAATCTCCCATCCACTCATCAAGATTTCTCTTGAAGAGAGTCAGTGAGGGGCTCTGCCTAATATGAACTGGGATCCTGTTCCAAAGCATGGGAAGCCTCTGGGTTATGAATCTATCCCTCCAGCATGTCCTATTCATACTTGTGCCGAGGTTTAAGTCTTTAGCTCTCGTGGTCCTGATGGATTTGGATTTTTTGAGGTGGAGCATGTCCATCAGATCCTGATTGGACATGGCCTTGTATGTCAGGCAGAGATCACCTCTGAGCAGGCGGTATGCTACTGAATAGAGCTGAAGTTTCTTTAGTCTGGCAGAATAAGACATATGTTGGAGACCCTTGATCCTTTTGGTGAAGTACTTTTGTGGTCTCTCCAGCTGTTGCAAATGCTGGGTGAGGTACATACCAAATGGGGCATTGTACTCAATCATGGGTCTGATGAGGGAGGAATATAGGGGTACAATGACATCCTTGGATCTGGATGTGAATCCCTTCATGATGAGGTGTGCAAGGTAGAATGTTTTTCTAACCACTTTGGCAACGTGGGTGTCAAATGAGAGGTCGCTGTCTACTTGGGTCCCTAGGTCTCTGATTACTTTTTCCGTACTCAGTGGGTTGCTGTCTATGTGATAATTTGTGGGTACTTTGTTTTTCCAAAGGGATGACTATACATTTTTTGGCATTTAGTTTAAGGCCGTGACTACGGCACCAGTTGTCCGTTTCAGTGAGGCCTTTTTGTAGGATGTGTGTGTCTGCTGGTGTATCTACTATGCCGCCTAGTTTGCAGTCATCTGCAAACTTTGTCAGCCACAGCCCTCCCATGTTTGCTTTAACATCTGAGAAATAAATGCCAAACAAGAGGGGCCCCAGGACTGATCCCTGTGGGACACCACTTGTGACTGGCTTTGAGTCTGACATTGCTCCAGCGATTTTAACTTTATGGGTTCTGTCCTTTAGCCAGTTTGTAACCCATCTAGTGACATAAGGGTTTACTTTTAAGCTGTTTAGCTTATCTATGATGCCTGAGTGGGGTATTGTGTCGAAGGCCTTAGCCAAGTCCAGGTATGCTGTATGGACTGCTTTGCCCTCATCAATGGCTCTAGTGACTGTTTCAAAAAAGTCAACCAGGTTTAAAAGGCAGGATCTGCCCTTTACAAAGCCGAACTGGGTGGGGTCAAGTGTCTGTAGGTCCCCTATGACTCTGTTTATGAGTTCCATAATGATTCTTTCCATAGCTTTGCAGACCAGGCTAGTTAAGCTTATGGGGCGGTAGTTTCCAGGGTCTGTAGAGGCACCCCCCTTGTGGAGTGGGACCACTGTTGCTGTACGCCAATGTTTAGGTACATATCCCAAAGTAAGGCTAAGGTTAAATAGCATTTTTATGTGTGGGTTTAGCTCCTCTTGGAGTTCACGTAACACGCACCCCGGGATACCGTCAGGTCCCATTGATGCTGTGTTTTTTGCTTTGTTTAGGGCGGTTCTCACTTGGACATCTGAGATGACAGAGAGATTACATTCAGCTGGGATAAGTATTTCTTCTTTTGAGGGTGAAGGAGGGGAGAAATTTGCACTGAACCTGTCAGCCAGAATGTTAGCAATATCTGTGGGTTCAGTGTATTTTTTGTTGTTGTGAACCAACTCTGAGCACATCTGAGGGTTTCCGCCCAGGTTTCTAACATAGCTGAAAAAGGCTTTGTGGTTATCTTTAGTGTCCTTAGAGATTTTTTTCTCAAAGTTTGCCTTGGATGTTTTTATGAGAGAATGTAGTTTTCTGCTAATGTTGATCAGAGATGTCTTCCCTTCATGGGATTTCGCTCTGACGTGCAGTAGCTTCCTTCTTTTGTTATACAATTTGTTTATGGCTGAGGTCCACCAGACAGGACGCTTACATTTGGTGGAGAGGGACTTGGATTTGTTTGGGATTGCATGATCCATGCATTCTTGGAGATGTCCATAGAAAGCATTTGTGAAGGATTCGGCATTGTGGGATGTGGTATCCACTGGCACAGTGGGCTTCAAGGATACCATCTCAGTTTTAAGAAGAGTGAAGTCTGCTTTTGAGAAGTTTTTCACTGTGGTCTTTTGTGCTGGGGGTGGAGGTGGGATATGTATATCCAGGGTGATTAGTTTGTGGTCAGATCGAATCAAGAGAAAGAAAATGAAGGTACTACATCCAATTAATGAATGCGAAAGAGGGAATATTTTATTTTATTTTGCTTTTGTTAACTGGATTTGTCTGACTAGTTTTAGTCAAAAATCCCTTTTCAGTTTTGGCCCAAGGAGAAACGTTCCAAATGTACTGCAAAATGTTTAAATACTAAAATGGGACATAGCAAATGAGAAATGTAATAACCTGCATCTGCAGTATCAAAGATTAATAAGGCAAGCTAATGAAAAAGACTGCTATAAAGTACCCGAACAAGACTGGTCAGTGTTAATAAAATGGTTACCAGACTGTAGTGAATCATCTATAAACAGCAGGGATTCAGGTTCTAGTGTATATAAAATGCCACAACAAACAAGAAAGAACATTGTACAGTGAATGAAAGAAGAATGGGAAGGATTTATAGATTACTCAATAGCAGTGTCGTAGATAGAGTTTGTAGTGTCTGGGGTGGTGTTTCAGTTTGTTGCCCCCCTTCACAAAATCATGGTCAGATTGGGCCCCTCCATATACAGCCTTCCCCCCTCCAGCCATTACAGTGTCCCATTACTTGGCTATTCCTCCCCATTTACAATAAACACTGTAATGTGCATACTGTTTTCTGCTTTATTTCTACAATGATTATTTGGATTTAATTTTAAACTTTTATTTTTAATTTTATAGCACAAGCAACGATAGACATTTGCTAAACAAAGCAATACAGTCTCATAATGAAAACAGACTTAGCATTAAAACTTCTCTGTCCTTGAAACTCACATTCAAACAGCATTGAAACCCATATTCAAAGAAAATGCATCTGGCCAGTGGCAGATAAAGTTTACCTTTGGGCTGTTTTCAAATCATAGGCCCCTTGAACACATATTTAAAACCATGAAAACATACATGTGTTCTTTGCTTCACCTTCCTGATTGTTCTAAATTGTATTCCTTGTATAAAACAGCAAACTTGTTAGAGCATGTTTAAATCTATTGTTTTGAACATTTTTCCAGTAAGCAATGAAACAAAATGTATGAACCAATAATGACAAAACTTCCCAATTCAGAACATTTCCATCATAAAAGTCTACTCAAACTTCTGCCATTACAATCCACCAATATCAGTAAATATGCACAGTCTCTGCAGAAGTAAACGTTGTCTAAATAATTCCACATTAAAGAGATCTGTAACTAATGGATCACTTGTTGCTAGCAAACAGCTTTATATTTCATTGTTTCATCTACAAATAAAGTGTCTGTTGCCCTTAATGAATAAATTGCCAATGTTACATTAAAAAATGATAAGCTGGTAATATTGCAATAGGGAATGGATGACAAACTGACAACAGGTTCATAGTCTCGAGGCACCTCATCCAAAAGATGACATACTCAGGATTGCAGCACCCCCCTTAAAGTACAACACAGTATTAAGCCTCTTCAGCCAGTCATACTAACAGCACTCTACAGCCAGCGTAATGTTCATGATGTCATATGAAGAAAACTCTCTCATAAGACTAAGTAAACAAGTAAACATACAGGTCATTGGCACAGTACTGCTCCTTTTTATTTATTTAAGCTGCTGGCTGCCTTTTAGGGCATATCTGTTTACTTTGCATTTGAGATCCTTAATTATATCACTAGACACGGTGTTAACATTTAACACCCTTAAGTGATGTATATGCCTCCACATGGAAACAGGGTTAGGCAAAGAGGACCGTTATTTACTAACCTGTAGAATAATCATGTGGATTGGGTCCGTATTTCGGGGATGAAAAAAACAGTGCTCTCTATTCCCCAGCACTGTCAGAGCTTACCTGGAGAGGTGCTTCAGGATCTGTTTCTTAATGATCCCAACCATTTCTCCCTTCAGACTGAAAACAAGTAACTTCCAGCTTTCAAAGTGTTCCAAGTGTTCTCTGCATAGGCACAGCTTTTTCACCATATCACTAGCAGCATACCCATCCAACAAAACACACAACACTGGTGACAAATCAAACAATGGTATGTAAAAGCAGTGTGGCTAGGTTATCTCTAGGAGAGCTGCCACTGGAGCAACAGTCTACTAATTATGGGGATGTTGCAGTTTGTGATGTGCATTTGTGGATTGTTTCATTTCTTTCTCTTACGAAAAGCAGATGGAGCTCTTTCCATCCATTGGTTATAATGCAGTTTCGCTCACAGATACAAAGTAGTTATGTACCTGCCAACTTCTTTGTGAAAGAACTAGAGATAAAAGTTAAATATAATGAGGGAGCCATACCTCTCAAGTGTACCTCATTCCTCATTTTGAGTCTTATCAAAAAATTGGAGGTGGCCAAGATCTGTGAGTAATGCCCTTGACCAACAAAGGGTCTAATGGAATAAAGCAACCTAGGGGTAACTTGCCATACCAAGTCCTAGTGTCCAGATTGTGAAACTAGGAGAAAGAGCCAAAGCATGGGCTCAAAAAGCTAATGTTCATTTCAAAACAAGTACCCCTATATGGATACCTTGTGCAAATCATGTTTCAAAATATTTGATTTACTAAACAATACAGCAAAGCCACCAAGAAAATGCTGTGGGCAAAATCAGCATATGCATGCACTCAAGTAATTAGGTGGAATTCGCTCCTTAAATCTCAGTTCAGGTATGAAGAAAGCAAACAACAGAAACCTTAATTCTCGGTCCAGGTATGAGCAAAATAAACAAGCAGCATGGAGTTTGTCACACGTCAGGCAGAGGCTGTATATGGGACATAGAATTCTATTTTTTTTGAGAGACTGATAAAACTTTTTGTGTATATAGTAATTTAAATGTTATTGAGGAAAGGAGTGAACAAGCAATAACAGGTAGTCAGACTACCTTTTAGAGAGTAGTACATTAATGATCTAACATGAGTAGCAGTTTTGAAAACAAGCACATTCTATTTGTTGTTGTTTAAAGGGAACGTACACTTTGCAAAGATTTTATGAAGGCTAAGAGCAGAGCATAGTCAAGTCTAGAGTTAAACATGTTTTGCTGAGATAATGTGAAATATAGTGTAGCAATCACTTTGCTGCTGAGTGACTTTGTAAGTGATAAGCCCTGCATAGAACTTGAAGGAAGGATTATAGTCTATAAGAAGACCAAGGAATTTATAGTGTTCAAGGTGTTTGATCTTGTTATTATTTGGTTCAATAATGGAGAGTGACTTACTAAAATTGTTTAGCTTGTTTCATTTATGAACTGTGAAGACAATTTTGGGTTACTGACCATTGAGTGTTACCTGATGAGAAAGAGCTAGTTTGGAGCAAGATTAATAATCAATGAACATCTTTAAAAAGTTGGGATTAAAACCCAGGTTTTTCATTATACAGATTAGAGTGCCATGATTTATTCCCTCAAAGGCCTATTCTCATTCCCTGTGTGTCTATCTGGGAAGCCAGCTGCTTTCTGTAGAAGCAACTTTACCTGTGAATGAGTAGGTTGATGTAAAAGTGTTTTGTGTACTCCTGAAGCCATGTTGGGAGCTGGTGAGGAGCCTGCATTTATTAAGGTGATCAAACATTTATCCACAGAGGATTTTCTCAAATATACTTATGATGGGATATTAGAGGGATAGCAGGGGCAATGGTTAAGAACGAAATAACTAAAGAATACACACAAACATCCTGCAGTCAATGGAACCAATGTGTGACAATGAATGACTATTATTGTATAAAGTATGTAAGAACTAACAATTTTTGTAAATAATGTATGTAGATATATTAATTTTTCTAATCATTTTGTTGCATACTGGGTACAGCATCCAATTATTGCTTTTATATACTGTATGCCAGTGTGTTGTTATCATTAATACTCTGTTTTGCTCTGCAGTATCTAATAATATATTGTATTTGCCTCTAACTTGAAAATGGATCTCTGAGCCCTGTTCATGGCTGAAAAGGGTGAATAGACCAGCCTACCTACATGGTTAACAAACAGTACATAATTAAATACACAGGACAGAGTATGGCAGTGGGCCTAAAAACTTGGGTGGAGAAAGAAGAGATCTTTTCTGTTTAATTTGCAATCACAGAGGCATGTGTAAATTGAGTCAAGACAACACAAGTAATGAAGGTGAGGTTAAATATATGTGAGGGAGGTTTGAATACATTTGTAGGAGCTGTCACTCATAGAAAGATGGAATACAAGTCATTTTGCTTGGCATTTGCCTTTTTATCAAGTTTTAGTAGTAAATTCCTTATTGTGTTATAAAGGTGGAATTAGTGATGCGGATGAAAGTGTTGGAGATTCTGGGGATCCCTTGTTGAGAAAGGAATGGGATAGTTATAGTATATGGTTGGAAGGCTGTAATTTTTGCAGTATAGTATTTCTCTGCAGATGGCCTGTAAAGATACATTCTTTCCTTAATTACTGTCCAGTATTATTTTGGTTGATATGACACTGCAGACTGATTCCTTTGATTACATTAATGTAACGTCTTTTATGACAAGATTACATTATTGCCTCAGAATAAGGAGTATTTTATTATCTAAATTTTGTTGAGAGACTTTTCTTTTATTCTAAGGCTTATGTCTTGCCTTTAATAGCTTTTTAATGATCTTATTTATCCATTGGCAAGATTTACCTTTATTTCTCTTTTTGCTGGAGGGAAATACTGTGTGTATCATTGGCAATGGAAGGAGTTTCAGAGTTATCCATAAAACAGGTCATTCCAGGTATGTTACAATGATGTCCTTACATATGCTTGAACTTGCTTAATGTCGAACAAACACACCAATAAAAATAAGATCAACCATACATAGGAGTGAATTATCTAAATATTGAATCTTTGAAAGACAGAAAAAGGAAAACAAGCCCCTTTCATGATCCTTACACTAAAACCCTCCAATAACACTAGCCTCCAGTTGGGCTAAATAGTGGCATGCTAATCCTATTCCTATACCTGCCCCAACTCGAACCCATACTTCACCTTAAAAAAACAAGAAAAAAAACTTCCTTTAACACTCTCAATACACAAAACACACTCAGACAAACAAACACAAACACACACCAAACACATTCTACAGACATGAAATCTAACCCCTTACCTAACCCCAGCCCTAACCCTAAAATACTCATACTGACATCAAATACACAGCACTTAACCCTTACCTAACCCTTACTCTAACACCCAAACACAAGCAAACCCACTCTAATTCCCTCCAAATCCCCACTTACCTTTTTTGATGAAACTACACTTTGAGATATCAGACATTTGACTATCTGGATGTTCAACAATCTCATCCATCACTAGCATTTGACAAATAAAGCATCATTTAACAAAACAGGATACCCATTACAATAACTGCCTTTCCTCCACTGATGTTTCGACTGTAGAAGTCCCACAGGGCTCTGTTGTAGGACTCCAATTTTTCACTCTTTATTACTGACCTGTCCATTGAGATTCCACTTCTTAAACTGGCTAAATTTGTGGATGATACACTCCTCTGACACTGCACTAATAACTATTCTGAGCTGCAAAACAAACTCCAAGACTTCACTAAACTGTGAAACTGGTTTTATTCCAAAAGACTTCTAATCAGTAACAAGAAAACTAATGTAATGATCTTCTCAGTTAAGGAACTTCTCAATATCCATCTCACTCATATAACAGATCATAAATGGAACATTATTTCCAGTGCTTAAAAAAAAACAAAAAGTGCCTAGGTCTTATCCTCATCCATTATCTCTCCTTTAGAGCACATACAGACTTTATAAGTAATCATGTTTTAGGTCAAGTTAAACTTTTCCTTAAAATCAGACACATTCTCCCTCCAAGAGTTCACTTATTTATTGACTCTACTAATCTCTAAACTTGAATTTGTCCATCCTTTCCTAGTTTTACATTTGACTTACAATGCACATAGACTACAAACAGTAGAAAACATAATCTGTATATTTATCCTCCGTGGTGACCCTTTGCTTTACCACTCCACAGTGGTGAAAAATTCTAACTGACTTTCAGTGAAGACAGGGCTACCTTTTTCTTAAGTTCACTAATTTTCAGAGTCCTAAAACAAGACTACCGCCCAGTTCTTAAAGTAAAGCTTCATATTCTTGACAACACATACGCAATGAGAAGCACACAAAACGAGTCTATCACCATG